>NW_012116722.1:532004-547404 GCF_000951035.1 Colobus angolensis palliatus
AAATGTGGCACATAGACACCATGGAATACTATGCAGCCATAAAAAAGGATGAGTTCGTGTCCTTTGTAGGGACATGGATGCAGCTGGAAACCATCATTCTGCACAAACTATCACAAGAACAGAAAACCAAACACCGCATGTTCTCACTCACAGGTGGGAACTGAACAATGAGATCACTTGGTCACAGGAAGGGGAACATCACACACCGGGGCCTGTTGTGGGGTAAGGGGAAGGGGGGAGGGATAGCATTAGGAGATATACCTAATGTAAATGACGAGTTAATGGATGCAGCACACCAACATGGCACATGTATACATATGTAACAAACCTGCACATGTATACATATGTAACAAACATGTACCCTAGAACTTAAAGTATAATAAAAATGAAAAAAAAATCCCTGAAATTAAAAAAAACAAAAATCGATGAGAAAAAGGCTGATATTGCCCAGTAGAAAAACGGGCAAAAGACTTGAATGGGCACTTGAAAAAAAAACACTCTCTAGGTACCCAATAAATATATGAAATGGTGCTCCATTGTATTAGTCATTAGGAGAACACAAATTAAAATCATAATGTGATACTTCTGAACACACATCAGAATGGCTAAATTGACAAAGAAAAAACTAAATGCCAAGTGGTGAGAATGTGAAATAACTTGAATTTTCATACACTGTTAATGAGAAGGTAAACAGCCCAGTCACTTTGGAGAACTGAAAGTGTCTACAAAGCTTAATATACACACACCCAGAATTCCACTTGGTATGGTATATATGTAACAGAAAAATACATTTATGTGCTCACTAAATGATATGTACAGGTCTTTGGTGAACGTACATATGCTATTCAAATATACAGATTCAGATATATAGTGAATATATGTACATATATAGGAATATAGAACATGAATATAAATGTCATGAATATATATATACACACACATATATATATACTGAAAATACCCAAATGTCCATTAATCATAGATAGGTTTATTTTAATTTAGTCATCCCATGTAATACTACATAGTAGTGAGAATGAGCCAACTACAGTTAAGTGCAACAGGATATGATTCTGAAAAACATTAAACAAAAGATGGAAGCAAAAGAGAATATAAAATTCTAGTTTTCATAGTTCGAAAACAGGTAAAACTAATACATGGTGTTTCAAGTCAGAATAGCAGTTACCCTTGAGGGTCTCGGCAGTGACTGGAAAGGGGTCCTAAGGGAGTTCTTGGAAGCTACTAATCTTGATCTGGGTGCTGGGTGGATGGTCATATTCACTTCGTAAAAACTCATTAAGGTCCTATATTCATGATACATGCACTTTTCAGGATTTATGTTACAGTTCAATCAAAAGTTTACTTTATAAAAATGAGAGATAATACCAAAGACTATTAGAAAGGCAGACTCACTAGTAACCAAAAACATGAATATTTAAATAAGGCATTATTATGACCAATTAAATAAAATCAGTAAGCAAGTATTTACTGAGTCCCTGCTACGTGCCATAAAGTATGTTAGGACTAGTGATACAACAAGACAGACAAATGTTTACTCTTCAGCCTCATGTAACTCACCACTGAAATTTTTTAAAAGAAAGAAAGAAGAGAAGAAAGATGAGCAAGCCTAAAATGCTAAAACTGAATAATAATGCATTTTTCATGGCAGCACAAACTGATGTTATTCTTTTGACAAGAAATTTGGCACTATATATCACGATATTTAAAAATATCCATCTGCTCAAGGAATTATTAAAAAATAGATGCAAATCGTATCTAGTAGATGACAACTACGTAAAAAATACCCTTATGCACAGAAAAAAATGAAATTATATATCAAAATGTGTTTTTTTTAATTCACCATTTTCTAAAAGATCTTTAACAAAGTCACATTATGAAAAACAAATCAACCATAATTTCCTATCTAATACCAAAATGCATTTTATTTATTAGATATTTTTCAGTATCCTTCAGGGTCTTCTTAATATGTATATTTTCAAAGGGGAGTCTAATGAAAAGGTAAACGCTGTTTAAAAACAAATCAATAGACCTTTTTCTTTACGACAACCTAAATGTTATCCCTACATAGTTATGTGAGAGTTGAAATCCCACAAAGTAAATATCCAACATCAGATTTTTCTTTAAGGAGATTTTAAAACTGCCCACTTTCTCTCAGACATTTGTTTGGTCATAAAATGCCTAGAGGAAAGTAGATACAGAAAGGAAAAGGCTTTTCAGCAAATTCACTCTAACATCATTTTCTAATAAGTTTACTGCTGAAGCTCCAGTCTAAAATCAAAAGATTCATTCACCGGAAGAGAAGAAAGGGCATCTCAATAAAACAAAACCAGATATAAAGAGGAGAAAAGCTTTTGAATGCATTTCTAAACAAAATAAACATGAACAGTAATACTAAAAATCTGAGTAATGCTAACCTAAAATAAACTAAGCCATTTTGACTGTCTGGACTGAGGAAACGGTATCAGGAAAAAATCTTGACAAAAATCTAAACCAGACAGAGTAGACAAGAAGAATCTAAAGCCACACAAGAGGAGTCAAAGAGACAGGAGGAAAGTAAGGAGCACCCAGGCACCAGAGCAGGGAAGAGACTAACACTGAGGCACGTCCTCTGCACTTGGTCTGCAGGAGGCTGCCTTTGGCATCGGCAGCTGCAGTGGGCTAGGGACAGTTAGAGGGGGTCTGGCACTGAAGCAAAACTTGGTTGTGAATGGACAAGGGCACTGGAAACAGCCAGACTCCGACAGGCTCACTGCAGGGCTCTCAGGCATGAAGGAGACACGGGCTCCTAACCGAGGGAGACAAGGGCTCCTGACTGAGGGAGACAGGGGCTCCTGCCCATGGGAGGACAAAAGGCATAAGGAGGACAGCATGAACACAGGATTGAAATTCTTTAACTGCTGATACTGGGTGGAAAGGTTACAGAAAGAAAAGCTCCCCAACCAAGATTATAGACCGCAGATTTATAGCAGCAGCTATGTTTTATTCTCCAGTATTACTGAGCGGCCCACATATGGAAGAAAAGGCAAGCAGTTGGATTGATGACATTCACTTGGAGATGGTGGCCATACAAGCAGCTGAGACAGCTAGGACTGACAGGATAAATGTCAGAGCACAGGACCTGGTGGGGAAGGCAAAGGAAAGTAGCCGTACATAAGGAGAAGATGGAAGATCCAAGTAGAAGCAAAAGGCAACAGGGACATGAGAGGCTAGACTGAAGGATGTCACCAGAAAGTGAGACACTGGAGTCAAATTCTAGGGAGAAATGAACGTAGGGTGGTGGCATGGTCCAAGGTTTTTATCTTAAGATTAAGTGACTGAGTGGTGACAATCATCACAGTAGAAAAAGTCAAATAATTATATAGCTCAGGGTAGAATGGTAAGTGAAGTTCAGCAGGCTGGTAACAGAACCTTGTAGAGAGAGGAAACTGTAAGCCAGGTTTCACAGCACTTGATAAAGCAGGTAATTGACTGGGAAATAAATAAAGAAGGAGTGGGAATAGGGTGGCAGAAGCTTCAAGGAGAAAGATTTTGCAATCAAAAAGGCAACCAAAAGATTTCATTAAAAATATACATATATATATATATTTTTTTATTTTTAGAGACAGGGCCTTGCCATGTTGCTCACGCTGGTCTGAAACCCCCACTGGGCTAAAGTGATCCTTCCTTCTCAGCCTCCCAAATAGCTGAGACTATAGGTACATGTCACTAAACTGACTCTAAGCATTTTTTAAAATACCAAATATAATGCCAAATATTACAGTTGGATTCTTTTTAAAAAATTAGAAAAGTTAAAATATTGCTTTTAAAAACTGTCATATATTTCCTTATATATTTTATTGGGAGAAAAAATTATTTTATACCTTTTTTTCCACTGCAAAATGAATTCAAGCACATGTCAAAAGACAGGAAAAAAATCACTATAATCCTACTACCTTAATGCAACTATTATTACAGTATTTTTTCAGCACAGTTATAATCATATTACATTTAAAATGTTATTGTTTTCCAATTAGCCACATGCATTTTTTAAGCCACAATCATTTTTCCACATTAACATACCTGCATGATGTTTTGTCAAGTAGATTTCTAAAATTTATAAATCCGTTCTTCCATTGTTCATCTAATTTGGGCTACCATAATTTATGCAGGGACATAAATCCACATGTATAATTTTACATTTCCATGCCTAACCTGAGAAGTAGATAATTAACAGTACCTAAGGTGGGAAAGTTGTCCCTGAAGATTGAAAGGAAAACAGCAAGCTTATTTTCAGATGCACTATCTCACCAGGTCACTGACAAGCCAGAAGATTTACCTGGAAGAAATCTTACAAAACGTGGCATGAAATGAAATCTTGGGCAGCAGGGAGGACTGTCTTCAAACAAAGGACCTGAAGCAAACAAATGAGAGAAAAAAAAAAAAAGAAAACTCAAACAGTCTTAAAAAACAAGCACTGCAACTTAATTTCTAAGATTTATGATAACCACAAAAACTACCACCAGAAGTAAAGGCATAAAAAATACCACCACCTCCTGCCACTCCTCCTCAGTAGCTAAATCAATCATTGGTAACTGCCACAAGCACCCAAGGACGACTGCAATGAGGAGACTACGCAAAGGCAAGAAGAGGATGAAAGCCCCAGGTGCAAATATATATAGTAAAATTATTTTTAAAATTCAGTTATCAAGACTTATTATAATTGAATTATTACATGATATAATGTGACTATGTGTTCATTCTTTCCCATTTTAATCACTACACTAAAAAATGTTGAGAAATGCTATCAGTTTGAAAAGCCATTCATCAATAAATAAGTAACTGTTTGTTAGAATACAGATACTTCCAAAAGAGTAAGCTACTATCCAAGAACCAAGCATCAAGTCTTTGAATTCATCTAGTTCACTCTAAGTGTCTGCATGTGTGTATGTGTGTGTGTGTCTTAATGACTAACCAAAGTTTTGCATTTAAATAAACTTCCATCTTAGAAGATTTATTACAGCAAAGTTTACTAGATTTAAAATATTAACTAATGGTAATTTCCCAGGTACACATATATCAAGGTAGTTACACATAACAACTGGTACCATCTTTAAGCTGCTACCAGCTAATAATAAGCACTGTCAAACTGTATAAAGTAAAATCCATAGAAACTTATTTATGTCAAATGATAACAAGCATTCCTGTGAATAACACTTTTCTCTGGGTATTTAAAAAGTAAGAGAAATTTCAACTATCTCCTTACAATTTTTATAAGAGTTTTCACATATACCATAGCATTCTTCGATAAGCATTACTCTCTTTTTTAAATCCTATTACTCACCTTTAAGATTCCAGTCATACAATTCCAAAATATCTCTGAATAGGAACAGGGAAAAGAGTTCAAGCCCTTTCACACAAAAATTCTGAAAAACAAACCAAAATTAAATTACTGTAGATTGGCAAAATATATATTAACTGAAGGTTCAACTTGTTCTTGTCAAGTGTCTTTAAAAATGTCTGTTAAAACTATACTAAGACCATATAGTTTCCTGAAAAGTTTAGCCACTGATCACTAGTTTCAGACGGAAAGGAAATAGACAATAACGCCATTAGGATTCCTTAATGTCAACTTAGCCCTTCTCAATACACAAACAAAATGAGAAATTTAAAAAGTAAGGCCTCACTTATATTATTTTTCTAATTCAATTATAAACTGTGTGAGAATCTTCTGAGGATGTTTTGTTAATTCAGATTACACATATGCACCTGATAGGTTTGTCCTCCACCCCCGCCTCACACATCCAGAATAACGGTCATGGAGTTACAAAAAAACAGAGGTCATGTGTACCCAAAAAGTTCAAATTCGTAATGAATGCAAATAAAGGGCTAAGAAAAACTATACAACTCTGCACCAAAATTTCTCCTGTAAACAAGCTAAACAGATGATATATTTGCAAGTAAGACTTATCTCATAATTCTTCCTCCTACTTGTTTTGCTCGGGGTTCATAAATTACCCTGCGTGAGATCACGCCAGAAGTCATAAACTTTTACAGTAGCAAATGGAGGTATATGACCTTAAAAACCAAAAGGAAGTTAAAAAAAAAAATTCCTTCTAGAGCAGAAGAATGAAGGGGTGGTTCTTTTTATTTAATTCTTTTTGAAAGGAAGGTACAATGAACAAGACTTGCTCAGAATGAAACAGGTGCCAACTAGGCACATATGTCATGCCCATCAATTTCCCCCTCCATGCTCCCTGCCCATGACAGAGCTGTCCCATTAAACAAGGTTTGCAAGCAGAGCCAGGGGCTCTGGAAATTGATCCTGACTCCAACACAATGTTAAGTGCACAAGCTTGTTTGCTGTCTAGTTGTTATTTCTTAGTATGATTTGTCGACACCACTAAATTCAAGATCAGACTATGAATCATTCTGAGATTCACATTAATCTTCCTTTGGAATTTTAAATCTCTTGCATATATTTAGATAAATCTGCTGCTGTGCACCCGCAATGAAAAACAATTAGGAAAAATATGTAAATATATGGGAAGAAAAACGAACCAAGCATTGATCTTGTCATTGGAGATAATGAATAAGATGATTACAACAGCTATCAGATTGTTTCACTATTCCAATTTCCCCTCTGATAATGACCAGTAACCAAAATCTGTCCCCTGCGTACAAGAAACTAGAAACAGATGTAAAGTTAATATCAGCAGATGTAACACAAGGAGAAATGGGATCAAAAGACAGGTCAACAAGTTGAAAATTGGCCTGAATTTTAACCTTGATACTAGAGCTACATTTAACTGACTCTTTCAACAGTGATTATGATACTTTACAGATATTCCTGGCAAAAGCCAGATCTGGCCAAGTTCAATGCTTTCAAATAGTAGTGTGGAATAAGCAAAAGAGCAAACGACATCAAACCATTACACAATCTTTTCCCTTACCTCCGGCATCATCTCTTCAATGAAATGAATCGTGTAGTCTATGTTGAATCTAATTACTTTACACAGTGGAATCTGCAATAAAAAGAAGTGAGGTTCAGTTCCCCAACATCTCCCTGCAGGCTCATATTACACACGTTTGTTACCTGACCCATAAGGCCACGAACCAAATGAGAAGGCTTCACCTTCATCTCAGTGGCTAACAACACTGCACATGCAGCTTGACCACAACTGCTGGATTTTAATGACAAGAACCCAGCTGTCCTGGCCTCTCCAAGAAACCTGCATAATGTGGTGCTTAATTAACAGGATTAGCAGCAGCAACACAAACATAACAAGAACCCATTAAAACCACACATATCACATCTAAAGAATTAATAAAACCATAACCATCAACATTTCTGTTTCTCAAGTTTTTAAAATATTTTAGAATCTCTGGCTCCTTAGGCAGATCAGGGATAGTAGGGTGATAACTCATCAATTATGGATTCACAGGTCACTGAAAACACCCAATTCATGCTCCCAGCTGGCTCGTGAGCAAAGGCAATTGTGGTAATAAATATAATAATAACAAGTGATAATAAAAATAATAATAGCTAACATTTTTTGAGCCAGGCACTGTCCCAAATGCTTCACAATATTCATTCATGTAACCATCACAACATCCCTATGACATAGGTTTGGCGACCATGTCCACTGAACAGTGCAGGAAGCTAAGGCAGAAGAGTCATCAAGTACCATCCCTAAGACAACAGCTAGCTCGGTGACTGGAAAGTCTTCCTCTAGACCCCAGCTCTTAGCCACTAGAGTATACCCTTCTCATTACCTGTTCTAACACTCAGGATACATGTGAAAACGAAGGAAGGCTGAGCATAAAATAAATCCACACCTATCTTACTTTACCAATGTATCATCAGACAATTGCCTACTGCCTACACATAATAGGTTTTCCGTAAATATATTTTTGAATGAATTAAAGAACAAGAAAGGGAGGGAGAAAGATTACTGCAGAGAATTGGCTGGCTAGCTGGGGAAAATAACAGACTCAGAAGTCCCAGAGATGCGTTAACTGAGTTTTTCCGGCTGCTTAATCTGACCATAAGATGATTTTATATAGATGTAATAATTTTCATAAACCATAGCAATCAGAAAGAAACAAACTTTAATTCTGTCAGTGAAAGGGATGGTAAGAAAAACAGAAAAATAGTCTTATAACGCCATCTACTGGAAATCTTTTTCTGAGATACAAAGTTTAGTTATTGGGGGCTTTTCCTTTTTATTCTAAAGAACAGTGGTTAATTTGAGTGAAACTCATGATAGCCATTATCATTTTTAAGTTCTACTTTGTTCTTAAAATCATTTAAAAATATTTAAGAGTTACAAAATTTTGCATGATTCAACATATTTTTAAAATACCTATTCTTTGCTAACAACTACATTAGATTCACAGGTACTCTAAAATAAGCTACAGGTCCTATCTTAAGAGGTAAAGATGTGTAAGAAGAAAGGCATGTAAGTAAACACAAACAGAATACAATGCAATGTAACTTCTAAGTTCAATTAAAAAACAAACAAGCAACCAAAAAAAGTATAAAGTGCAAAAGAACCAAAGAGGAGGTAATATATCAGTTGTCTTCAAAGATGGGGAGGGGCCGGGTATGGTGGCTTATGCCTATAATCCTAGCACTTTGGGAGGCTGAGCAGGGTGAATCAACTGAGTTCAGGAGTTCAAGAACAGCCCGGCCAACATGGTGAAACCCTGTCTCTACTAAAAATACAAAAATTAGCTGGGCATGGTGGCGGGCATCTATAATCTCAGCTACTCGGGAGGCTGAGGCAGAAGAATCGCTTGAACCCAGGAGGCGGAGGTTGCAGTGAACCAAGATCGTGCCACTTCACTCCAGACTGGGCAAAAGAGCGAAACTCCATCACAAAAAAAAAAAAAAAAAAAAAAAAAAGATGAGGAGGGGAGGAATTTTTCCAGGCCATCCAGAAAAAGTTGAGGCAGAGCAGCTGTTTAGTTTCTAGCAAAATGGAGGAAAGGGAGCTGAGGAAAGAAGTAGTAATTTCACGGTTCAGACAGAAGTACGTGGAGAGAGAGATGCTAGGTGATCTAGAGAGGAAAATACGAACTCTATTACGCAGCCTTTACAAACCATGTTAAGGTCAGGGCTTATGGATATATGGCAAGAAGAAATCATTCAAGTACTTGAAGTTAGAGATTATCATCATCTACATTTCAGAAGAGACACTGTGGAAACAGTGTTGGAATGGCTTGTAAGGGAACAAAGAAGACCAGACTGAAGTCTAATGCAATAGTCCAGGAGCCAAATGAAGGGAAGACAGGAAAGGAAGAGAAAAATTTTAAACACAGGAGATATTACTGAAATATACAGTGATCATTCTGATGTGGAAGGAAGAGTGAAGAAAGAACTGAGGATCATTTCTGGGTTTCTGGCTTAAGTGACCAACTAGGTCACTTAATTCAGGAGGGTGTCCCCTGAGTACCTCAAATTCAATATGTAGGGAAGATGACGAGTCTAGTTTCGCACAGGTTGAGGGTAAAGTATCTGAGGAAACATCAAGGAGGTTCATTTCAAAAGGCAATCTAAAATGTGAGAGTGGAGTATTAATACAGAGGTACATGTCACAGCTATAAATATTGATCTGGTGGGGATCAGAATATGCATGGGTGGAACTGAATTACTCAGAGAGTATATAGGAGAGAAAACAACGGGAGCTCTTGGGAATTCTCAAGAGGTAGGCAGAAGCAAATGTGCAAACTTTCCTCCTTGCTATCATAGGAAAAAGCACTCTGCTTGATGATTTATGCATGTACAGTCCTTTTCCTATTTCATTTTAAGTAAAATCACTTCTTGGAATTCCTTCTCTGACCTCTTTTCTTTATTTTCTTTTGGGCTTCCATCCATACCACCAGAGCCATTCTCAGACACACAAATTTGGAAAGACAGGATCTCCTCATCTATTCAAACTGTGATCTCTCTAAGTGTCAAGGAGAGCTTGTTATTTTGCTACACAATGGTCAACCAAAAAACTGTAACTTCAAAGATCACCAAAATACCTCCCAACAAATGCCATCAAATAATATAAATGACTACTATCATGTTTGAATACTTAAAAGTAAAGACTATCCCATACTGACTTACACTCCTATCTCACCCTAGCAAAAAACCCAAAAAACTAAAAAACTCTCCAAACCTCGATCTTCTAACTCTACTATTTCCACATACTGATTGACCAAATCCAGGGGTCAGCAAGTCCACTCCAAATGGGAAGCCAACTAAAGTTGGAAGGAAATGATCCAGGGGTTTTCCTGTGCTTTTGGGAATATGACAAAATACTATGTAACTCATACATATATCTTACATTTTTTTTCTTTTTCTTTTTTTGAGACGGAGTTTCATTCTTGTCACCTAGGCTGGAGTGCAGTGGCGGGATCTCGGCTCACTGCAAATTCCGCCTCCTGGGTTCAAGCGATTCTCCTGCCTCAGCCTCCCGAGTAGTTGGGATTACAGATGCCAGCGACAATGCCCAGCTAATTTGTGTATTTTTGCTAGAGACAGGGTTTCACCATGTTTGCCAGGTTGGTCTCAAACTCCTGACTTCAGGTGATCTGCCCACCTCGGCCTCCCAAAGTGCTGGGATTACAGGCATGAGCCACTGCACCTGGCCCTTTTTCCTTTTTTTTTTTTTTTTTTTTAAGAGATGGGGTCTAGCTCTGTCACCCAAGCTGGAGTTCAGTGAGGCAATCAGCTCACTGCAGCTTCAAACTCCTGGGCTCAAGTGATCCTCCCACATCAGCTTCCACAGTAGCTGGGACTCAGGCCATTTTGAACTCTGGCCTCAAGCGATTCGCTTGCCTTAGCCTCCCAAAGTGCCAGGATTACAGGTGTGAGCCACTGTACCTGGCAAATACACATATCTTTAAAACTTCAGATAAGTTGTCAAAGCTCTTAACATCAGGTATTATAACAAATGTGCTCCATAAAGAGGTTAAATTCTCCCAGAATGCTTTATACTCAGCCAACAAGGCTTTCAATCCACTTCAAGACCTTAAGAGAACTTGTAGAACTAGATTTGGTGGAGATTCTATCATTACCATCATTTGCATGACATTCTTGCTGACATTGTCTCTCTAGCAAGAAAAGGAATCAGACTGGTAAAGCAGTTTAACAATTTTTTTCCTTAGGAGGCTATTTCAAATTCAAGAAGCCTTTGACGGATCTAATTCCTATGAACTGTACAACACTCAGCTTAAAACTCAATTTATTTTTATCAACATCTCTGATATAAAGGATGGGTTTGTCACAGAATAAAGTTCTCATCGAGAACTTGAACATTTACATAAAATATATGCTGAACAGCCAGGTGCAGTGGCTCAAGCCTGTAATCCTAGCACTTTGGGAGGCCGAGACGGGCAGATCACGAGGTCAGGAGATCGAGACCATCCTGGCTAACATGGTAAAACCCCGTCTCTACTAAAAAAAAATAAAAAAAATCAGCTGGGCGCGGCCGGCGCCTGTAGTCCCAGCTACTCGGGAGGCTGAGGCAGGAGAATGGCGCAAACCTGGGAGGCGGAGCTTGCAGTGAGCTGAGATCCGGCCACTGCACTCCAGCCTGGGCAACAGAGCGAGATTCCGTCTCAAAAAATAAATATATATATGTGTGTGTATATATATATATGTGTGTGTGTGTGTATATATATGTGTGTGTGTGTATATATATATATATGTGTGTGTGTGTATTTTTATATATATATGTGTGTGTATATATATATATATACACTGAAGCCAGAAATTTTTTCTGTCCTTTTGTTTTATAATAACAGTAATGACTGTGACTAATTTAGCATCAGTGGCCTCTCAGATCAAACCTTGTGCTGGGGGACGTTTTTAAAAATGATGTTTTCTATTCACTTTTGCTATAAACCTAAAACTACTGTTTTGTTTTGTTAAGTCCATATTTTTAAAAAATTATGTCTGATTCTCACTAAACCCCCAAGCATTGCTATCATTAATGAAGTTCAAAGAATTCACTTGTCCAAGGTTAAAAAAAAAAAAAAAAGGATTAGAAGATTCAAATCCAGCTCTGTCTGAAATCCTTTCCAAAGAGAGAGGTGCCAGTATTTATTATGTGCCAAACACCATGATAAATACTTTTCATGTGCCATCTTATTTATTTTTCACAAAAGCCAATGAGATTGCTCCAACTAATACCCTCATCTTACAGATGAGAAAGCCAAAGCTTATACAGATTGAAATGTCAAATCACAGAGCTATCACTAATTTTAAACCCTGGTCTCTCTAAAGCCACACTGCTATCCTTCTTTGTTTAAGGTGATCCTAAAAGTCAAAATAAGATCTCTATTAATTCTAGGGAATCAAGAAATAAGATGAAGAATAGTTTTAAGTATTTTCATGCTAACTAAATTCTGTGTATTTATAAGCCCTTTGTGGGGGAAAAAGAGACAGGCAGTAGATGGTGGGGGGTGGAGGGTAATCAACTCTAAGGCTATGAGATTTGGTATAACAAAGGGTTTGAAAGTTTGTGACACTTAAAAAAAAAAAAAAGCAAAGAAATCATGAAAATTCAGAAACCTCTTAGTACCTTTCCATAAAGATTATTTAAGAATGGCCTAATATATTGCTTTTCTATATTTCTTTATTTATTTGAGACACAGTTTCACTCTTCTGCGCAGGCTGGAGTGCAGCAGCACGATCTTGGCTCACTGAAACTTTTGCCTCCCAGGTTCAAGTGATTCTCATGCCTCAACCTCTCGAGTAGCTGGGTTTACAGACGCACACCACCACCCCTAGCTAATTTTGGATTTTTAGTAAACACATGGGGTTTTACCATGTCGGCCAAGCTGGTCTCAAACTCCTGACCTCAAGTGATCCACCTACCTCGACCTCCCAAAGTGCTGGGATTACAGGCGTGAGCCACCGCGCCTGGCCCATATTATTGCTTTTCTACATTAGTGAACAACAGATGGTCCCCCTTGAAGAAAAACATAATATATATTATCAAATGATTTTATTTTTACATTTACAATGTAATCATCTTCTCAAAGAAAATTCTCTAGGATAAAAAATACTGTGAAATAAAGAAAATCTCATTAGGAAAACAATTTGTCTTAAATTAGCATCACTGCTATGGAATCATATCTACTTATACGAAAAAAATGACAAAAAAGGCTAAGGTAAGGCAAAGATCTGAGTCTTAACTGTACTCTCCAATGGCACTGAATTTCATCTGTGAAGTGAACAGTACTAAAATAATTTTTCAAATTGCAGATGTAATTTCATGTAACCAAACCAGAAAAGGTTAAACAACATTCCATTTGATGTGGATATATAATAGCTACAATTCAATAACTTCTACAACAGCATCTGTACTGGGTCAAGTACACTGCCACATATCACTTCCTGTGCCACTGCCAGCCAATTCACTCTACATCCAACTGGAGTAAGACAGACAATTCCTGGGCCTGCCAGCATGGAGATGGAAAGATTCTGACTCACGGATCAGGAACTTCCATTTGAACCAATTACCAACAAAGCAGACTTAATACCTGTATAAAAATATCATGAATCCATATGTCAAAGTCTCTTGAAGACACATTCCTGGGATTCAAAAGCAGAAAATGTACTTCATGAATTCAGGCTCCAAACGTCCTGAATAAGCTCTGTTTCTTTTGCTCAGAGACTAAACAATGGCTTCTCCTTAAAACTTTCCAACTTTCTTTTGAAGGACAACCAACCCAAAATAGCTTTAACACATTACTCCACAGTTTATCCTCCTTTTCCAAGCCTTCACACTCTCAAAATGTTACTCTGACACGTTTACTTACAGCATTTAATGCAGACCGAACCTGTGACTCATTAGCACAGACGTCACACTGCCACCTGACACACTACTGCAGACTTCCTGCAGCTCATTCACGTTACAGAGGGACGCAGAGGAAACGTTTCTTAGGAGGCAGATGACAGGAAATGTTTTGACTTTTGGAAAGAAGGGATGAAGGAGGTACAAGGAAAGAGAAAAGCAGCCAACTAGCACATACTTACATTGGTCAGGGGGGCATGTGCAAACATAGAAAATCCTTCAAAGATATACTCGTGATCATCGTATTCTATGACAGTTGGCCTGTCAGTCTAAAAGCAAACAGAAACATGAACCCCAAATTAAATAAATGACACAGTTTGCATGTGCAGAAATCCATCAGGACTCAAAGTAACCAATAGAACATAAGGACTTCCTTTCAGACACCAGGGAGAACTTTAAGTTTAATTTTACATGAAATTCTCTGGCTTCAGATAGTAAGTATAATATTTATGTACTTAGACAATTAATGATGTAATATTATGGGTGCCATAAATAAATAAAAGGCTATACTAAGCTTCATTTTCTAGGAACTTGTTTTATTTACTCTCACAATACTACCAGTTTTGTTCTTAATGAACTATGTTTCTGAACTAACAGAAGTCCTAACAGGAGCAAGGTAAATAATACAGCTAACTCAAATGCAAAGTGGAAAAAGACTCAGCATCATAGAGTGGAGACTACCAACAGCCTAGAAGTCTCTGAAAGGCCTCTGGGTGCCAGAAGGTCAACCCCTCATAGCTCTACTCCCAACCTCTCCAAGAAGTCAACCAACCAAACACTGCAAAAAATCAATTCCCATACAAGTTCAAAGGCCTTAATTCCCAGAAAATTAGATTTGTAAGTAAATAATACATATATCAATCTAAGCATGAGGGACTCTATTTCTTATGCCATTCTTATAACCCAACATTGTGTGTGTGCGCGTGTGTGTGTGTGTGCGTGTATGTGTCTGTGTGTGTGTGTGTTTTTGAGATGAAGTCTCACTCTGTTGCCCAGGCTGGAGTGCAGGGGCATGATCTTGGCTCACTAGAAACTTCACCTCCCAGGTTCCAGCAATTATCGTGTCTCAGCCTCCTGAGCAGCTGGGATTACAGGCATGCGCCACTATGCCAGGCTAGTTTTTGTATTTAGTAATGGGGTTTCACCATCTCTACTAGGCTGGTCTCGAACTCCTGACTTCAAGTGATCTGCCTGCCTCAGCCTCCCAAAGTGCTGGGATTACAAGCATGAGCCACCAGGCCCAGCCATTTTTAACCTTAAATGCTAAATATGGCAGTAATTATTAAGACTGATGGCCTATAAGACATATTTCTAACACAGATACTAGATTTCATTCTTTTAAACATTATCTACTAAGAACAACTTGGAATAAGGGGGAACAAAAGAATATCGAAATATATATTATTTGTTTTGCAAATATTATTATTAATTTATATTTGAAGACCTTAACAAAGATGGTCTAAATTAAATAAAAGAGAGCCGGCCGGGCGCGGTGGCTCAAGCCTGTAATCCCAGCACTTTGGGAGGCCGAGACGGGCGGATCACGAGGT
>NW_012116722.1:547974-581866 GCF_000951035.1 Colobus angolensis palliatus
ATTCTCCTACCTCAGCCTCCCAAGTAACTGGGACTACAGGTGCCTGCCACCATGCCCAGCTAATTTTTTGTATTTTTAGTAGAGACGGGGTTTCACCATGGTGCCCGCCAGCACGCCTGGCTAATTTTTTATATTTTTAGCAGAGACGAGATTTCACCGTGTTAGCCAGGATGGTCTCGATCTCCTGACCTTGTGATCCGCCCACCTCAGCGTCCCAAAGTGCTGGGATTACAGGTGTGAGCCGCTAGGCCTGGCCGCTGTTCACTAATTTTTAAGAGATGTGGAAGTGTTCTATATTTTCTTCCCACTCCATAGCTCCAACATTGTTGGCTACTATGAATTTGGCTATTAAGTGATGCCAACAATACTTAATGAAAAAAAGATATAGTAGTATAGTGAAGAGGAAGCTGAAAGAAACATCATCGTGATAAAGATCAATTTCTCAACATAAAAATAAAATATATTTCAAAGTAAGAACATTTAAGAACGGAGTAACTTTAGCCTATTCACATTTTACTCTGTTTACATTTTAAATGATATGCATGTGATTCTTTAGAAACTTACTAAAAAGTTCGTAGGCGGGGAGACTGTGATCCGGTAGTGGAAAAGTCTGCCAGCATTGTTGGTCATAGGACGACAGGGCTTGATAGCCTGAGGGGAAAAAACGAAAATCAGTTTACAAGTAAAACAGAGTATTTTTACTTAAAAATAGATTGTATTTCCTAGATTCACATCTAACAAAAGAGATTTTATGTCTGTTCCTTCACAGACTGGTAGGAAAGAACAGTACTGGCTTTGCCATACCTAGACCAATAAAAAAGGGCTGGCCAGTCTCCAGCTCTCAGCCACTTCCTCAGGTGCTGGTGAAGCAGGGATGTCCAATAAGGCTATAAATGTCTGAGGGTTTTGGGGCCTCCAAAATACCGTGAACTTGGCAAATGAGCAGTTACCATCCATGAGGGTGCCGGGGGACACCCACTGGACCACGAGTACACATAGGTGGCCTGTCCTTGATGAAGACCTGGTGTTCTTGCACCTGACGAGGCAAGTAGGCCATGTCAGTTGTAAGGAGAGTCTGAAGGAACTCACGAGGCTTGCCTGAGATGGGCCCATTTGGGACTCCCCTTTATTGCAGCTGCCAGTAGAAGTAGCTCTGACCTTGCTGCAGACCGCTGGACTGCATCTCGTCCTGTGGGTGATGGGCCTGGGAAGCCCAAGGAGAGCGATGCCAGCTGTCAGACCTCTGGCTAGAGGGTGCCAAGCTGGGGCTGGGAGAGGTGTGAGCTGCAGCTGGGAACACTTGGTTGGGTGGTTATGTCTTGGCATTTTCCAGCATGGCAAAGGCCCATAGAGCTTGATTAACTTCGGAGGCCAAGAGAGCTCGTTTGGCCTGTGATGGGGCTCCCCTTAAAAACAACTATAAAGTAGGGCCAGGCACAGTGGTTCATGCCTGTAATCACAGCACTTTGGGAGGCCAAGGTGGGAGGTCTGCTTAAGCTCAGGGGTTCAAGACCAGCCTGGGCAACATGGCAAAACCCTGTCTTCACAAAAATTAGCCTGGTGTGGTGGTGCATGCCTGTGGTCCCAGCTACTTAGGAAGTTGAGGCAGGAGATCACTTGAGCTCAGGAAGTGGAAGTTGCAGTGAGCCAAGATTGCACAACTGCATTCCAGCCTGGGTGACAGAGGGAGACCTTGTTTCAAAACAAAAACAAAAAGAAAATCATAAACATTTGGCTGCAAGGTGGCCTATACAGGGCTCTCCCAGTGGTGCCCCGGTCCCATGGAGGTGGCAGCTGCATAAACTCACTGAAACATGCTTAAATGTTCCTTCCTGAACTTTACACCAGCCACTTTCAGCCCGTGATGGAGAGGTTCATGCTGAGGTGTGCTATTCTCCAAGTCATGAACAGTCACTGCAGCACAGGACAGGGACAGCTTATGGCCGCCCGCTCTATGCCCACAGCCCCATCAAGGTGTTCTTCCTGGATAACCTTGACTGGGTGTTGAAGTCATGAGAGACCTTACCATCTTTGGAGATAGCTACCGTTATATTTTTCAGTCTGTGAGTTACAGACCACTTCCCGTATGATACACACAGTACAGCCAGTGACAACTTTCTCACTGAGTCCCTGCATCAGGTCTTCAAGGAGGCTCTGAATTTCTGTCCTTGACAAAGGGTAAACCTCTTTGCAGACTTCTACGGTGTCTGGGGCATGCCTCCTCATCTGAGCAGGCTGTGGAGGTAACAGCCACTGTCCTAACCATGACCCAGGTGGTGACTGGTAATGCCTGTAGTGCAACCAATGGTTACCCCGCAAACTCAGGATCATCATTCCACAGCTTGAAGGCCTATGGATCAGACAGGCCAAGTGACGCGACTCTGAGCTGAGGCTGTGTGACTGGAGTACACAGCACCCAGCAGGCATCTGAGGATGGAACACATCCCTGGAGAAGCCGCGCGGTCCCATCAGGAGTGCAGAGGGTATAACGTGTCCTTCAGTGATTGTACAGACTTGCAGGGGATCATCTTCTAAATCCCCCACTGGCAGACAACAACAGAGAGGTTTTCTACAGATAAACCTGACCTACGACTTCCTGGCCTAGGGTGTCACAATCCCAGGATCCTTCAGGCTGAGATGCTCCTCTGGCACAGCAAGGGCTGGAGACACACCAGCTGGCAGTCAGCTCATGAAGCCAAGGGTGTCCCCGGCATCCAGACCGTCCTCCTCCACTTGGGAGCCTGTCCCCCCTTACTAGGGGCCTGGAAGGATCTTAAGAATAATTTTGGCAGGTTTTGCCTGGTGACAATTTCCATAACAGAGGTAAAAAGTACACACAGTAGGTAGCAATTGGCCAGAAAGCAGAACAAAAACTGCCAGACCTGCTGTGGAATAGTCCATAGGGCTCACCTGATAGCTGGATCAGAGCTAACTCTCATGATTCTCTCAGAGAAATGAGTGCCACTACTCACCTGCTTAGGCAAATGCCATCACCATCCCCAACTGTCGTGTTGGTGGGTGGGGCGTTTCCAATGGACCTAATTAACCAGCTCTTTCAGGAGGGACTTCTCCCTTTCCATCTGATTCTCCTCAAAGATAAGTCTTAGTCACCAACTGATGCTCAAGCAGTTTGTTCTGCTTATTCTCTTACAAGACGGACAGCAGATGCAGGCCAGATATAGCCAGGGAGTCAGATGACCAAGTCACCAGGAGGGTCTTCATCCGGAGACCATCCTCAAGTTTGGAGGATCCTTCTCCTTTACTTATACCTGTAGTCAGTCCAGATCAGTTGCCAGATGTCTCTTTTCTAAAAGGAGTTTAAACTATTCTTATAAGGGGAAACTTTGTTTTAAGACTTATGAAAGCTCCATCTGTGCCGAGGTGGCCTTGTCTCCTGGAAATCTCCAGGCTAGGTTGTAGACTGCTGACACAGGCTGACACGGACAACACTGCTGACATGGAGTATTGGCCCTGTGAGACACCTGAATGAAGTTACGGCTACTCTTAATCTTATAGCCACAATATGCCACTTACAATATACTCCAGAGGGGGTTCAGACCACAGGATTTAAGGATCTTTCTAGATCTAAAATCCTATGATCATCTTCCTTTTACTTGTAAAATAACATAATAACTGACCTTTGGTTATACTTATGAATAAGCTGAAAAAAAAAAAGTGGGGAAATTAATCTGAGAACTAACAGCAGCGAGAGTTAATAGGAAATTTTAAAAGCTGGAAGGAATAAATATGCTGAGTAAAAATCAAAAAGGTCAGAAACGAAGAAAGCATGAGAGGTGGTGGAAGAGAATATGCATGGATCTTAAGACGGGAAAAAGCTGGCCAGGCATGGTGGCTCATGCCAGCGCTTTGGCAGGCCAAGGTGGGCAGATTGCCTGAGGTCGGGAGTTCAAGACCAGCCTGACCAACATGGAGAAACCCTGTCTCTACTGAAAATACAAAATTAGCCAGGCGTGGTGACGCATGCCTGCAATCCCAGTTACTTGGGAGGCTGAGGCAGGAGAATCACCTGAACCCAGGAGGTGGACAACAGGAACAAAACTCTGTATCAAAAAAAACAAAAACGGGAAAAGGCAAACAAAGCCAGCAAAAGAAGTGTGCTGTGACAGCATCAGTTGTGATGGCATGATTGGGTGTACCTGTGATAGACATGGGGATGTGCCGCACAGACCCATGTTCAAGGAAAGACTTGCTGCCTGGCTGTGGAGGGCACAGATAGCAGGGAGCTTCCAGCTATAAGCTTCTTCAGGATCTCTCTCCACTGCAGATCTCCCTCCTCTGACCTCAGGCATGGCCCAACATCAGGCACTGAGCAAGGCAGAGGTATAAAGGCCCAGCCATTTCAGCCCAACTCAAACGGGCAATATGCATTCCACGGATCACTCCCAGGCTAAATGCAGCTTTCAGTTCAGCCAATCCTTCTGTCCAATCCTGCTTCCACCTTTCGTTGATGCCTAATAAACATCATGCACCCAAAACTCCATCTTAGCATCTGCTTCTAGAGAACCCAAGATGTGGCTGTTGGTACTAGGAGTGACCCAAGAAAACAGCAAATTAGATGGTGTTTCAGAGCTCAATCACCTCCCAACAAGCAATGAAGATGCCATCACTGGTGGTAAGTGAAACACAGACAACCCCTGGCACCAGATGGCAAGGCAACTAAACTTTAAAGATGGTGAATTAGAAGCTGTACACTGGAAGCAGGCCAAACACCCAGGTGTTTAAGACTGTGGAGAAAATGGTAGCTATAAGAACAATGGTTATGATCCTTCAGGGACGGATGGCTGTCAGTAAGCACCACTGATGCTCTACCATAGTCCCCAAACCTTAGTCTGCCCAGAAATCACCTGGAGGGCTGGTTAAATCTCAGAGTGCTTGTTTCCCACTCCCAGTTTCTGATTCAGTGGCTGGGATG
The DNA here is from genome assembly GCF_000951035.1 of Colobus angolensis palliatus. Classification (NCBI taxonomy): domain Eukaryota; kingdom Metazoa; phylum Chordata; class Mammalia; order Primates; family Cercopithecidae; genus Colobus; species Colobus angolensis. Next base: position 552,908 of record NW_012116722.1, read on the forward strand.
GGCTGAGAATCTGCCTTTCTAACAAGTTCCCAGGTGAAGCTGCATGAGTCTCAGTTGGAAGCCTTCACTTAGAGAACCACTGCATTATAGAAGTATAACAGCACAGGAGGAGAAAAGACTATTGGAAAGCAGATGTGAAAGCCAGAAGAAACTCTCACTACCTACAGTGAGAGGTCACAGCAAGGACCAAGCCTAAGGCTTACCTGTGAGAGTGGCTGAACCTCAAAGGCAATTAGCCACGGTCAGGGCGCAGGAAACCTGAAATGGGGACATTTAGGTTTTGACTCCCCAGATTCCTCTAAACCGTCTGACTGCAGAGATGGCACATCCCTCCCAATTAAGAGCAACTGCTCAATTGTGCCAGAAGACAATGGAAGAACCTACAAAGCAACACTATGCCCCCTCACACACCCCTCAACCAGTCTCCCCTCCAGGCCAATACCTATAATTGGGGTCATTTCAGGGCCTCAAATGGGGAGGTGCTGGAAGGCAACAGATTATATTTCAAAAGAATTGCAGGAACTAACTAGCATGTAGCAACAGCCAGAGAAGTCTGCAGAGGACATGATGATGAGAGAGCTTGATCAACAGGGCCAGAACATAAAATTGTTTAGAGAAGAGTATATTGACTTGGGAGCACTCAGGATACAACACCAGGGTATGTTGAGAAGTCCCTACTAGCATGGCTCCTAAAAGCATGAAGAAGCAACGACCCACACTGAGCAAAGCTGAAATACCAGAATTGCCGGGGTAGACAGTGGAGGAAGGAATTCAAGGACTCAAGGAAGTTAGAATGGATACAGTATCTATGGCTGGAAAATATGCCAAATAATCGTGTTGCATGGGAAGCCCCAGAGGACACACCAAAACGAATGTGCAGGTGATAGGAGCACAAACATCATGAGGAAGATCAGTGGCAACCTCCTCTGCAGGCCAGGGCTGACCACAAAAGTGGTCAGAGAGCAGAGCTCGCCAGCAGTAACAGGGATGACAGAATCCTGAAACAAGAGATGCCAGGTGATAGGGCTAAGTGCTGGAAGCCAGGCCACAGTGGCAGCCAAGGGGATCTGACCCACAAAGGTCACGGAAATAGTTAATAGAACATGGTGTCCTTGGGTACAAAACAAGTGGGTAACCAATACGAGTACTACTTAGTTTGTACAAACATGAGAAACCAAGAATGGATAACCAAGAGACTGAAGGCAGGTCATTCCAACAAACAGTCACACTATTCCTTGTCCAGTTCCAGACCTGATCACGTTTTTTGGACTGAAATCCACTGACTAAAGAGGCGGTCAGATCCCAGGAGGAAGGACCCTGTAACAAAATAACAAGCAAAAATGGCCTTGACAACCCTGTCATTCCCCAAAGGGGCTTATGGCCATTTACCTGGGGAGCTGTACACTGGGAAAAGAAGAACAGCAGACAGTTCAAGCCATGTTAGATGCAGTATCTGAATCATCATTGACACTTGGAGACTGGATACATCACTATGGTACCCCAGTTAGAGTACAGAATAAGAGGCCAAGGTAATAAATGGATCTTGGTCAAGGTCTGACTTACCGTGGGTCTACTGAATCACAGATCTACCCAGTGGTCCTTTCCCTGGTCCTTGAATGTACCACTAGAATTGACATTCTTGGCAGACCCAATGTGCTACTCAACACTGGGTCCTTGACATGTGGAATAAGAGCTATCCTAATGGGAAAGTCAAGCAGAAATTATATTACCACAACACCCGTCAACCCAGGCATCAAAACCAATATTGCACTGGAGGGATAGAGGAGATTAGTGCCACCCTTAAGGATCTGAAGGATATAAGGGAGATGGTACCGGTCCTATCTCTGATTAATTCACCTGTCTGGCCCCTGAAGGTCCTGAAGGATGACTGCAAACTACCACAAACTCAACCAAGCAGGAGCTCTGAGTGTAGCTGCCAGGCCAGGTGTTGTAGTTTAGCTGGAGCAGATATAAAGTATGTGGCAACTGATTAGGTGAATGGGCTATTTTCTATCCCAATCAGAAATGACGATCAGAATGGTTCACAGACATTTATAGTTTTGCCCCAGGGCTGTGTTAATGCTCCCACCCACTCATAATACCAAGGAGTTTCCAACCGTCCAGGCATACTGCAGAACCTCACACTGCTCCATTACACCTCTGACATTATGATGATCAGGCATGCACGCATGCACCACAGTGGATGTGAGATCAACCCTACAAAGATTTAGGGGCCTGCCGCAGCCACACAATTTTTAGGAGTCCAGTGGTCTGGGGAATGCCAAGACATCCCCTCCAAAGTAAAAGACAATTATTTTATCTTCAACCTCCTACAATGAAGAAAGCACAACACCTAGTGGGCCTTTTCAGGCTCAGGAGGCAAGAGAATGCACATGTAGAAACACTGCTCCAATCCACTTACAGAATGGCACAAACGGCACAAACAGCTGCCCCCGCTGAGGAGAGCCCATGTGAGAAAGGGCCTCAGCTGTTCCAGGCTAGAGTATAAGCAGCCCTGCTGCTGGGGCCATATGTTTCAGCAGATCCTACAGTGTTGGTGGGAAAAGATGTCAAAAGGAAACTGTGGCAGGCCACATTGGGAGAATCACAATGCTGGTCCCTGACGTTCTGGAGCAAGACCTGCTATCTATAGCGAAGACGTATGTGCCTTTGAGAGAATATTCCAGATGTGCTACTTGGCCCTGATAAGAGATGTAAGGCCTGGCCAAGAGATACCAGATACACGTGTGGCCAGAATCACCCATCATAGGCTAAATTCTGTCAGTCCCACCAGGCAATACGGCATCAGCAACAATCCATCAAAAGGCAGGCGTGGTACTGCCAGAGTCAAGCATACCCAGGAGCCAAGAGCACAAACAAGCTGCCTGGGCAGGTGGCCCGGATCCCCACAGCTCCACCACTGTTGCACCAGCTCCCCTCCCTCAGCTGATGACTAAGGGTGTATGGATGAAAGCAGAGGAAAAAGCCCAAACTTGGTTTACAAATGGCTCAGTTGGCAAGAGTGGGTGAGCCAAAAACAGATGGCACTACAGCCTCACTCTAGGAGGGTTCTGAAAGACAGCGCTGTGGGAAAATCTCTCCCAGTGGGCGGAGTTTCAGGCAGTGTACCTGGTCATCCACTTTGTGTGGAAAGAGAAGTGGCCTGAAGTTAGAATAGAGATGGACTCATGGGCAGAAGCAAGTGGTGGCCATGCCAGCTGGTCAGGGGCCAGAAGAAAAGAGGACGGACGAGAAGGTCTTGGGGCAGAGACTTGCAGGTGGACAAATGGAAGGGAGCGTGATGAGCTCTATCTCACACATGGAGGTCCGTCAGACAGCACCATGGATGAGGTACCAAGGTACCAAGCAGACAAAATGACTGGGGCAGTTGGTGCCAGCCACCCCCGACCTCAGCCACCCCAGAGCAACAGGAGGGGCACATGAATGAAATGACCACAGCAGCAGAGAGGAGGCTTCACATGAGCCCAACAGCATGGACCCCGCTTATCAACGCTAAGCTATATAATTAAGCTAACTTCCACTGCCAAACATCCAACTAGCCAGACACAATGACCCATGCTGAGTCCCCAAAATGAGACCATTCTTCCAGGAGACCAAACTGTCATCTGCCTTGCCTGCCTACGGGTCCCTAGCTGGCACCACTGCCCATCTAGTCTGCCTTCAAGGAAGAGCCTGCTGTCCAAATGTGCACTGTGTAGTCAGCACACAGCCTGTAGCTATTGGCTCCTTCAGGGTCAGCCTCAGCTGCAGAGCCCCCTCTCCCAGGGTCGTGCCCTTCCTGGGGCACCTTGCTGTGGGGACTGAGACAGATGGGGGTATGACGGCCATTCCAGCACAACACACAAAAATTCTGATAAGCCAGGCCTGATCAGACCCACACCACAGGGGACTAGTTCCCACATCTGCTCTTTTCCTGTCACAGGTGTTGATCCCTCATCAACATCTCAGAGCTCCCAACCTGAGGCATGTGCACAAACGCTCACAAGATGCCACCCTGTCCCACAATTCCTCGCTACACTTGCCGACTTTCAAAGACAAATGAGCAGAAGTGATCCAAGTATTTCAAATTATCAGGCACCATCTCCTAGTCTTTATTCCCATTATTATTGAGCCCTCAAACAAGTTTTAAATAGAAATTAAGGTTTTACGTATACTGTGTTTAAATATAACGCGCTGAATTATAAAGTGAGGAGCCTGGGATTAACAAAAATAGCTTATAAAAATAAAAGATAAAGGGAACAAATGAGGGACAATAACTGAAAGGGACAGACTAACAGAGAGAGAAGACATGCACCTCAGAGCACTTTAGTAAAAGCATCTCTCCAGGGCCATTCATAGCCACTTATGATGAAACATAAAACTATAACATGTACAGTTGAAGAATACTTAAAATGGGAAACACCTATCAAATACACCATGCCTATTTTAAATATAAAACTACTAAAACTTTTGTTAATGTTTCCTCGAGAACATTCCCCACTCCACCCCCAACACCCAAGTGCTTTCCTCTGCAATTATCAGTAACAGAGACTATCAGGGAATATGAAGAGAATTTTGATGGTATTATTTCATTTATGGGGGAAAGAACAGCAACATCTGTCTACTTCTGGCTTCTCGGCATTTACAAACATAATAACCCAAACCAGTTACCTCTTCTCCAGGATAAATGCTGTGCCTAATTCCTGTGCGTCTTGCCTTTGCGCTGCATTTGCAGAGTGGTCCATCATTCATCTGTCAGAAACACAATGTAATTCGTTTTTATTGGAGGGAAAAATCCACACCATGCACAAGGATGCCTCTGAAAATGTGTGGGTTTTAATGTCATGAGCACTGAAGCTCTGAGAGGCTGTCACGGTTGGAAGATTAAACGGATGTTCCAAAACCAATAAAGCTGCAAACTCTCTATATTGTCTGATAAAGGGAAACTATATGACAACCCTGCATTCCCGAGTTATTTGTGCAGCCAAGCAGAAAATATCAATGTCAGCACACTGTTCGCCCCCATCTTCTTCTACCAATTCCCAGGACATTTTTGTTTCCCTATTTCTTATCTCAAGAAAAATGACTCTTTCACAAAAGCAAATTTTATATCCTGGAGGAACACATAGAGCGTTTTGAAGGTGACCTGCGGATTCAATGTTTTGAAAAGAGAAACTGTAAGGTACCTCACTAGCGGAGAGAAGAAAATGCTACTAAAGCCAGAAAAACTTCCCACACTGGTCAGGTTAGATTACATCTCTTTCTCTGAATTTGTTTTAGTGCCACAAACTGCACCCACAAGGCTCCATAGGCAAGCAATTCTTCAAAACTTCTGGAACGGATGAGTGCTAAGCATGGGGATGATAAAGAACAGCGGGTCCATGTGCTCAAGGAATATCTGTTCTAGACAGGAGAACAACATATATATGATATGCTTCATAATTTAAAAGAAAAAAAAATCACTCGAAAGTAGGTAATGCTGGGGCGTCAAACAGATGGGATGGACAAGAAAACAAGAGGGCTGCTCCACAAGAGGCACCAGCACGCATCAGAAAAGGAGAGAAGGCAGGAAGTCCACGTCATGCTCTGGGCCACGAGTCCCATATAAATAAAATGGACCATTTATGTGGGGGAGAAGATCAAAAGAAGCAGAACTAAGATCAAAATCTGAAGGGCCTCACAAGCCAGGTTCATGAGTTCCTCTGGTATAGATGGTAATACTGAATCAAAAACAAGACCAGGGCTCAGATAGGGAAAATGAAGAAGTGGAGTTCCATTTCTTTCTTTGTAATAATTTAAAAATATAGGCTGGTCAGAGTGTAATGGTTTTTACAAATAATTGATCACAGCCAGTTCGACTTCTTCGTTCCTTCTCCACTCCCACTGCTTCTTCACTTGACTAGCCTTAAAAGAAAAAATACATATATACATATATACACACACATATTTCTTTAAAGTTATTGAAATTTTATAACTCATTATGTCCAATTAAAATATAAAAGTCAATAAGACTTTTTGAAAAAAAAAGTGTTAAAGTAAAAAGCTGTAACTTTGCTTTAGCCTCTTGGGAAATCTAAAGATCCAGGTGGTACAGCAGAGGAATAATATTACTGCCAAAAAGAAAGATTATGTTAAGATATTATCTAAAGTAACAGCTGGCAAATAAGAGATGTAACAGGATTTCATCAAAAGTCATAACACGGCTGTGCGCAGTGGCACACGTCTATAATCCCAGCATTTTGGGAGGCTGAGGCAGACGGATCACCTGAGGTCAAGAGTTCAAGACCAGCCTGGCCAACATGGCAAAACCCCATCTCTACTAAGAAAACACAAAAATTAACTGGGCGTGGTGGCGGGCGCCTGTAATCCCAGCTACTCATGAGGCTGAGGCGGGGAGAATTGCTTACACTAGATATGCAGAGGTTGCAGCGAGCTGAGATTGTACCACTGCGCTCCAGCCTAGGCAATAAGGATGAAACTCTATCTCAAAAAAAAAAAAAAGTTGTAACACACTCCTAAGGCCGGGTGCAATAGCTCATGCCTGTAATCTTAGCACTTGGGGAGGCCAAGGCAGGCAGATCACTTGAGGTCAGGAGTTCAAGACCAGCCTAGCCAACACGGTGAAACCTCGTCTCTACTAAAAATACAAAAATCAGCTGGGGGTGGTGGCACAAGCCTGTAGTCACAGCCACTGGGGAGATTAAGGCAGGAGAATCACTTGAACCTGGGAGGTGGAGCTTGCAGTAAGCTGAGATCACACCACTGCACTCCAACTCCAGCCTGGGCAACAGAGCAGGAGTTTTTTGGAGACTCCGTCTCAAAAGAAAAAAAAAGTTATAACATACTCTTAATACCACTCATGACTTCTGTGATGAAAAATATAAAAAACTAACTTAGTGCTCACTGATCTCCAGGGAAGTAGAGACATCCTACATGCTTGCCGTTCATCAAGGTCTGGGATCGTACATATTCAGCCCTTCACAAGGCTCAACTATACAGAGGACACAAAACCAATAACACTAAACAGCATTACAGAGACTGTATACAAAGCACTGTTGAATTTCTGATAGAAACAGGTATCCACGGCAATCAGTGTAGAGGCTTCTTGTGAAACAGGAAAACAACAGTCAAGTAAAAAGACTAGAGGGCCAGGCGCAGTAGCTAACACCTGTAATTCCAACACTTTGGGAGGCTGAGGCAGGAAGACTGCTTGAGCCTAGGAGTTTGAGACCAGCCTGGGCAACATAGCGAGACCTCATCTCTACAAATAATTTTTTTAAACTAGCCAGGCAGACCGGGCGCAGTGGCTCACACCTGTAATCCCAGGACTTTGGAAGGCTGACCCAGGTAGATCACCTGAGGTCAGGAGTTCGAGGCCAGCCTGACTAACATGGAGAAACCCCATCTCTACTAAAAGTACAAAATTGGCCAGGCGTGGTGGCGCATGCCTGTAATCCCAGCCACTCGGGAGGCTGAGGCAGGAGAATCACTTGAACCCGGGAGGCAGAGGTTGCAGTGAGCCAAGATCGCACCATTGCACTCCAGTCTAGGCAATAAAAATAAAACTCTATCTCAAAAAAAAAAAAAAAAATACTAGCCAGGCATAGTGGGGCGCCCCTATAGTCCTAGATACTTGGGAGGCTGAAGCAGGTGAATCACTTTGGCCTGGGAAGTCAAGGCTACAGTGAGCCGTTATTGCGCCAGTGCACTCCAGCCAGAGCAACAGTGTGAGACCAGGTCTCAAAAACAACAAAAAAACCCATATATGGAGGAAGTTTATTTTAGGGGGGACAAAAATGTCCTAAAATTCAATTGTAGTGATAGTTGTGCAGCCCCATGAATATACTAAAAAATGCTGGATTATAAATTTGGAGTACAATTGTATTGTATGTAAATTATAACTCAACAAAGCTGTTTAAAAAGAAAACCAAGTTTTAAAATGCACTGACAGTTTTGCAAACTTTTCTGCTCAATTCCAAGAAAGTAAAAGGAACACACAAAATACATTTCTCCCAGACATTCTATAAATAAAAGATGGATAGCTGTCGTCTAACAAGAACCAGGAGAAAAGCATTTTAATTAATATAGAACATTATAAATTTACTCACGAAATATAAATTTTAAATTATCTTTTTATAGATATGCTTTATTATGCTTCCTAACTTTACATGCATTAAAGATACAATTTTTGTACGTATTATGTATCTGTGTGACACAAATCTTTTTTAACAATGCTAATTTTATTACGTATTACTTCATATTAAGACAGTAATTAAAAATAAAAATAATCATGTCCACCTATTATGTCATTAGCTCAAACATGCTTAACAAGGAAGAGAACTTGTGACTGTTACCAACTTAAAAAAATGAAATTTTACAGGACTTATTTACTATCACGCAGCAAGATACCTTCCAGGCGAACTACTTCTAAAAAGACCTCCGAGTTCTCTCTCCTCATCCTATCATGTGTCTTCTTCCATCTACTCCAAGTTTAATGAGGCAGGGCCATTACTCCTCTCCCCAACACGGAATTTACAAACATCATCAAAAATGATTCAAGGGACAGCTGCTCTGGTGCTTATGCTTTGGCACTGAACCTGAAGCTGAAAAAAAATAGCCCTGAAGGACGCAAGCCTGAGAATAAAATTCAGTTTCAGTACAAGGCAACATGCATCTTCTGAGCCCAGAGCAATAACCTTTATGTCTGGGTTTGCAACCTTCACAGCAAGGGCATAAAAACACGCACCTGGCCTGGATCGTTGTACCAAAGTTCATCATGAAGCCGGTCAGGGTGGGCCTTTTTGCGTTTGATTTCTGCAATAACGTCAAAAACTTCAGAGTCTGAGCTGCTAGAACAGGTGCTGTCCTCATCAGACTCACACTCGGATTCACTGGAACTCTCTAACAGGGGTTGGGAGAAAAACACAGAAATTGATGGAATTAACAAACTGGGTTTTTTCTTTTCCTTTGTTTTTTTTTTTTTTTTTGAGACGGAGTCTTGCTCTGTCACCCAGGCTGGAGTGCAGGGAGTCTCACTCTGTCACCCAGACTGGAGTGCAATGCATGATCTCAGCTCACTGCAACCTCCGCCTCCCAAGTTCAAGTGATTCCCCTGCCTTAGCCTCCCGAGTAGCTGGGATTACAGGCGCCCACCACCACACCCAGCTAACTTTTGTATTTTTAGTAGAGACAGGATTTTGTCATGTTGGCCAGGCTGGTCTCGAACTCCTGACCTCAAGTGAAACACCCGTCTCAGCCTCCCAAAGTGCTGGGAGTATAGGCATGAGCCACCACATCCAGCTGACAAACTGATTTTTGTGAAGACTTCCAAATGACCTAAACCTCTAAAGGTAAGAAGAGTTCTTTATTCTTCTAGAAAATACTTAAGGGCCTACTCTACACCAAATACTCTACTAAGCAACACCATAAAAAAAAATAGACCACAATGCTAAGTCACAATCTAGTTAGGGAAGCAAAGAAAATAAACATCTTTAGAGAAAAGTAAGACTCAATGAGCAATGTCAGATAAAATGAAAAACATAGTAGTAGTATGTAGTTTAACACTTGAGCTATGTAATGATCCACAAAAGGGCAGTTTCACTGGGATCCAGAAAGGCTGGTGATAATTTCAAAGGAGGAGCACATGTGACCCAGGCACTGCGACGGGATGGGAGAAGCATGATAAGGAGAGGAGAAGCATGATAAGGAGGGGAGAAGCATGATAAGGAGGAGAGAAGAAGAAAGGAATGAAGAGGGAGCACCATAGGCAAAAGCATAGAGCTAAGAATACAGCGGACTAGCTAGAGCGCGGGCCACACAGAAAAACACTGGGAGGTTAGGGCTGGGAGTGCTGAGAATGCCACAGTGAAGGCTGGGAATGCAAGACCAAAGACTTGACATTTTTTTCCCTCAATAACAGCAAGAGAAGATGTTAGTCCTTAAAGTGACTGAATAAAAACAGACACAGACTTATGCTAACTGAAACAAGCCAGTCACAAAAAGACAAACATACATGATTCCACATATATGAGATACCTGAGAGTCAAATTCATAGAGAAAGAAAGTAGCATAGTAGTAATAAGGGAACAGGGGAATTGGGGTCTGGGGAGTTATTCCTCAACAGGTACAGAGTTTCAGTTTTATGAAAGGAAAATAGTTCTGGCGACTGGTTGCAAACAATGTCATATTGAACCCTATTGAACTATATGCTTAAAAATGGTTAAGATGGTAAATTTCGTATCATGTGTATTTTACCACCCTTTTTTTTTTAAAAAAAGACCTAGAAGTTAGATTAATCCTACATAGTGAGATTCCATCACTACAAAAAGAAAAATAATTAGTTTTTAAAATAAATTAATCCTATAAGAGATTAACGTAGTAGTAGCATAATAAAATCCAACATGGAATTGTATTTACGTGTACTGCATAAGATAGATGCTACTGTCATCCCTATTTTACAAATGGGAAAAATCTGAGACAGAGATGAACTTCTGGCCCAAGGTCACATATCAAGTAGGTGGTAGAGCAGGGATTCAAACCCAGGCCGTCCAGCTCCCGACTCAGGTGCCTTTGCCCAGTATGGATAACTGCCTCTCAGCACGTGGGATGTCATGGAGGTGGCCAGATGAGAGCCAGAGAGAACATGCAGGTAAATGCACACTGAATGTCTCATCTGTGCATGGCATTCTGTTAGGGGCTAAGGATACAAAGTGGTAAAAAGTAATTTCTATCCTCAAAGATCTCACCACCTACTTGGAACCTCAGAACATACAAATGAAAAAATAGACCACTTTATGAAAAAGCTATGCAAACTGTCTACACGAGTGGAGAGAAACCTTCAAACAGAGCTGGGTTATAGTCATTATTTCCCTCCTCAAACCAGGCACACCTGGCAAAGGAGAGGGCCAAGGAAGGACGCCTGTCCTCATGAGAGACAGGGAGCACAGGCTCCTTCTTTTGGAAAGATGCTGAACTCTTCTGACTGGACAACTCTCCAAGGGGCACACTTGTTAGCATGCCTTGCAAATGAGATCGCGGCTGTATTCTGCCAAATGTAACTAAGGAAAAATATGATCAAAAAGAAGGAAGTTCCACTTCTATGTATCTTACTGACTGTAATTAAGAAAAATAAAATGAAAAGGAAGAAATCTCAATGTGGGACTCTCAAGGGTATTTCCCCAAAATTTAGGAATGAAGCTATAATGGCAACGGTCTCAGGCTAGTTAATGACTCTGACTCACCTAAATCTTCATCGAGCTTCGTCTTCGGAGGTTCCCACGGAGGCCGAGCAGCTTTGGCCTTTTCTTGCCTGCTCCCCAACTCCTCCTCAAATTTGTCATATAAGTCACGAAGCCTACTTGTTCCAACTACTGTAGAATCTCCCTTTTAAAAATAAAGGCTCACTATTAGGAACTATATCAATAATGATCATATCAAAGATATGTAAGATCTCACAGGTAATCAAAGCATTTTTAACAGCAAGATGCTATTTTTCAACCCTCAATTTAACAAACATTTAAAAACAAAATGCTCAAGTACTGGCAATCATACTGTGAATCAAACACACACTTATCACTGACACAGTCCTCAGGTAAATGTGCCTTGCCAACATTCAGAAACATGAGAGCAGGCCAGGCGTGGTTGCTCATGCCTGTAATCCTAGCACACTTTGAGAGGCGGAGGCAGGAAGGAGGATTGTTCAAGGCAAGGAGCTCAAGACCAGCCTGAGCAACATAGCAAGACCCTAACTCTATGAAAAAGAAAAAAATTAGCCAGGTGGTCTGTGCCTGTGCTACTTGGGAGGCTAAGGCAGGAGAACTGTTTGAGCCCAAGAGTTGGAGGAAGCAGTGAGCTATGAATGTGCCACTATACTCTAGCCTGGGTGACACAGTGAGACCTCATCTCAAAAAAAAAAAGAAAAGAAACATTACAACAGTTCATCTACACCCTCTTAATATGACATTTTTTTAAAAATCATGACCTCAAAGAATCATAACAACTGACACCAAATATCTTCCTAGGGAATGTACACTTCCTACTGAAAAATCACTGATAATCTATCTTCTCCTATACCAATCCAACAAGGAACAAGGAATATCATATATATCCTCTTTGTCTCTCTCTCTCTCTCTCGCTCTCTCTCTCTCTCACACACACACACACACACTCATGCCTTAAACACGAGGATATAAACATGCACACATTCTCTTTCACACACACACACAAACACACAGAACAAACATGGGACTCTGCGAAGCATTCCTAGAGGAAATTTTCCACTTTTCCTCACTCATTTTCCAGGCTGAAAATCATTTTACATGTCCACACTCTGACCTAGTAGCCTTAAAATGTAAAAACCAGACCTGCCAAATGTAAAATTAAGGCAAATCATAAAACCTGGTACCCAGAAGAGGGGATAATTCAGGCCCCATCTCATTGTTGAGAGTGGCGATGCCAGTACAGCTTTGACATCCTCATCACCTTCTCTGCACCACAGATGACAAAACTCAAAGGCGAATGTCAGCCTTTTGAGTTTATCAGTCTTCCTCCTACACTGGAGTTTTAATATACTCATACAAATAAGTAATAAAAAAAACCCAGCTCTGCCTGTTTAAACTCCTTGAACTTTAGTGTCTTCATCTTTATTGTTTTAAGAATAATAACACCTATGGCAGCCATTCTTTCCTTCTTCCTAATAGAAGCAGGATTCTATCAGATTTGGGGCAGAGAACTTCTGATCTCTAGGAAGGTAGACTGAGCCACCCACCCCTCCCAAAGATGTCCATGTCCTAATCCCCAGAATAAATATATATGTTAACTTACATGGCAAAACAGACTTGCAGCTGGGTGGACCCAATCTTAGCACAGGAGCCCTTAAAAGCAGGGAACCTTTGCCAACAGGGGTCAGAGATGTAACAGAAAAAGAGGCAAGAGATATTTAAAGCATGAGAAGGACTCAACCACCATTACTGACTTTGAAGACAGAGGAAGAGATCTACAAGTCAAGGAATGCACATGGCCTGGAGGAACCAAGAAGTGCCCTGACCTTATAGCCAGCAAGGATACAAGGTCCTCTGTCCTCCAGACACAAGGAACTGAACTCTGCCAGCAACCTGAATGAGTAAGAAAACAGATTTTCTCCAGAGCCTCCATAAAGGAACACAGACCTGCTGACATCCTGATGGAGCTAGTGAGACCCAAGCTGGACTTCTGGCCTCCCGAGCTGTGAGATGACAAATGTGTGTGGTTTCAAGCCATGCTGTTTGTGGAACTCTGTCATGGCAGTAAGGAAAAACAAATCCCTGGGGTAGGCATGTCACATGGCTCTGGTAAAGGGATGGAAGGGGAGTCAAGGGATGAAAGGAGAGCTCGGGCAAGACATTGGAAGAATGCTCACCCAACATGCCCTCTGCATCCTGCATGTGGGGACACAGGTGTATAAGGACCTGAGGCCTGCTGGTCCTGCATCATCCTGCAACTGTGGAAGATGTTCAGGAAGACAGCAGGGCCTGCCATCACTGAGCCACTCAGTGAACACCAGCCATGGCCTCCCCCCAGGTACCTTATCATGAGAAAAACAAACTCAGCTTGTTTAAGTCCCACTTAGTCAGGTGTTATTGCTCCCAGCAGCATTTCTAACTGACAGAACGACCCTCTTGCCAGGGGTATTTTCAGGGTTAACTAAGACAACATGAGAAGCATGGAATAACGCTCTGGCACCGTGGAAGTGCACAGTATGTGAGCTTTCCCTTCCCTGTACCACATCAACTATGACTTAAAAGCCTGCTCTAATTTATCAAATAAAATGTCACACCACTATGAGAGACTTCTCAAATCCTTTGTTTCCAAAAACACAGAAATCTCAAGTTCCCCACAAATCGAGTCCAAATAGAAGCTATTTTCACCAAATTCCAAACAAAACCCTCTCTTATCTCTTACCTAATTCCATGCACTAAATCTAACATCTGCAACTTTTCATGCCCTAAATCTGTACATGTGTTCATTGATTAAATGAATGAGTGTACATCTCATTCATTTAATCAATGAACATTACTGCATGCCTACTCTGTGGCAAATATGCCTAACAGGATGGAGGCACAATGCCTAAGGGGAAGAGAGGAAGAGGGGAAGAGAGAGCAAAAAGGAGACAGTGACAGAAAATAAAATGGAGATGGAAGAAAGAAAAGAGAAGTGAGCATGTAGAGATAGTGGTGGAGTCTGTGATGGCAATGTACCACCACAGGCACCCCAGCCCTGGCAGCATGTGCTCTAGGAGTCCTCCCTCCAGCCCATTAAGGGTGACAATGGCTCTCCCTTTCTGCAAAACTAGCTGATATGCATGGGCAGCTTCATAGGGTTGGTGTTCTTTTGGTCAAGGATACACTTCGAAGAGACAAACTCAAATTCTTCCTTATTTCTCATTTTGGAAAAAAACACACACACATATACACATACACACCACAAACTGCATAAACTAGTTATGCATGAAAGCTTATGAAACCACCAGTATCAAGACTACCAGTATCATTAAAAATGTAGAATAGGCTGGGCACAGTGACTCACACCTGTAATCCCAGCACTTTGGGAGGCCAAGGCTGGAGGATTGCTTGAGCTCAGGAGTTCGAGACCAGAGTGGGCAATAGTATGACCTCATCTCTAATAAAAAATAAATAAATAAATTAGCCAGTCACGGTGGCTCGTGTCCCCGTAGTTCCAGCTAGTCAAGAGGCTGAAGTAGGAGAATCACTTGAGCCTGGAAGATCAAGGCTGCAGTGAACCACGATCGTGCCACTGCAGTCCAGCCTGGGTGACAGAGCGAGACCGTCTCAAATAAATAAAAATTCACTGTAAAAAGATACTTTAATTAACCTACTGCACTCTTGGCCTTTAGCTTTTTAAAACAGCTTTTGTCTGTAACAGTGATTCTCAACTGGGGGTGATCTTTTCCCCCCAAGGGACATTCAGCAATATTTGAAGACATTTTTGGTAATCACAACTGGGGAGGGGTACTACTGGCATCTAACAGGCAGAGCCCAGGGATGCTGCTAAACACCCTACAATACGTAGGGCAGTCCCCACAATCCAGAATTATCCAGCCCCAAATGCCAACAGTGGGAACGCACAGAAACCCTGCTCTACAGCTTGTCTGCTGCTTCGGACCTACCACCTGATCCATGGGGTCACTGGAGTAGTAGTTTTCTGAATGAGTGCATCGAATCCACACAGGCTTAAGAAGTTCTTCTTCCTCCTCCTCATTCTTGTCAGGCGTGGTCTCCTCAGGCTCTTTTTCCTTGATTGAGGTATAGTTCTTGTCTTTGCCAGAGCTCTGGTTGTCACTCCATCGGTCTTTTTCTTCCTCCCAACGAGCTCTCTTCTTCTCCCTACTTGGGGAGCGACTTCAAAAGAGGGCAAAGGAGGTTAATTATTAAAAATACTCTTCCATTATACAAACTATTCTATTTCACCTCTTTGGTGCATTTTTCACCTAAAATACGAATACCATGCCAAATCACCATGTGTACTTTTGTTAAACCAGTGATTCCCAAATACCAGTCTGGTGGCAACAGAATCACCTGAAGTTTACTTGTTTAAAAATACAAATTCCCAGGCCCCACCCCAGATCTACTTACTGATTCACAATTTCCAGGGGTGGGGCCCAAGAATCTGTATTTTTAATAATCTCCCCAGGTAATTCTGGTGTGCATCCAGCAGGTTCAGGAACAACCGATAAACCGTAACTCCTAAAAGAAAAACATATTTGCGAAATGTTTGGAAATGTCCACGTATGGACAATTTCAGCAATGAGAATACCAGTTTTGAATCCTCCACATCTGTCTTTGCCAGGAAAAAAAGACTTTAAAATTTCACAAAACAGGGTCTAAATATGGCCATAAATTTAGCCTGAGGACTATAATTATAATCCAAGAATGAATCAGTTATGTCATCCCTAACTATGTCTCTGGAACCCCAGTTTGGGCATTACTACTTGGCGAACCAACACTTTGCCTAATTTTGGTCCTCACAAATATTAATATTAACTCAGTCAATAAAGAAGGATGAAAAAACAACTCCATCTCCTTGACTTCCTGGGGCTTGAAATCTGCAAAGACCCATCAGATGGATGTACTTGGAGGGAAAAACCTATAGGATCAGCTGGGCGTGGTGGCTCACGTCTATAATCCCAGCACTTTGGAAGGCCGAGGCAGGAGGATCACTTAAGCCCAGGGGTTCCAGACCAGCCTGGGTAACATGGTGAAACCCTGTCTCTACAAGAAATACAAAAATTAGCCAGGCATGTTGGTGCACACCTGTAGTCCCAGCTACTCAGGAGGCTGAGGTGGGAGGATCACATGAGCCTGAAAGGCTGAGGCTGCAGTGAGATATGATCGTACTACGCACTCCAGCCTGGGCAACAGAGCAAAACCCTATCTCAAAACAACAATGATAACAACAAAACCTATAGGGTGGATTTTAATTTAAGCCCAAGAAATTTAGGTAGAACACAGAGACCTTGAGAATCCAGCTAAGTAGAAAAACTGCTTTGTAAGCCCAGCTGGTAGCCTTCACAGCTCCACTAACAAAGTTACTACTATCCATGAAAGTTTACATCCAGATCAAAGCAACAAGTATTCTCATTAACTCTACCACTAACTTGTAATTTTATAACAGGCAAAGTCTGTATGTATATATGTGTGTGTAGGTATGTATACTTGGGGAGGATTAGAAAGAGTATATACATTATTTATACAACTTCTAAACATTACAATATTCATTAGTTTTGTTACCAGAAAAATTACTGTCAATGTGTGTTCACTGTAGAAAAAAATAAAGCACAAACATAAACAAAAATAAAACAAAAACCACACATAACACCACTCAGAGGTAATCACTATATTTCACAAATGTTTTAATGTTATAGCCTGACCTTCTCATTCAGTAGTAAATCAGGAACAGCTATTTCAGTTATTCTATATTTGGAGCATTTTTAATAGGTGTATTATTATTCTAAGTATATACCATAATTTAACAAATCTAACAATAGTCATTTAGGTTAACATCTACTTTTCTTCCACCATAAACAATGCTATCATGAACACATTTGTGTTCTTCGCACACTTGTCAGATTCTTTCCCAGATGTATACTTTTTAAGGCTTCTCTCTAGTTTGGTAGTACTCGTTTAGACTACCATCAAAACCACGTAAGAGTTCCCATTTCCACACATCCCGTCACCATGGTTATTTTTCATCTTTGCCATTCTGATGAAAAAGAATTTTCATATAATTTAATTTGAAATATTTTATCAATACTGAAATGAATACATTTCATGCTTACTCTGAACATTCTGGTCACAGGCTATGCAAATATTTTTAAAATTATTATTAGAGTCTTTCTTTGTTGAAACAGTTTTCATTAAGATATCTGTCCTCCCTCTGTCATATGCATTGTAACCATTTCCAGTTTCTTGCTTTGAAATCTGTTTGTTTGTGGTTACATACTTATAAAGTCAAACCTAGAGATCTTTTCATGCTCCCTGCCTTAGTATGCTTGGAAGTCATTTCCTATCCCAAGGTTAAAAAAAGATTTTATATTTTCATCAGTTACTTTTAATACAATTTTTAAATTCTCTCTCTCCAAGGTGTAAGGCAGAAATCTAATCTCAATTTTTCCCCCAAATGGCTCACCAATTGCCAGCTTCTCCTCTGATTTGAAAAAAATATATTCTTTATCACATGTAACTTTATATATTTATTAGATGTAATATATATTCTTGAATGTTGCTCTATAGTTGTTTCATTGATCTATTTAACCTGTATCAAATTTTTTAAATTATTATATATTTCCAGAACATTCAATACTTCCAGAGTAAGTATCCTTGCATTACTATTTATCTTCATTATCCTAACTTCTATCCCAAGGAAAAGTTAGAGTCATTACGAAGTCAGGCACAGTGGCTCATGCCTGTAATCCCAGCACTTCGGGAGGCCGAGGTAGGAAGATCACTTGAGGCCAGCAGTTCAAGACCGACCTGGCCAACAAAGTGAGATCCCCATCTCTTTTTACATTTTTTAAAACTACAAAAAAAAAAAAAAAAAAAAAACACAGTACTTCAACTGAAGTTACAATAAAATTATAGATTACAGTCATGTGTCACTTAACAACAGAGATACATTCTAAGAAATGAGTCCTTAGGTGAATTCATCACTGTTCAAACATCACAGTGTGCCTACACAAACTTAGATGGTATAGCCTACTACATGCCTAGGACAGGTGGCATAGCCTGTTGCTACTAGGCTACAAACCTGTACAGCATGTGACTGTACTGAATACTGCAGGCAATTATAATACAATTGTAAGTATTTGTGTACCCAGACACATTTGAACATAGAAAAGGTCCAGTAAAAAAATAAGGTATTATAATCTTTGGGACCAGTGTTGTATAGAGTGTGTCACTGACTGAAATGCCATGTGGTGCATGATTATATTGTGAAGAAAACTGGTATTTTTACAACATGGTTATCCACTACAGGAACAGGACATACCTTCCTTTCATTACATCACCTTCTTTGACATCAGCTACATTTTATTAGTTTTCTTCCCATTGGTCCTATGCATTAGAAGATGCTTAATTAATTTATTAATAACTTTCCATAGTGAATTGTAAATTTAATTTTTCTTTGCACTACACTTTCTAACCAGGTAGTCTCTTTTATTAAAAAGGCTATTAAATACTGTCAGGTAATAATGGCAACTCTAGTGGCTCTTTTTTGTTTGTTTTGGTGCTTACTCTGAGGCTGGCACTCTGCTGAGCACTTTACTGACATTTCACATTTAATCCTGACAGCAACCCTAGAAGGCAGATACTAACATCCCCTACAAAGGAGGAAACAGCCTTGAAAATCAGTGTATCTAATATGATAAACCTAGGAAGTAGTAGTTAAATGCTAATATGGTTGATACAGACATTTCAGCATGTTCTGAAAAGAAATCCCACCAAATGTTTATTATTATTGCCAAGAAACACAGGCAAAAGATATCCTCACCCATTCTTTTAAGCAGGTGTTGTGAATGATGTAATGAATGGTCAGGGTCATCTGTTGTGAACATCAATTAGTATTTCTTTTTAACACTTTGAGAAGGGCACTTCAACACAGAACAAAAGATCTTTCTTAGGTAAGTGTCTCAGGCACTCTAAAATTCGA
Organism: Colobus angolensis palliatus; assembly: GCF_000951035.1. Classification (NCBI taxonomy): domain Eukaryota; kingdom Metazoa; phylum Chordata; class Mammalia; order Primates; family Cercopithecidae; genus Colobus; species Colobus angolensis. The sequence goes on from NW_012116722.1 coordinate 572,108, forward strand.
AATCCAAACTCCCAATGTTTCTTCTTGCCAATATGCTATAGGGCAAACTGGTAACTTTTCCCCTTCATAGTATTTCCATCTCGTATTTTTATTTTCTACTGCATTAGTCAGAACTCATAGAATTCAAGTCTACATTCTCTGCAAGCTACCAGCCATTAGAGAAGAAACCATTAAACCGAGGCTATTTCCAGCACTTATACCTTAAAAATCATCCACCTCAAATAGGTCCTCAATGATGTCCATTGACACAATACTCTCACTTTTCTCCTGTCTCCTCTCCTCCTCCTCAGGCCCTCTTTTCATCCTTCCTAATTAATCCCATCTAACCCATGGCATTTCATCCTTCCTAATTAATCTCATCTAATCCACAGCAATATGTAAGTGTCCTATCAAACGCACTTACAGCACTTAACTTTCCTTTTCCTATTAAGTGGGGGCCTTTGTTAATGACTGTATCACCCATACCAGTACAATACCCGGGACACACAAAGACACCATGTTTTTAATTAGCACGCTGATTGTATCATAAGGATATTCAGTAACAATGATAAGCAATGGGGCCACCTTGCCTTTTTTCAAATTTGTATGGGAAAGGCCTGCAGGTTTCAACACCACGTTTGACTCTCTGGGGTGGTATCCATCAGGTTCATCACGAGCTAGCATTCTTCATCATGTTAAAGACGTCTGCTAATATTTCTAGTTTACTAGTTTTTATGCACAAATGGATGTTGGTTTTACTTTAAATACCTAAAAGGCAAGTACTGAGATAACCCTACAGATTTTGACACAAAGAATACAGATTTTCTAATATTAACTTTCCTATCCATGCAGTCTTGGAATAAACTCTATCAGTTATTTTAAACACTGAAAACATTTGCTAATATCCTAATTAGTGATTTTATATCCATATTTGTAAGAGAGATTGCTGTGTCATTTTTGTGTCATTTTTTTCCCTTGGTTAGGTCTCGCCATCTGGTTTTTCCTGCTACCACAGAATGATCTGAGCTCTCCTTCCATCTTTTTTTAAGTGTTCAAGACCACTTTAAAACTTTTTTTAGAGGTGGTGCAAAGTAAGCTTTTTCCATTTTTTTCCAGTTATCGAACTATTAAAGTTTTCTGCTTCTTATATGAAATTATTTTTGTTTTCTTAGAAATCGACCCATCACATTTAAGTTAATTTTTATACTGTTTTAAATTTTTAAATTTCTTTTCATTCCTGTAATAATATACTTTCTCAAACCTAATATTATGTAAATTTTTCTTTTCTTGATTTCCCACTTTAAAAATTGTATTTGCATTTACTTACAATAAAGTTATATCACTATAGTTCTGTTTCCATTTCATTAATTTATCTTTAAATCCATTTTTCTGCTTTTCTTAAGTTCCACCAATTTCTATAGCCAAGTGCTCAGATAATAATTACATACACAGTTATGATTTATTTGGCACTTACTTCAGGCCCAGTTCTAAGTGTTTGACATGCATTATCTCAATGACCCCTTATCACTCGAGAAGGTACATATAATGGTCCTTATTTTACAAACGAAGAAACTGATAACTGTGCCCAGTAATAAAGTTGGGAAAGCTAATAACTGACCCCGAATCTGTCAGATTCTAGAGTGCTGTTGTTCATTACCATTACATTAATGTAAGACCAAACATTTTACTTCGGGATATAGAATTGATTACACCCTTGAAGATGTGGGTGATAGCAATCTCAATGTCATTTTCTAATGAAAATATGACTGCAGTTTTGCTCTATTTTTCTGAAACATGTAAAGAGCATAATTATGAATTTCCAAGGTTTTCTAAAATTATTAATGTATAGTTTTATAGCACTGTGGTCAGAAAAAGTGGTCTGTATAATTTCTAATTTTTGGAAATTTATCAAGATTTTCCTTGGGCATAATCAATATATTTTGAAAGTAAAGTCTTTTAAATTAAAGGCTGTTTAGCTTTTCACAGGTCACCTTGGACAGACTCTGAGGCCATTCTGAAGACTTGGCTGCTGCTGTGTACAAGCACAAAATTTGAATTCAAGGAGATAATCCTACGACTTCTTCCAGTGTCAACTCCTTGCTTACCTTCCAGATCTCTTATACTCTTTTTTGTAGGACCTTTCCAGAGATGGTGATCTTCGGTTGTCTCGATGCCTGTGTCTCTCCCGTTCTCGCTCTCTTAAAGGAATTAATACACAGAGCTGTTTTCAACAGAAAGACTCAAAAACACCATCTCTTTTCACTGAATTCATCTTCTAGATAAATGGACCACATCTATGAATTTTTCAGGCACTATTCACTAGGGGACATTTTTATGCCTTCTTAATTTATTAGAGGATAAAGGAGCTTTTCACTTTACAGAAGTTAACTAACTTGGACAATTTTTGCAGTTTTCTTTGAAGAAAGCAGTCATACATGATGCTATGCAATAATGGGAATCCTATCCTAATCTTCCCTTAAGACCCTGCAATCAGTCAATCCTTGGTTATTTAACCTAGAGGGAAAACTCTAAAGAACTCCATATCCTATTGATTTCTAGAAAATGCTCTATCTCACCCATCAAATAAATATAAATTATAAAACTTTTATAGTGAAAATTAGGACAAGATTCTATAATGAAAGAGCTCTTAATGCTTATGGCTTATAGGCTTGAGTTGTAGTTCCAGCTATCACTAACCTGCCATGAGGCCAAGACTAAGTCACTTGAATGCTATTTTTCATCTGGAAAAAAACTAAATGGAGATTTTGGGCTTACTTAATGCAAAAAAAATAGATGAGGAATTTTTAAAACCTTCCATTGCAAAACTGGGGTTTAATAATATTAATAGCTTTTGAGCCTATGTAACAATGAGGATCTAGAAGAGAAATCTGAACTCTAGTGTGACTGAATCAGAACTACAAGTCTAAAGGAAGTAACCTTCCAATCTTAGAATAGGAAAAATAAAATGATTTTTATTCAGATTCCAGATTCCAGAAAGAAGACCATAAAAATGTTTGAACTCAAAAATATTCCCCAACCTATCGCCAAACAGAAATGTCGATACATTGAAAATAGAACTTACAAACTGACAGAGATCGGTGAGTGCTTAAGCATTAAAATAGAAATTGTTTTCCACTTAAAGATTCCCCTGTTCTAAAGGAAGACTCCTCTAAATAATGTTTCTGATATATACACAATCCTCAGATATACATCAGCTAACCCAAATAAAGCAGTCAGAGATTCGGATTCTACATTCTTCATCTCATACATTTCTAAAATCACAGTTTACATTTGGGCAGTAAATTTTAGTTATTGTAAAGAAATTAGTGAACCATGCCACATGTCAAAGATATATGTAATTTGTAATGGCACGGCTGTTGAAAAGAATAATTGGCTACATTTCTAAATAAAAATTCTAATTAGGGAATATTTCTAATTTTTGTTTTTTAACATACAGCCAATAGAATTTTGCATTTAAGAATAACACTTCTAATGATGATTGGTACCTCTGAGTGGGTAGGACTTGAAAAGACCAATTTGGATATAAATAACATTAGTAACACTATCAAGACAAATTCATTTAAAGCAAGGAAAGCTATGTTTGTGTTACTTTTCCCAAGATTCTTCCTTGTTTGCAAACATTAAGATATCCCTTAGGTACATTAGGCTAGTTCTCCAATAGCTACACATTTACTGTTCCAAGAACAGCGGTGAGAATTCCTGCGTGGTAGTGCTCCCTAGCTAGGTGAAGCCCAGGGCACACTTCCTTACCACTCTGCTCAACAGTGTACTTGGTGCACCACATTTGCCTGTAGCGATTTCTTTCCTTATCCCCTGGAGTAACTTTCATTTTTCATGACAACAAATATATATATCCACTTCTTCACAGACCTTTTCTAAACACAGTCCACCCTAAGACAATCTTGCAATTGTTATTCAACCACATTTTGGAGGCAGAGAAAAATAGGGAAGACAGAATTTGTAAAAGGATAGATTCACTTACCCCAAGAAGCAGGGGAGGAGCAGCCAGAGAACAGACTATAGAATTTGCATAAACTTAACACAATCCAAATTTATGAAGATTCCGTTTGCCCTATATACTTCTAGAAGTTATACTAGGACTTCATGTGCTCCATGTTTGTTTCACAGAAGCATGTCATATAAGACAAATGACTGACATTCCACCTAATTAATATCCCAAAGGGATATTAGTTCTAATGTAGCTATGCCACTAGGCAGCTCCAAAACAAATGCCCCAAGCATATTATAAAACAACACGAATATAAATAAAGACCATTTTAGAAAGATATAGATCCTCATAGCAAAGGAGTGTGGTTTAGAATAAATCAGGTTAGAAGTAATTCTTACGACACTTGATTTTACTGAGATCCTCAATTCACAGGACATCCCAGTTTCTTCAAACAAACACATAACTCAAAGTTGAAGCCTTGATGGAAAAATTTAGGATTTACAGCAGAGCCCTGACAACTCCTCTAATTACAGCATCTCAAAACGGAGGGGGAAATACAACACTATCTAGAATGCTTGCTGCAAAATGTTTTCCCAGAAACGGAATTATTAACAATTACTTTGGAGTCTGAAGAGAACTATTTACAAACTATTTACCTACTACTCTTTCCAATTTACATTTGCACTACAAAACTATCATAGAAATGATAGTAACATTAACTATCACATGCCAGCCAGGAGTGGTAGCTCACGACTATAATCCCAGCACTTTAGGAGGCCAAGGCAGGCGGATCACTTGAGGTCAGGAGTTCGAGACCAGCCTGACCAACATGGTGAAACCCAGCCTCTACTAAAAATACAAAAATTAGCCGGGCATGATGGCAGTGCCTATAATCCCAGCTACTCGGGAGGCTGAGGCAGGAGAATCGCTTGAACCTGGGAGGCAAAGGTTGCAGTGAGCTGAGATCGTGCCATCGCAGTCCAGCCTAGGGGACAAGAGCAAGACTTTGTCTCCCAAAAGAAAAAGAAAAACTATCACATGCCTATGCCTCTGCCAACTAGTACATCACAGAATATTGACCAGAAACAGTAGTCCATGCTGAAAAGATTTTTAAAGTCTAGCAACTCTCACTCAGCTTTGGCCCACCAGAAATCAGTCATCCCTACAAGAAACACATTCCCTTCTACCTTCTACCAGGCCACCAGGGAGAGGCAACAAAGCATTTTCCTTCTGAACCTTTGAGCACTAATCCCTCTCTTCAAGGCAGAGAATGACCACTATCATTTAATTGACTGGCAAAATGTTTAGTCAGAGCCAAATTGATAGAGCCATGAGAAAAGTGTGGAAACAGATGTGAATTGTTGCTCTTGTTTGGCAGAGCAACAAGAGCCAAGACCAGCTCTCTGCAAACCCATAGTGAAGTCACTTGGTCTGGGGAGCTCAAACACTTTCAGCACAAAAGTTCCACAAGACAATGAAGGTAAGTACACTACTGGGGAAAGAAAGAGAAGCACCATTATTAGCTTGACAACAGAAGACCTCAAATCTTCATCAACGTAAGAGTTCACTGAGGCATAAATAAACATTAGCACAATTGATATGTGTCTTTTATTTTTCCATATAAACCAATGGTTCTTAGGCTTTTGGGGTAACAGACTCACACCCTCCTCTTTGAGAATCTGATGTAAGCTTCCTTATAGAAAAACACACACACATACACAAAAGTTGCATGTAACTTCAGAGTATTTCTGTAAGCCCAGCTAGAATCCCAGTTTTAGAAATGCCTCCTTGAAACCTTATTTCTCTCATATTTATACATATTTGGTCTTTTGAAAAAAGAAATGTAATATAGAATGAAACAGTATTTTTCAACTACAACTTTCTTCAGTAAGAATCCATTTCAATGCAACAAAATCAGATTAAAAGCAATTTTGGGCCAGGTATGGCAGCTCACACCTATAATCCCAACACTTTAGCAGGCCGAGGTGAGTGGATCGCTTGAGTTCAGGAGCTCAAGACCAGCCTGGCCAACATGGTAAAACCCTGTCTCTGCTAAAAATACAAAAATTAGGCCAGGCACAGTGGCTCACACCTGTAATCCCAGCACTTTGGGAGGCTGAGGGGGGGCTGATCACCTGAGGTGAGGAGTTCGAGACCAGCCTGGCCAACATGGCAAAACCCCGTCTCTACTAAAAATACAAAAATTAGCTGGGCGTGGTGGTGCACGCCTGTAATCCCAGCTACTCAGGAGGCTGAGGCAGGAGAATCACCTGAACCCAGAGGCAGAGGTTGCAGTGAGCGGAGATCGCGCCACTGCACTCTAGCCTAGGTGACAGAGCGAGACTCCGTCCCAAAAAAAAAAAAAAAATTAGCGGGGTGTGGTCATGTGTACCTGTAATCCTATCTCCTTGGGAGGCTGAGGTGAGAGAATCACTTGAACCAAGGAAACAGAGGTTGCAGTGAGCTGAGACTCGCCATTGCACTCCTGCGTGGGCAACATAGTGAGACTCCATCATAAAAAAAAAAAGAAAAACACTAACTTTCATAATGTGTAAATAATCTTACTTCGTTTTACAAAGAAACCAACCAAGAAGGCAACAATGTACAATAAATTTCCATTTATCCTAAAAATCAGAAAGTCCTGCCTGTTAACTAATTTGATTCTTTATTAACATGCAAATCGCCAGTTCCAAAAACACTCAAATGCTATAACCTGATATGATGATCACACTGAACATAATTTAATCTATGCTAACACAAAAAATACAAGATCTTTCAACTCATGGGATCATCATTAAAATGTCAACTGTATTACGCAGAGTGAAAGTCTTATATTAACTGAAATGAATCTACACTGATTTATTTGGAATGCTTTTTAAAAGCAATTTTTTCTGACATCAACTTATTTACTTGTCAGTTGTGTCTTCCTCTTGAAAAGAGAGTCCAAAATATGCTTCCTTTCCTTATATAAATCAAAATGCACTACTGGACCCTTTTGGTTTGGTTGCCATAAATGGAGAATGACTGAGCCTGGGCCTCGGCAGTTCATTAAAGAACTACGCACAAGTGGTTTACCTGCTCCGCTCGTAGCTGCGGTGGCGAGATGGTGTTCTCCCTCGGTCATAATCAATTCTATACCGGCTGTCTTGTCTTCTCCTGTCGGGACTGCGACCTCGCTCCCGCCGATCCAGGGACCGATGCCTCTCACCTCGCCCATGACTGTGATCTCGGTGCCTGTGATCATCATAGTGTTTCAGTCTTTCTGGGGACCTTCTCTCACTGGGAGCCTTTGGGAGTGGATATGGAGGGAGATGTCTGAAATGAGGACTACTGCTGTTATTAGCACTGGGCAAGAAAGAACTAGGGTTGTTCTGGAAACTATTAAAACTGGGAGGTGGGAAGTTGTGGTGAGAATAGCCCGAAGGGTACTGATAATTAACCTGCTGCGGCATGACTGGAGGGGGCGGGGGATGAGGCATGGAGGGAGGGGGCATCATGAAGGGGAAAGTGCCTTGTCCAGGAGGTGCCCCAGGGACTGGGGGGTTATTAGGACAAGGCATTGGTGGTGGCATGGGAGGAAAACAAGGAGGAACTGGGAAGGGGTGCCTCATCTGGTGGTTGGGGAAAGGAGGCCTGATTGGGCAGGGGGGAAGAGGGCCTTGTGCTGATGGAGGCATGGGTGGGGGGAAGGGTACAAAGTCTGGTCGTGGAGGGAGAAAATTAGGGGCTGGAGAGTTTGAGAAAGTAGTGGAAGGGACACTTGGAGGTTCATATTGATATTGCACAGGAGGCTGCTGAGGGTGAAGCAGTCTTAGATTTTGGGGCCTAAAGGATGGTGCTGAGGGTCTGGCTCCATGTCCTCCTCGTCCTCGGGGACACCCTCGTCCCGGGTGGAATGACATTCTGTGACTTCATGGCATAAAAGAAAAAGGGAAAAGTTTTTTTAAAAAATAATCCTCACTATGTAAACAGGGTTTCATAAATGCCTGACCATCTTGATGAGCAACTCAAAGACCCCCTAGTCAAGCCACTGGAACATACCACCCATTTAATACTGGGTTCCTGCTAACATCTGAAACCCTCATGCTCAATAAACTCCTCTTCCCCTTTCTTGGCCACCCAGCCCACTGCCATGTTTAGTCCCTGGACCGACCATTCCTTAAAGCTGCTCCACTTCCAAAATGACCAATTCAACATCCCATTGTTCACCATTTGCTATTATGCCTTTGCTCAAGTTCCCCTCCAATCTTGACCTCACAAGAACAAGGGGGCTTGCCTCCCCAGACCCCACTCCCATCTCCAAATGCGTATTTGGAATTACCACCCTCCCTCTGCAATCCTCCATCTCTCCCTGCTACCAGACCCTTCACATCAGCATTTGAAAGTGCTCGCGTCTATTCCAGCATAAAGTACTTCCGTTGGCCTCCAGGTCTCCCTTGACTTTGCCCGTTCTTTGCCCTCCCATTCACAGTCAAATGATCTGAAAAAGTTGCTACAGACTGAATGTTTGTGTCCACCCCAAAATTAATGCTGATGAAACCATAATGCTGATGTGATGCTACATGGAAGTGGCGACTCTGAGAGGTAATTATGATGGGATTAGTACCCTTATAAAGAGAGGAAGAAAAAAGAAACCCCCCACCCACCCCTTGCCAGGTGAGACTACAACAAGAAGGCAGCCACCTACAAGGCAGGAGGAGGGCATGCATCAGAAACCTGGCTGTGCTGGTACCCTGATCTCAGACTGCCAGCCTCCAAAACTGTGAGAAATAAATGTTTACAGCTTAAGTTACCCAGTCTATAACATTTAGTCATGGCAGCCCAAGCTAAGACAAAACTGTATATACTTCCAATTCACTCTAATCCAACTTCAGCTTCCACCAGCACTCCAATAAGTGACATGATCAGTGCCCACCTTGTCTTGAAAACCAGAGGTCATTGTCAATCACCTTGCTTGATCTCTGTGTAGCAATCAGCCCAGCTACCTCCCCGCTTGCCTCCCGAGCCCCCACCCCCATGGATGCGTTTCTTGGCTTCCTGACATGACGCCTTCACTGTGGCCTTCCTACTCCTCAGGCTGTTCCTCCTGGCAGTCTCCCATACCAGCTTCTTCTCTGCTAGCAGGACTTTAACCGTCTGGTATTCCTCAGGGGTCTAGCCCAGGCACTCTGCTCACTCTCTCTTCCAAAGTGACGCTACCCACCTGCACTGCTTCAATTAACACCAATCTGTCAGTAACTCCCAAGTTACACCTTTAGCCCACAACTTCTGAGTTCCAGACCCACCCTGCCAACTGCCAACCCCATCTCTCTCCTTGAGTGTCTCTCTGCAAATGCAACATACCATATGCTAAAAGGAATTAATGACTTTCCTCTCCAAGACAAACATTTGCTCTTTTCCTAGTATTTCCTATCTCAATAAATGACACCATTAATGGTTCTTAAGACACATACCAGGGAATCATCTGACTTGTCCTCCCTCACCCCCCATCCTTAGCTAAAAATTTACTTTAAAATTGCTGTCATTTATATGGTAACTATCCCTTAATAAAAAAAAATAAACAAAAAAATCCTATTGTTTCTGCTTCATAAATATTTCCTGAATTCAACTACTTCACATCATCACCTCTTGCATGGCTATTACAATAATATCCTTGCTGGCCTTTCTATAACCACTGTCACTGACCCCAGGGCTTCGTTAGGTTCCTTGCTCTCACAACCCTCTGTGCTGCTTCTTGGCAGGTCCTACAGTAACTACAATCCACCTACTAAGGACCTAATTCCACCTTTTCTTTTTTTTTTTTTTTTTTT
>NW_012116722.1:583101-584612 GCF_000951035.1 Colobus angolensis palliatus
AAAAAAAAAAAAAAAATGTAGGCATAGACCAAACACAAAAATCACAGTGTGACCAGCATTCAAATTCAAACATAACCATAATCTTGTTAACACAACAGTTACGATTCTTGATTTTCATTCTCAGTTCCTCCCACAGAAAAATACTGTAAACATGAATGATTTTCCAAATACTTGAACTTCAGCAAAACATTAAAAAAAACTCACATAAATATTTGAGTACAAAAAGCTTTAACATAGAAACATTTTCCTAAAGTCTTTCTAACTAAAAGTCTCACCAACAGAACTTAACTATGTAGACTTTCAAATGGCTCATGAAAATAATTTCGGATTATCTTAGCAATCAGTGCGCTTAATAAATAATAGGCACCAAATAACATCTTTTTTTTTAGAGTCTCACTCTGTCCCTAGGCTGTAGTGCAGTGGTGCAATCATAGCTCACTGCTGTCTCTTACTCCTGGGCTGAAGCAATCCTCCCGTCTCAGCCTCTGAAACAGCTGTAACTATAGGCATGAGTCACTGTGCCTGACTCCTGACTATTATTATCCAGTCCAGTACCCTCATGATAAACCTGGGGCCCAGAGAGGTGCTCCTGAGGCTACTTACCGCCAACAGAATCAAGTTCAAACTCTGTGCTTGGCATTTAAGGCCCTACAGACTCTGCACCCAGGCTTGTTCCCCAGTACCTTCCCTAGAAAGACCCTACTACCCCGTGTTTTCCCAACGGATTACCATTCGAGTACAAAGAACCAGCTAGTTCTTTCTTCACGTTCTACTTCTAAAATCTCTCGCCCTAGGCAGAGGTTGCAGAGAGTTCAGATCGCACCATTGCACTCCAGCCTGGGCAACAAGAGCGAAATTCCATCTCAAAAAAAAAATCTCCCAACATATGAATCTGCCCAGTGATTTTTCTATCCATCCACCAATCTTAAATGCCACCTCCTCTATGAAGCCCTTCCCGATTCCTTTAGGTAATCCCATTCCCTCTAGACTTAGTCTATACTTAATGCTTCTACAGCACTTACCAGAGGCTGCCTCACATCATAGTGAAGTATGCGCATGTCTAACTCCTCCACTAGATTATCAGCTCCTTGATGATATGGGTTGATTCACAGTCATCTCTGTATCCTTCACATCCCCGGGAAAAGGAACCTACACACAGTTGGTGGTCAATACATGTTTACTGTCTCACCAATAGTATATGTTTCCATGTTGCTACTGTACATTTCCCTTCCATGAATCTCTGCAACAGAAAGCAGACCTTTTCACTGATTCGTGCAATATTTAATGAGCCATACATGGGAAGTACTGTCCCCGGCCTTGTAGACTCAGAGATAAGTAAGACACACAGCCTGTAGGATTCAAGGAACTCAGAACCCACATACAAATAAGTATTTTAAAAATACTTGAGGCCGGGCGCAGTGGCTCAAGCCTGTAATCCCAGCACTTTGGGAGGCCGAGATGGGTGGATCACGAGGTCAGGAGATCGAGACCATCCTGGCTAACACGGTGAA
>NW_012116722.1:585176-624695 GCF_000951035.1 Colobus angolensis palliatus
CTGTAGTCCCAGCTACTCGGGAGGCTGAGGCAGGAGAATGGCGTGAACCCGGGGGGCGGAGCTTGCAGTGAGCTGAGATCCGGCCACTGCACTCCAGGGTGGGCGACAGAGCGAGACTCCGTCTCAAAAAAAAAAAAAAAGAAAGAAAGAAATTGACCTATTGAAGGCATAGTCCGGCTGTGTTGTGGATGCAGACTTTAATTCAAAAGTCAAGGAATTCACTGCAACTGGAAAAGTAACTCTTCTCCGTCTCTCTTCCCGGTTGCAGTTTGGAAGCAGAAACACTGAGGGAGCTGCCTTGAATAGTTAACACAGCCAGGAACGTCAGTGCATGTAAAAAGAATTGTAAAATGTGACTACATTTTTACTGAGAACTCCCTCTTTCCCCAGGTGGATCTGCAGGGCAGTCACCTTCATCCTGATCCGTAACTGCATATTTACTGTTTGCATCTCCCGCCAGACGCTGCGCCCCACGAGGCAGGCGCTGAGCTCAGGATCTCGCTCCCCTCCGAGAGCCGGACGGCCCAAGGCCTGGACCATAGTGTGTGCTCCACAAATGAAGGAAAGGTCTCCTTTTTCACTTCCACCTACTTGCGGGATCCAGGCCTAGGGTCGCTGTTTTGCCCTTAGCTGCAGATCTGAAGTGGGGCTGCCCGGCCCCAATTCCCGGACGCCTTTCACCCCAGCCCCGGAGACTCCAGCCCCGTTTAAATCCTGACACTCGGAAACTCTCTTCTAACACTTGCAAGGTACCCCTCTTACCTATAAAAGACTCTCGGGCCGCGAGGTCGCCGTCAGAGAAAAGCCAGGCTACTACTGCAGGTACCAAACAGTGGCGCCGCCCGCGCCTCCGGAACAGGAAACCAAGGGAATTAAAAAGCAAACCTGAGACAGCTGGGCCAAGGGAGGGAAAACGCTTCAGCCCACCACAGGGCCTTGGACGCGGTGATTGGCGAGTCAACGAAAGCGATGGACATCTAGACCAATCGTCAGCAAAGAACCCTTTGGAGCCCGCCCCCTCCTTCTACGTCCTCCAATCCAAAAACACAACCGGGTGAGGGAGCGCTTCCGCCTGGAGAGGGCAGGCCGGGTTGAGCCGGCTTTCCCGGGTCTTCTCCAGCTGCCACCGCTTTGCTGCAAAGCTGACCGGCGCAAAAACATGAGTGACTCCGCGGGAGGGCGCGCTGGTCTTCGGCGTTACCCCAAGGTCCCAGTGTGGGTGGTGGAGGATCATCAAGAGGTGAGTGGACGGCGGCCGGGCTCTGGGGCAGAATCAGCGGAAACCGTGACGCTCAGAGGACCAAGCAGACGGCGCAACCTTAGCATCGGAGGCCAGAGAGTCTGGCCTCCCGATTCAGTTAAACTCTCCGATTCCGTTGCTGTGGGGAGGACCCCAAAACAGCTAACTAGGAATAATGAGAACTAACATTTATGGGAGCTTCCTACGAGTCGAGGCAACTTATTCACCTCGGTTTGCCCCCAAATCCCAGGACCAAACAACTGGTGGCGTCGGGATTCAAACCTGGACAGGCTGGCTGCAGAGCCCTGTGACCGTAACCTGCAATTAACTCTGGCTTCCAAGTGTCTCCTGGAATCGCCACCACAGCCCTGCTGTTTAGATGGGAGGCCTTATGTGGACTCTGATGTGAAATGGGGACAGTAATCGTAGGACTCACAGGGCTGTTAGGAGTATTATTGTATGCATATTGTGTTTAAAACTCTTTTTTTTTTTTTTTTTTTTTTTTTTTTTTGAGACGGAGTCTCTCTCTGTTGCCCAGACTGGAGTGCAGTGGCCCGATCTCGGCTCACTGCAACCTCCGCCTCCTGGGGTCGAGCGATTCTCCTGCCTCAGCCTCCTGAGTAGCTGGGATCACAGGCACACATCACCGTGCCCAGCTAATTTTTGTATTTTGAGTAGAGACGGGGCTTCGCCATATTAGCCAGGATGGTCTGAACGTCTGACCTCACGTGATTGGCCCCCCGTCGGCCTCCCAAAGTGCTGGGATTACAGGCGTGAGCTGCTACACACGGCCTATATTGTGTAAAAAATATATATTTTAACACGGTGCCCCGCATAGATAAACACTAAAAGGGGTTTCCATGTTTATGACCGTACTGATTTACAGTAGCTAAATTGGTGTCTTAATCTAGACTTTTCCAAGTCAACAAAGGAGGCCCATGGATCTAATAAATTTGTTTTAAAGTAGCATCAGTAGGCTTGGGATGGGAGGCGGTTCTATGGATGTTAAAACATAAGAGGGATTTACTGATACTGACAGTTAATAGGAGAGGAAGATAGGTTTCTCAGGACCTGGATATAGTGTCTATGACCTTGAGATAATGAGAAAGCCTAGGTTAGACGGTGCTTTCAAATTAGGTATTAAACCTAGAATTAGAGAAGATGTAAGAGGAGAAATGGCCTTTATGGACCACCTAGCCCAACCCCACCATTCTAAGGGTACCAAAAAGACCCTAACCAGTCTGGACAGCAGAGCGAAATCCCATCACTACAAAAATAGAAGTGAAGGCCGGGCGCGGTGGCTCAAGCCTGTAATCCCAGCACTTTGGGAGGCCGAGACGGGCGGATCACGAGGTCAGGAGATCGAGACCATCCTGGCTAACATGGTGAAACCCCGTCTCTACTAAAAAAATACAAAAAAAAAAAACTAGCCGGGCGAGGTCGCGGGCGCCTGTAGTCCCAGCTACTCGGGAGGCTGAGGCAGGAGAATGGCGTGAACCCGGGAGGCGGAGCTTGCAGTGAGCTGAGATCCGGCCACTGCACTCCAGCCTGGGCGACAGAGCGAGACTCCGTCTCAAAAAAAAAAAAAAAAAAAATAGAAGTGAAAAAATTAGCTGGGCGTAGTGGTGCATGCCTGTAATCCCAGCTACTCAGGAGTCTGAGGTGGGAGGATCGCGTGAGCCCAGGAGCCCAAGGCTGCAGTGAGCCATGATCACACCACTGCTCTCCAGGCTGGGTGACCCTATCCCTTTTTAAAGGAAAAAAAAAAAATGCTTTGAGATCTAGGATACCTTGAACACCTAGTTAATGTTAGGACAGGCATTATGCGGTAGTTTGTTCCTGAGCCCCAGTCCTGGTCTGTTTCCCCACATGACCTGTTGAGTTCTAGGTGGCAGCAGGAAGGCAGCTAGAGGTGCAGGTTGGAAGTTCTGAGGACAAAGTAATGCTCGAGATTATCATCATCTGCACCATCTACAATAAATTTTATCTTTTTCCACTTTTCAGCAACATAGTATGCTTTCAATTATGTGCATTACTTAGCATTTTTCAGTCTGCAGTTGAGTATGTGCTCATGGTTTCAGTGTTAATTCTGATTGCGTGCCTGTGTCTTTTACAGGTTCTACCCTTTATATACCGGGCCATAGGCTCAAAGCATCTTCCTGCCAGTAATATAAGTTTTTTACATTTTGACTCACATCCAGACCTCCTTATTCCTGTGAATATGCCAGCAGACACTGTGTTTGATAAGGAAACACTCTTCGGGTAATATGTGATTTTATTGATGGTCTTTTGTGTTTGAAGTACAATTTGCGGTAGATTATAAGTATAGGAAATAGACTTTGCTAAACTCAAGGGTTTGGGGGTTTTTTGTCTTTTTGCCTTTTTCATTTTATTTAGAACAAGTGTTGACAACTTTCTTAAAGAGCCAGGTTAGTAAATATTTTAGGTTTGCTGGCTGTATGGTCTTTGTTGCAGCTATTTATCTTTGCCTTTGTAGTGTGAAAACAATCACAGGCACTGTGTAAACAAATGACAGTAGCTGTATTCCAATAAAACTTTATTTACAAGCTGGGCACGGTGGATGAGCCTGTAGTCCCAGCTACTCAGGAGGCTGAGGTGGGAAGATCACATGAGGCCAGCAGTTCCAGGCTGTGGTCAAGCCTGTGGATAGCCTCTGCACTCCAGACTGGGCAACACAAGCAGACCCCATCTCTTAAAAGAAACAAACCAAAAATACTTTGTTTACAAAAACAGCCTGGCCAATGTTTAATCCTTTTAATATTTGCCTTTATCAAGACCATTGGATTCTCATGTCTATTTCTGCATTTAGTCCATTGCCGTATGTTGTTTTGGTTGAAAAATATGAGGAAAATTCAGGCTTTCACAGACATGTAATTGGAAAAGGAAAGAGTATTTTCATAGCCTCTTCAGATAATTGTGAATATTCTTTGATAGTGCACCAAAACTTGAAAAGTAGTTTATTAAAGCTTATTTGAAATGTAGAATTCAGCAATTCAGTATGAAGTGTGAATAACCATAGTTTATTGATCACTCCTGTCAAGATAAATGGTGTTCACCTCAAATTTCAGTCACAACAAGTGCTTTTCCTTGAGACAACTGTTGTGCTTCAAACTATGTAGCAGAAGAGCTTTCTGTGCATCTCTCATTTTGCCACACAGAATATTGTAAAATGTATACCCAAGATGGAAATTTAATAAAATCAAGATGTTCTCAAATGAAACTTTTATATTTATTTATTTATTTATTTATTTTGGCAGTGGTTGGTAACGAGGAATATAGTAACTACTAACAGTTTGGTGCTGCTGCCTTAATTAATGTTGGAACATTAACCCACCAGTGCCTTTGTACCATCTTTGCAAATGTCAATAAATGAAAACAGGAAATAATAACTTAGTATTTTCATGAAAACAGTTTTGTAATGGTGATGTCCCTGAAAAAGTCTCAGGAACCACTCAAGGGACCATACTTTGAGACCTGTGGTCTTAAAATGTTGTGGATGAAATTACACTTGGGGAAAAAAAACACCTTAAAAGTTCTAATGTTGTCTCTCTATTTCTTTTCCAGAGAATTAAGTATTGAAAATTGGATTATGCCTGCGGTTTATGCTGGCCATTTTTCACATGTAGTATGGTTTCATCCCACATGGGCTCAGCAAATCAGAGAGGGAAAACACCACTTTTTAGTAGGTAAAGACACTTCTACCACAACAATCAGGTAATTTCCTCATATTTGTGAATATGGACGTGATTGAATGTTTCTTATTTCGGATTCCTATAATAACTTCATAAGTCTCTGCACACAAATAGGATCAGATTAAGCCTCAACTTCTCCAAAGAGTTCTCAAAACATGAAGAACAAACTTTTAAGTCTCTTGATGTTCTTCATGTACCATTTATATTTAGTTGCTGGTCAAATTAGATTTTGAATGTGATCTTTAGCCTCTGCAATTTGGGCTTCATTGCTGATTAACTCTTTAAGCCATTCAAGTATTTTATAGATTTATATATTCAGTAGTACATTTTACTGTTTCCTTTCAATGTAACTGTTGTCTGCTGAATTTGCTGCGGTGGCTCACCCTGTAATCCCAGCACTTTGTGGGGGCCGAGGTGGGCAGATGACAAGGTCAGGAGATCGAGACCATCCTGGCTAAAATGGTGAAACTCCATCTCTACTAAAAATACAAAAACAAAATTAGCCAGTCATGATGGCGGGCACCTGTAGTCCCAGCTACTCGGGAGGCTGAGGAGGCAGAATGACGTGAACCTGGGTGGCAGAGCTTGCAGTGAGCTGAGATCGTGCCACTGCACTCCAGCCTGGGCAACAGAGTGAGACTCCATCTCAAAAAAAAACACAAAAAAAACAGAAAAAAAACAATAATTAGCAGTGAAAGGGAAAATTACCTCACTTTGATTTTTTTATAAATCCAACTGCTGAATGAGTAGATTTGGGGCTTTAATTTTCTTGATTATAATATAATTAGTTTCAGATAAGTACTTAATCTAAAGTAAATTACAGTATCCTCTGACTTGAGATACATGTGCAACTGTTTTTATTGTATAAGCTATTTAACCAATATTTTCTGTATCTTGCAATACTATAATACTTTTAGAAATATCAATATGTTCTTGACTTTAAAATTTTCTTGTAATGGGATAAATATTTTAAGCAGTATAGCCATAATGTTCTAGAACGTTAGGGATAGTGGAATGAAATGGTAATACACTGAAAATCAGATAGTCTTCCTCACTGAAAATGATACTTTATTTCTAATTTATTCTTAATGACAATTAACTTTTGTGGTATATATTCTTATCATTCACACAAATGGCTTGGTTGTGATATATGATAATTGTATTTATTTCAGATATAATTCAAAAGAAATAATTAAGACTCAGCATATAAATATTGTACATACTACAGGTATGTGTGAAATAGTAGTAGGGTTTTTATTGAGTACTTCAGTGGGTAGGCCTGATTTAACCTACAAAATCAAATAATTTGCAGCAATCTTACGCAGACATTTGAAACTCCGTGTGTGATTAACAATTTTGGAAGATCTTGATTCATGATTTTGGTTAATCCTGCAAGTAAAAATTTATGGAATAGACACATATACATGTAGGTGTTCAGTTTGACAAATATTTTTATGTTTGTATGATAGGAACACGGGAAACTGCTGTTATTAAAAAGAATATTAATTTAGGTTGAGGGATACAGCCTTATCTTAGGGTTGTACAGTTTTAATAAGCTTGGACATTAGTTTTACTATGTCATTAATCTATTTTTGGAAAATAGCTTTTACAGTTTACAGCTGTGTATGCTGGGAGAGGGCAAGTGGGAAATAAATATTAACCATTATTTTAGGTGGGTAAGGCATGCCTCTAGAAGAAGTATTTGGCTTCACTGTTTAAAGTATTTACGGAGTCACCTTTCATATTGAAAATATTACGGTTATATAGAAATTAACAAAGCTCTAAAATATGTCGGGGAGTTTCTATTAAGAGAAATTATTTCCAGATGAAATTTTTCTCTTCAATGATTTTTTGGATAAAGATTCAGCTGGTATGAGAGAGAACAAAGGAACACTGGCTTAAACAAGAGAGTTTATTCTTGTATTCGAATTCAGTGTACACAGTCCAGGCCTATGTGGCAGCTCTAGAGTTTGGGGAACCCTAGTTCCTTCTATCTTTTTGCATCACCATCTCTAGAATACTGCCCTTGTCTTTATAGTCCAAGGTGGCTTGCCACCTCTGTGTTCATATGCCAGTCAGCAGGAAACAGGAGAGCAAAGCTCTGTATGCTTTTCTTCCATTCACAACCACTGGCCTGAATTTAATCACATGGCCACACCAGGCTGCAAGGCAGACTGAAATGTAGTCTTTATGTGGGGCAGCTGTGTGTCCAGCTAAGAATTTGAGGAATGCTGTTTCTACAGAAGAACAGGAAGTACAAATACTAGAGACTGCTCTCAGTTTTTGTCAAGTAGGCCCGTTCTTATATTTCTGGCATGCCATAGTGAAATGTCAACTAATTTGCCCATTCTTCTTAAAAATTGTTTTTTCCTCTGATTCAGGGTTACAAGTACAGATCATTACTTCCTAAGTGATGGTCTGTATGTACCTGAAGACCAGCTAGAGAACCAAAAACCTTTACAATTGGATGTAATTATGGTAAAACCTTATAAACTCTGTAACAATCAAGAAGAAAACGATGCAGTGTCTTCTGCTAAGAAACCAAAGCTAGCCCTGGAAGATTCGGGAAACAGTGCCTCTACTAACTGTGACTCTTCTTCAGAAGGACTGGAAAAGGACACAGCAACACAGAGAAGTAACCAGACTTGCCTAGAACCATCATGTTCATGTTCTTCTGAAAATCAGGAATGCCAGACTGCCGCCAGCACTGGGGAGATTCTGGAAATTTTGAAGAAAGGGAAGGCATTTGTTTTAGATATTGACTTGGATTTTTTTTCAGTGAAGAATCCCTTCAAAGAAATGTTCACTCAGGTAAATATTGTATTTTTAACACATAGATCTTGAGAATTGTATGGCTTTTCTCTAGATGAGGAGTCAGCAAACTCTTTAAACAGACAGCTAGCAATTATTTTAGGCTTTGGGGTTCACATTCTCTACTAATACCCTTTTCTCTTGTTTTCTAAACCTGTTAAAGTTGTATATACCATTCTTAACTTGAGGGCCATACAAAACAGGCTATAGGCTGTGGATTGCCAACTCCTGCTGTAGATAGTATTCATTATTTTGCATTTATTAATTGGGGTAATATATACATGGGTGATGGATAAAAATTAAATCATACAGTACAGGTATATACAGTCAGCCCTCTGTATCCATGGATTTAACCAGCCACAGATAGGAAATATTCAGAAAAAATAAAAAACAACTAGAAATAACAATACAAGAGTAAAAATAATACAAATAAAAAACAATACAATATAATAACTATTTACATAGGATTTACACTGTATTAGATACCATAAGTAATTTAGAGATGACTTAAAGCATATGAGAGGGTATGCATAGGTTATATGCAAATACTACACTATTATATATCAGGGACTTGAGCATCCACAGATTTTGGTATCCACAGGAGGTCCCCGAACCAATCCCCCACAGATACCAAAGGACAAATGTATATTGAAAAGCAACACTCTCTTATCCCTATTCCCTCAGTTCTTTGTTTCAGAAACAAATACTGTGGTCAGTTTCTTGTGTATCTTTCCAGAGATATTCTATACATAAATCCTGTGTAACAGATTATTCCTTAAACAGTGACATGCCTGATTACTCACCTAAATATTTGTAGTAAATATTTGTAATGAAAGTTTCTAGAAGGTTACATAAGAAATTCAGTGGCATTTATTCCTTTTAGAGTGCTATCAAGAAACCTGGAAACACAGGGATTTTTATAGCTTTTAGACCCTTTGGTACAATAGACTTTTTTTAAAACATATATTACACTCTATTATTTAGTAGCAATTTTTTAAATATCATTAGGAAAGACAGATGTTCATCTTTTGTTTTTTTAAGAGCATGTTCATGCTGGGTATGGTGGCTCACGCGTATAATCCCAGTACTTTGGGAGGCCAAAGCAGGAGGACCACTTGAGCCAAGGAGTTTGAGAACAGTGTAGGCAATGTAGCAAGACCCCATCTCTATAAAAAAAAAAAAAAATTTAATCTAACCAGGCATAGTGGCACGTGCCTATGATCCCACTACTTGGGAGGCCAAGATAGGAGGATCACTTAAGCCTGGGAGGTCAAGGCTGCAGTGAGTCGTGATCACACCCCTGCACTCCATCCAGCCTGGGTGACAGAGTGAAACTCCATCTCAAAAAAGAAAAAAAAAAAAGCATGTTCAAAAGTTAGGGGAGTTAAGTTCTATTGTTACCTCTACTGTTTATTAGCTATATGATCTTAGGAAAATTAATCTTTCTGACCCATAGTTTCTTCAAGTACCAAATCAGAATAATAGTCATACCCAACTCAGGATTGTTACAATGAATAAAGCACTGAAGATGTGCCACAACATTGTGCTTAATGAATTTTAGCTCTTGGGTATAACCTCTTTCCGAGAATACTCCTAAATAGGATTACTGGGGCCAGGTGTACCCACCTATATAATGGATCCATGTAGCTGTGCTAAACAAGGGGAAACATTATCCTACAAAGTTTGTATAGCAAACCTCTTTCTCCCCTTAGTGGAGCCTCCTGACCGAGGTTCTATGTGTTTGATATTCTGCCTCCAGTATTGCCTTTGTACTTCAGAGTTCTCTTCTGTTGTTAGAGAAATGGCTGCAAAGTGGATATGGGGAGTTCTTTGTTGTTGTTATTAAAGATACATATATTTCCTGTAAACAGCTAAAGTCTGTTTATATCCTAGGACATGCCATTTATATAGTGGAATATTATTTAAAATATTTTCATGTCGTGACCCATTAGCCACCAACTATGCTTCCTTAGGTAATTTTTACATAGTATTGTCATGCCCAGCTGGATAGAGTTGCCTTGAAGAAGTAACATTTACAGTAAAATAAATTTTACAATATTTACAATAAAATTATTACAATAAAAATCTAAAGTATACATTTGGCCTCATTCTCCCATACAAACCTTTAAATAATTATCTAAGATGTTCTTGTATCACAAGCAAGGCTGTCTCTTCCTTAAAGCATATCATTAAAAATTTTTAACTTTTTTTTTTTCTGGTATGTGGATTTTTTGTTTTGTTTTCCAGGAAGAGTACAAAATCTTACAAGAGCTGTACAAATTTAAGAAACCTGGCACCAACCTAACAGAGGTATCCTCCATTTGTTTCTTTGGGGTTTTATTCATTTATCATATAACTAATAATATCTTGCAAATTACTACAGTGATCTCAAAGACTGATGAAAGTGAGTGTGTGTGTGTGTGTATTGGCAAAGCCCATGGTTAGTCCTTGAAAATTATGTTTTAACTAATAGAGCCAAGTTTTTTTTTGTAATGGAATGTTGCTCATTTTTTGAAAGAATAACTATATAATCTCAGCTTTTCAATGTATTTAAAGGAAGATTTGGTAGATATTGTTGATACTCGAATTCATCAGTTAGAGGATTTAGAAGCCACTTTTGCTGATTTGTGTGATGGTGATGATGAAGAAACTGTACAGAGATGGGCTTCAAACCCTGGGTAAGACTCTCAAACATTTTTTTCCCCCAACTCTACTAACTTTCGGTCCTAGATATGTTCCTAAATTTACAAGATACATTGCTTTTAAAAACTTAGTATTCAGCTTCTTGGGATGCTGAGGCAGGAGAGGATCACTTGAGGCCAGGAGTTCCAGACCAGTCTGGGTAATGTAATAAGACCCTGTCTCTAAAAAAAAGTTTTTAATTAGCCAGATATGGTGGCACCTACCTGTAGCCACTACAGCCACTGCTCCCAGCTACTTGGGAGGCTGAAGTGGGAGGATTGCTTGAGCCTAGGAGTTTGAGTCTGCAGTGAGCTGTGATCATGCCACTGCACTCTACCCTGGGTGACAGAGACTTGTCTGAAAAAAGAAAGAGCGAGAAAAAAGAATTAGTATTAAATTTCAACACATTTACTAACAACAGTAGACATTATTGAGTATTTTCTATGTACCCTTTATCTAATATTTTTCCTTGCCTTATCCCATATACTCCTTACAACAGCCTTATAGTTTTATTCTTATTATGTCAATTTTATAGATGAAAAAACGAAGGTTAAGGAAATTGCCCAAAGTCACATAGTAAGTGGGCATGTTTTTAGTCTTTGTGCGGTAGCTGCCCCTAAATATGAGATACTGTACGAGGTCTTAAAGAGAATTAAAGATGAGGAGTACATAGGCATTCCCTGTTCTAAGTAGAATAAGAAAAAAATACTAACCTAACAACAGAAAAGTAAATTACTTGACAAGTAAATTACAATGCAAAAACTTGGCTGGGTGCAAGGGCTCACACCTGTAATCCCGGCACTTTGGGAGGCTGAGGCGGGCAGATCACGAGGTCAGGAGATCGAGACCATCCTGGCCAACACGGTGAAACCCAGTCTCTACTAAAAATACGAAAAAAAGAAAAAAGTAACCGGGCATGGTGTCGGGCGTCTGCAGTCCCAGCTACAGGAGACTACAAGAGGCAGGAGAATGGAGTGAACCCGGGAGGCGGAGCTTGCAATAAGCCAGGATCACGCCACTGCACTCAGCCTGGGTGACAGAGTGAGACTCTATCTCAAAAAAACAAACAAACAACACACACACAAAAAAAAACCCCAGTGCAAAAACTTACCTTCTTTTAAGGAAAACCCAAATATAAGTGGAAGGGTATTTTCAATCTCTTGACATGAAGGAACAGTATTTGAAGGCTAGATTCTCCATCAGGTCATTTATTTGACTGACTGTTCATATTACCTTGAAAGTGTGAAGAGAGTTCTTTTTGAGTAAAAGCCTTTGGTATTGAAGCTGGCATGAAAGAATATTGACATAAATATTACAGTGATTTTTCTCTAAAATAATTCTTAAATCATGTAATCTCAAATGGCCAGAAAACTAAAATAAAACCATCAGACAAACTTGTTGTCCCCATGAGCACAGGAAAACCAGAACTAGCTTATTTTAAAACTAATCTTCCACAAACTGTCATATTATTCTCTCTAGTGTAAACAAAAGAAAATCAGTTGTAAGACAGCAAGATAAAACAGGAAATTAGAATCAATAATACTTTAGGCCAGAACATGAACAACCACTAAGATTTGTCATGTTATGGTTATTAAAAATAATTCAGATCTCTAGAAGAATATGGAAGAACCTGGAACAGTGGTTGCCTCTGGGGAAAGGAATTCTATGGCTAAATGATGAAGTATACGAGTGATAAATTATTTGTTTTGCTATGTGCATGTATTATCTATTCAAAATACTCATTGTAATTTTTACTTAAAATATTCAGAAGCATCCCTAAAATGTAAACATCATAAAGCTTTAATTATTGACACTAACAAAGCAGTGATGTGGCAGAATAATTCACAGTAATATTAATCACATCAGTAAGTATTGATTAGGCACTTTAACATCAGTTAATGGCCAGGCGTGGTGGCTCACGCCTATAATCTGAGCACTTTGGGAGGCCAAGGTGAGCAGATCACCTGAGCTCAGGAGTTCGAGACCAGCCTGGATGACATGGTGAAATCCTGTCTTTACAAAAAAATACAAAAAATTAGCCAGGCATGGTGTCATGCACCTGTGGCCCCAACTACTTGGGAGGCTGAAGTGGGAGGATCACTTGAGGTCAAGGCTGCAGTGAGCTGAGATCGCACCACTGCACTCCAGCCTGGGTGACAGAGGGAGGCCCTATCTCAAAAAAAGAAGGAAAAGAAACATCAGTTAATGCTTTTTCCTCTTCAGTATAGGGTTCTAAAATGATTCCCTCTTTTTTGAAATGATAGAAGAGGGAGATAGAGAAGTAAGTCACAGGACAGGAGTCTTCCTAGAAATACTGAAAAAAACCTATTATTTTGTTATTTCATGAAGTCTCAAGCTAAGTTTAAAACTTTAACAACAACAACAAAATAGGCCTGGAAACCTTGGAATCCTAAGTCCAGCCCACAGACTTCCACTGAAACCCACTCTGCCTACTGAGCATGCCCAGTGAGCTTCTCGTCACCAGCAGCGAGTTCTATCACAGACTTGAAGATATGATGAGACTGCAACAGTAGTGAGTTTAGACTGTGCTTGGTATTGAAGGGAGAAAAAATAGCATAAAGGAAAAGTAGATGACACTGAAAGAAAAGTCTCCCCAAACTAACCATGACCCTAAAAGAGCCAGACCCTCAGCATGGAGGCTTCACTGTATCTAGGGAAGTGAGGTGGTTGGTTATGGTCCAGAAGCCTAGAAAATATCATTAATAAAAAGGAAAAAGTAACAGGACAAGTGGGCAAGCAGGCAGGCCTCCATGCCTCCTTTTTTCTTTCTTTCTTTACTTCCAGCAAATTAGTGAATATTTTTGGAGGAGGAATTAAAACGCTAGAAGCATTAACCAATCAGAGCTTCCAAAAGGTCCACCTAAACTTAATACCTTAAAAGCATCAATGTTATATCAATGTTTTGGGTAAGAAAACAGGAAACATTTATTTCTTAATATTTTAAGATATTTGAACAGCTTTATATTTTATTTCCCAAGTACCATATGAAGCATGTTATTATGGTAAATGTTAGTATAATGTATCATTTACTGTTGTCATTTTAGTTGCAGTGGTTGTGATGTTTAATTGAGTGGGATGGCTTTTTTCCAGAATGGAATCACTAGTTCCCCTTGTACAGAGTTTGAAAAAACGGATGGAAGTACCAGACTATGAAATGGTAAATATTTTATATTAACGTGTAAAATTGACCCTTTGTAAAGACAATTTTCTGGGTAGAGGAATTTGCTTTTTGTTAAAGTGGTTCGTTTTTGTTTGTGTTCCTGTGAAGTGTGAAATAATCATTAAGAAAAGAAATGAGTGAAAAAAATGCATACATTGAAACAGAATACTGTTTTCCTGGAAAAGTTTTCCAGGAAAAACATTTTTTCCTCAAGTTTACGTATGAAGCAAAAGTCCTGTGTATTTTTTTAGTTTTGTCTGTGGTCAGATCTCTCTTCACCAGACAAAAGAAAAGTACACAATTTCTAAAATGGTCCATTTTTTATTGATGAGTATTTATACTCCCTTCCTCCTTCCTTCTTTTTCTCCCTGTTTAAAAACTTTTCTGTTTGTAAAAACCGTAAGAAAATAAAAAAGAGAGAGCTGACTAGCACATTTTAAATGTGTTAGCTATTTGTCAACAGGGATCTGAATGCTATAGCCAAAGATACTTTGTCATAATTTATTTGTATATCATTTTGCAGTCTTTGAAGCATATATTTTCCCATTTGACCTGGTACTTAAGATGAGAAAGCTACAGCTTAAAATATTCAAGTGTCCGGGTGTGGTGGCTCACGCCTGTAATCCCAGCACTTTGGGAGGCCGAGGCCGGCAGATCACGAGGTTAGGAGATCGAGACCATCCTGGCTAACATGGTGAAACCCTGTCTCTACTAAAAATAACAAAAAATTAGCCAGGCATGGTGGTGGGCACCTGTAGTCCAAGCTACTCCGGAGGCTGAGGCAGGAGAATGGTGTGAACCCAGGAGCCAGAGCTTGCAGTGAGCCCGATCGCACCACTGCACTCCAGCCTGGGTGACAGAGTGAGACTCCGTGTCAAAAAAAAAAAAAAAATGTTCAAGTGACTTTTCTCAGATTTGATGCGAGGGCTAAGACTTCTAAGTCTCCTGCCTCTTAGTGTGGTCTTTCTCTTTCTTCAGTAAGCTGGGTTTGCATATTTTATTTACTTATGGAATATAGTCAGACCACTTTGACTAAAACTGAAGTATTGATTTAAGTATTGATTGCATTTATAAGAATTTGCTGGTATTCTTTAAAATAAGAGATGTCTGTTTTCACACTGCTGATAAAGACATACCCCAGACTAGGCAATTTACAAAGAGATTTAATGGACTTACAGTTCCATATGACTGGGGAGGCCTCACAGTCATGGCGGAAGGTGAAAGGCATGTCTCACATGGTGACAGACAAGAGAAGAGAGAGCTTGTACAGGGAGACTCCCGTTTTTAAAACCATGAGATCTCGTGAGACTCATTGACTATCCTGAGAACAGCATAGGAAAGACTCACCCCCACAATTCAATCACCTCCCGTCGGGTTCCTCCCACAACATGTGGGAATTGTGGGCATTATAATTCAAGATGAGATTTGGGTGGGGACACAGCCAAACCATATCAATCTACCTTTGGCCCCTCCCAAATCTCATGTCCTCAAATTTCAAAACCAGTCATGCCTTCCCAACAGTCCCTCAAAGTCTCAACTCATTTCAGCATTAACTCAGAAGTCCACAGTCCAACATCTCATCTGAGACAAGGCAAGTCCCTTCCACCTATGAGCCTGTAAAATCAAAAGCAAGTTAGTTACTTCTGAGATACAGTGGATGTACAAGCATTGGGTAAATACAACCGTTCCAAATGGGAGGAATTGGCCCAAACAAAGGGGCAATGCAAGTCTGAAGTCCATCTTCAGTCAAATCTTAAAGCTCCAAAAAGATCATATTTGACTCCCTGTCTCACATCCAGGTCACTCTGATGCAAGAAGTGGGTTTGCATTGTCTTGGGCAGCTCTGCCCCTATGGCTTTGCGGGGTACAACCTACCTCCTAGCAGCTTTCATGGGCTGGTGTTGAGTGTCTGCAGCTTTTCCAGGCACACAGTACAAAGTGGACCTACCATTCTGGGGTCTGGAGGACAGACAGTGGCCCTCTTCTCACAGCTCTACTAGGTGTTGCCCCTAGGGACTCTGGGTGGGGATCCAACCCCACATTTCCCTTCCACACTGCCCTAGCAGAGGTTCTCCATGAGGGCCCTGCCCCTGCAGCAAACTTCTGCCTGGGCATCCAGGTATTTCCATACATCTTCTGAAATCTGGGCAGAAGTTCCCAAACTTCAATTCTTGACTTCTGTGCACTTGCAGGCTCAACACTAACTGGAAACTGCCAAGGCCATCCTCTGAAGCCACAGCCCGAGCTCTGTATTGGCACGTTTTAGCCATGGCTGGAGCAGCTGAGACACAGGACACCAAGTCCCTAGGCTGTACACAGCACTGGGACCCTGAGCTCTGCCCATGAAACAATTTTTTCCTCCTAAACCTTCAGGCCTGTGATGGGAGGGGCTACCGCAAAGGTCTCTGACATGCCCTGGATACATTTTCCCTATTGTCTTGGGGATTAACATTTGGCTCCTGGTTACTTATGCAAATTTCTGCAGCCAGCTTGAATTTCTTCTCAAAAAATGGAATTTTCTTTTCTTTCACATTGTCAGGCTGCAAATTTTCCAAACTTTTATGCTCCATTTCCCTTTTAAAACTGAATGCCTTGGCCAGGCGCGGTGGTTCACACCTATAATCCCAGCACTTTGAGAGGCCAAGACAGGTGGATCATTTGAGGCCAGGAGTTCAAGACCAACCTGACCAACATGTTGAAACCCCACCACCACAACTGGCTAATTTTTTGTATTTTTAGTAGAGATGGGGTTTCACCATGGTCTCGATCTCCTGACCTCGTAATCCACCCGCCTCAGCCTCCCAAAGGGCTGGGATTACAGGCGTGAGCCACCGTGCCCAGCCAAGACTTACATTTTTTAAAAATGGTATTTAAGATCATTACAAGATACTTAAGGTTTGAAAATATTTTGAGGCCAGGAGCGGTGGCTCACACCTGTAATCCCAGCACTTTGGGAGGCCAGGGCAGGTAGATTGCTTGAGCCCAGGAGTTTGAGACCAGCCTGGGCAACATGGCAAAACCCTATCTCTACAAAAAATACAAAAATTAGCCAGATGTGGTGGCACACACCTGTAGTCCCAGCTACTTGAGATGCTGAGGCAGGAGGATTGCTTGAGCCTGGGTGGTTACAGTGAGCTGAGATCGTGCCATTACACTCCAGCTTGGGCAACAGAGTGAGTCTTTGTGTCATATTTAAAAAGAGAAAGAAAATGCTTTGAGCTCATACAATATTATCAAATATGTCTGCAGGCAGGTCTGCTTTAATCATTACATTGCATCTGGATTTTTTTTGCTGGGTGGGTTTGATGTTTTTGGGGGGACAGGGAGTGGCTACGGTTCAGTCACAGATTATGTAATCAATTATGATGTGCCTATAGCTGCAGAGATAGAACACTAAATAGTTTTACCATTTTGGCAAAATGAACATTCAGAATTCATCCTTTTATCACACTGACTGATTATTGCCAGTTAAACTGTTGATGTGTATCCAGAGCCTCTAGTAAAATAGTTGATTAGTGTGTTTTTTCATGCTTTGCACTTGTGTACTCTAGGCAAAACTATGACATAGTTAAGTTCCATTTTTCAAAACATTAAAGTTAAGGTTGCAGAATGGTAGCGTGTGAGCCACTTCTAACTTTCAGGCAAGTTTAGTTTAGTGCTGAGACTGGACATCATTCATTTAAATTTAAAACACATATGTAGATAGCAGTAGTTTATGGTTACACATAAAGGATACACAAGAAAACAGTTGGTTAAATAAGGTAGGACAAATATATTTTATCTTGTATCCTCTCAAAGCTTGGAATATAGTACTAGTTGCATGTATTAATATTTTAAAAGTAAGTAAAATAATGTGTTAAAAATGAGATGAGAATATTATGTACAGTTTGGTATCAACTTTTTATTTTTTATTATTTTTTAGATACGGAGTTTCACTCTTGTTATCCAGGCTAGAGTGCAATGGCACGATCTCAGGTCACTGTAACCTCTGCCTCCCGGATTCAAGTGATTCTCCTGCCTTAGCAGGAGAAGCTGGGATTATAGGCATGTGCCGCCACCCCCGGCTAATTTTGTATTTTTAGTAGAGACAGGGTTTCTCCATGTTGGTCAGGCTGGTCTCGAACTCCCGACCTCAGGTGATCCACCCGCCTCAGCCTCCCAAAGTGCTGGGATTACAGGCATGAGCCACTGTGCCCGGCCTCAACTTTTTAGAATCTAGATGAAATGGATAATTTGATAGAAAATGCAAATTACCAAAATTAACTCAAGTAAAGACCAATAATCATAAAATAAAGAAGTAAAGAATTACTCTAAGAAGAGGCATCTGGCCCAGACAGTGTATAGATGAGTTCTACCAACACTTCAGAGAGCAGATAACTTTTATGACATAGAAACTGTTAGGGAAAAAATAATCCCAAAGCATAAAGATATTAAAAATTAAAAGTTTGTCATATTTAAGGTTTTGGATATTCCAGTTACCCTGATTTTATCTTTATATGCTATTGTGAATGTATTAAATTATCACATGTACCGTGAAAATATGCACATCTTTTATGTATCAATAAAAGTAAAGATCTGTCAATAAGGCCATTAATGATTAAAGAAGCTTATAAAAACAACTGTCATACATATAATTTTTAATTGTCTTATTTTCAGGTTCACCAGGCTGGTTTAACCTGCGATTATTCAGAACTTCCTCACCATATCAGCACAGAACAAGAAATAGAGTATCTTATTCAATCTGTGCATTATTTACTGAAAAATTTACCAAATCCTACTCTTGTGACAATTGCAAGGTAAGTGTGTTCGGCAGAATAATGGCAAACCAGAGATGTGCACATCCTAATCTCTGGAACCTGTGAATGTGTTGCATTATATGGCAAAAGGGAATTCTCAGTGTGATTAACTCAAGGATTTTGAGATGAGGAGATTCTTCTGGATTCACCAAGTGGGCCCAATGTAATCACAAGGGTCCTTAGAAGAGAAAGGCAGGAGGGTCAGAATCAGAGAGAGTGATTCGAAAATTCTGCCCTGCCGGCTTTGAAGATGGAGGCATGAACACAGGCAGCCTTTAGAAGCTAGAAAAGGCCAGGGGACAGATTATCCCTGGGATCTTACAAAAAGAATGCAGCCCTGTCGGCACCTTTATTTTAGGACTTCTGACCTCCAAAAGTATATGATAATAATTTAGTGTTGCTTTAAGCTACTAAGTTTGTGGCAATTTTTTATAGCAGCAGTAGGAAGCTAATACAATTTCTGTAGGTAAATATAATGATTACTAATAAAATAATATGAATTTTTTTTACCTACTCAACTCAAAATTTAGATGTTGTATTTTCTCTTCCCTGGTTTTTTTGTTTGTTTGTTTGTTTGAGAGGAATTTTGCTCTTGTTGCCCAGGCTGGAGTGCAATGGCACAATCTTGGCTCATCGCAACCTCTGCCTCCCGAGTTCAAGCAGTTCTCCTGCCTCAGCCTCCCAAGTAGCTGGGATTACAGGCATGCACCACTACGCCTGGCTAATTTTGTATTTTTCATAGAGACAGGGTTTCTCCATGTTGATCAGGCTGGTCTCAAACTCCTGACCTCAGGTGATCCACTCACCTTGGCCTCCCAAAATGCTGAGATTACAGGCATGAGCAACCGCACCTGGCTTTTTTCTCTTCCCTATTAGTGATGATATGCAAACAATGTAGTTATTGTTATCTTGTCTTTGCAATTGGTAAGATTCAGATGAACACAAGAATTCTCATTTCTGTGTCCTACCAATTAATATTTAGCTGTTGCCATGTTTTAAATTTGAATATAATTGCTGAATAGTTATAACAATTTAATAATGCTTTCCTATGTTAATTTTTGGGCTGGTTTTGTATGGAAGTATGAGGTTCTAAAATAAGTACTTTAAGTACCAGGCTAATAATATGTCATTCATGACAAACATTTTGTAACATCCTTTTCATTCTGAAACCTCATATAATGTAACCTCCCTATATGTAATTTAAATATATATAGATAATATTCATAATATATGTAGATAATATACACTATATATGTAATATAACCTACTATACGCATAATACCTATACACATAGGAGGAATTAAAGTAATTGATAATAAAATATATTAAAATGCCAAACTAGACTCACATATTTAAGAAATGCAGTTAAAAATGTACTGTAGCAGTTACACTACATGATGTAAATGTGGCAGTTACAAATGCAGATACCATGTGTTGACCAGATGCCATGAACAGCACTGCCATAATGACATTTTTTCAGTCATTGAACAGCCTCTTCATAAGGATCTGCAATTAAAGTCCAGTCTTTCCCCAATTTACAGAGTAGGTGCGTTCCTGGAAAATTTAGTTCATATTTAATGCATTTTTTAAAAATACTTTTCTGTATAAAAAAGTGTTCAGTTCTAGGCTGTATTCATCTGTTTTTGTGCTGCTGATAGAGACATACCTGAGACTGGGCAATATACAAAAGAAAGAGGTTTAATTTAACTTATAGTTCCACATGGCTGGGGAAGCCTCACAATAGTGGCAGAAAGCAAGGAGGAGCAAGTCATGTCTTACATGGATGGCAGCAGGCAAAGAGAGAATGAGAACCAAGCAAAAGAGGTTTCTCCTTATAAAAGCCTCAGATCTCATGAGATTTATTCACTACCACAAGAACAGTATGGGTGAAACCACTGCCATGAGTCAATTATCTCCCACCAGGTCCCTCCCACTGCAATGGGAATTATGGAAGATATAATTCAAGATGAGATTTGCGTGGGGACACAGCCAAACTATATCATAGGCTCAAAAAATTAAAAATCACTTTTTCACTTACATGAGTACTCAGTAGACTTTGAAAACATTCAAGACACGGGACAGCTATTCATATTACAGGATGATCCTGCCTGTTGCAAGCTTCTCTAGCAGCCCAGCCCTCTTGTTCCAGTCCCCTAAATGTCAGTAGTGTCCCCTATTCATTGTGTCAATCAAAAATGTACTAAGAGATTTTCAAAACACCTTCATGGGAGTAGCTCCCATCAAGAACCACTCTAATAGTGTTTAAAGAAGTCAAAAATTGGCCAGGTGCAGTGGCCTCACACGTGTAATCCTGGCATTTTGGGAGTTGGAGGTGGGTGGATCGCCTGAGCTCAGGAGTTTGAGACCAGCCTGGGCAACGTGGCAAAACCCTGTCTCTACAAAAAAAAAAAAAAAAAAAAACACAAAAAAAAAATTAGCTGAGCATGATGACATGTGCCTGTAGTCCCAGCTACTTGTGGAGCTGAGGCTGCAGTGAGCCAAGATCACACCACTGCACTCCAGCCTGAGTGACAAAATGAGACCCTGTCTCAAAAAAAAAAGTAAAAATCTTTCCAAAAGTATTGCAGTATGCTTTCTTTGTTAAGACTTATAAATTGAGTTTTTACATATGACACTTTAAAATAGGTCTTGCTGAGCATAGTGGCTTACACCTGTAACGCCAGCACTTTGGGAGGCCAAGGTGGGTGCATTGCTTGAGCCCAGGAGGTTGAGGCTGCAATCAGCCATGATCATGCCACTAAACAACAAAGGAAGCTGTTGTCTCGAAAAATAAAGTAGGCCTTTGTCCATATGTATATGTTAGTATTTAATAAAGTTTCTCAAGCCAGACCTGGTGGCTCACCCCTATAATCCCAGCACTTTGGGAGGCCAAGGTGGGCAGATCACCTGAGTTCAGGAGTTCAAGACCAGCCTAGCCAACATGGTGAAACCCTGTCTCTACTAAAAATATATAAATTAGCCAGGCATGGTGGCAGGCACCTGTAATCCCAGTTACTCAGGAGGCTGAGGCAGAAGAATCGCTTGAACCCAGAAGGTGGAGATTGCAGTGAGCCAAGATTGTGCCACTGCATTCCAGCCTGGGCAAGAGAGCAAGACTGTCTCAAGAAAAACTAAAAAAAAATAAAGTTTCTATGTTATTTATTGTGTCTTAAATTTTCACATCAAGCCACAAAAATAACCTGGTTAGCAGAGTGTGGAGTTTATCAGTGGTCTTACAGATTATCTCTTTAGGTTTGAAATACTTGTACTAAGGAGTAGGCCAGATAACTAATTCTAGTTCCTTCTATAAAGATTTCTGTGCTGCTCTTCTCACTCTATCCTCTAGAAGGCTTTATTTACCCTTATCCAGAACTAGGAGACACTGGTTAATCCATTGTAATTGGCAGCAGCATTGTAACTGCCCAGTGCAACTCAGGTTGTAGTTGGTAAGTTCTGGAAAGACTCCCAAAATACAGATATCTGCCCCAACCTTCTTTGCTCTTTTCTGCTTCCTACTGCCTAGGAAAGTAAATCCAACACCAGCACATTGCCACATTTCATTTTGGACCAAGCCATGGATCCTTTATAATTTTGTGGTTAACAAATCATTTTTAGAAATAGAATCCTTTTATCAGTTGGAAAACCTCGACTCTCATCATTTCTAGACCTAGCACACACATAATAAAAGATGTCCCATCACTAAGATACTAAGCCCCTGTATTCCCAAGCAACATCTCACTTTCAGGCAAACAGTGGTCTAGCAATCAAGCACTAAGGCTCATGCCACATTTCACCTTGCACAGGTTAATCTCTTTGTTTCAGATATCTTTAAAGAGATACTAATTGTGCCTCTTTCATAAAGTTGCTGTGAAAATTAAAGAACATAATTTATGTGAGGTGCCTAACATAAGGTAAACCTTTACTAGCTTTCAACTGATATTGATCCAAAATTCAGCACACCTTAATTTCTGTTTTACATTGAAATCAACACATGCAGCTTTTCCTCACAGTATGATTTTATCCTATGTGTATTTTTCTTCTTTCTCTTTCTTTTCTTGGTTCTAGGTCAAGTCTGGATGATTACTGTCCTTCTGACCAAGTTGACACCATTCAAGAAAAGGTCCTCAATATGCTACGTGCCCTCTATGGAAATCTAGACCTCCAAGTGTATGCAGCAGAGTCTTCTCCATCTTGAAACAAACAAAACATTAGGCTCCTATTGTATCTTGGTTTAGTAACAGGCCTTTAATTAACTTATTTGTAAATGAGTCTTCCAGAGAACACTGTTTTTATATTAACTTTCAATTGAAATCTTTCAGATATTTTGAATCTCTAAACAACTATTGTCAGTTGTGGAATGATGGTAAATTTTTTGGCATTAAGTCTAATAACCCCAACTGATAGAACTGTTGCTTATCTGTCTTCCTTAAGTTTTTTTTTAGGGTTTTTGTTTTTTCCACTTTCCCCCCAGGTCTATTGGACTGTATGAGATTCATTCATACTTCATTTATTCATTGAACTAATATTTATTGAGCACTTACATGTACCAGACATTATTAAGTGCTGGGGTATATGGTAATGAACAGAATAGACAAGGCCCCTGCCCTTTCAGGGGAGACAGATGAGAAATAAATTATGGGTTATGAGAAATGTTATGAAGGAATGGACAACAACAGGCATGTCTTAGTACTTAGGACACCCTGGCCTTAACATTCTCTTTTTTTTTTTTTTAATTTTATAAAATTAGAGATGGGGTCTCACCATGTTACCCAGGCTGGTCTCGAACTCCTGGGCACAAGCAATCCACCTGCCTTTGCCTCCCGAAGTGCTGGGATTACAGGTGTGAGCCACTGCCCCAGCCAGAAACTAACATTCTCAAAAGCTGCTATGGAAAAAAACCCACAAATTTGCCAATCCGTGAAATTATCACAGGAAGTCTACCTTTCCAAGGAATTTGGCACTGTGGTCCTGCTCTTGCCAAATGCTCTCCAGCATTGTTGGTATCAAGGTGGTCTGGTTGAGTAAACTTGACCAAACAAAAATTAACTGTTTTTTGCTTTTCTGATTTTGTTTTTGTTTTTGTTTTGCTAATCAAAAAAGTCCTTCAGGGTCTTTTGTGCCTCCAGGCGGTCATTGTAGATCAATAATACAGTCCCTAAGTGCCACTTTATTGGCAAGTCTGGATTGATACTTTTTTCAGATAAACCAGCTTTTTATGTAAATAGTAAGGAAAAAGGTAAATCTTTAATTCTGACCTGCCGTAAATACCCAAAGATATAAACTGTCTTCCACCACCCTCTTCATGACTAAGACATCCTTCTTGAGTCACTCTTAATCATGAAACTGGATTTTCTCAATTTGCCAGTCTTCTGATCTTTAGTATCTCTTTAGTTCAGTAATTTTTACCTACCTACTTGATTTATTTTCCTTTAAAAAGTGAAATGACATTTAAAGAAAAACAAACACCCATCATTCCTCAGTCCCTACACAGCAGTTCTTTTCACTCTTGCATGTAACTTTCAGGCCACATGTGTTCCTATAGAGTTGCATGTAGCTAAAATTATAGTGTGCTGCCTGACTTTGTGCTAATAACCAAGGACACACATTATCATTGCCTCTCAGTGGATGGCACCTGACCCTATTTTTCAAGGATTCTATTTTCCAGTGAATTTTTTGTCACCGAGTTAATTTCCCAAGTGTGATAGCATGAATGCTTATTTATGTTGTGAAAAGCAGAGCAGCCTGACTCAGCTTTCCATTTTGATAAAACAACATGTGCCAAAAAAAGGGTTTATTTTCTTGGTAAAATCAGAATCGTAGAATTGTGCTATTTTTAATTTTTAAAATTTTTGGTTAGAGCGTATAGACATTTATGGTTATTTTGCGTGCTAAATAAAGGGTATGTTTTGAACTATAGCACTAATTAATGTGTGTTATCTCAGTATGTCGATGGCTTTGATTTTGTGAGTGGTTAACTATTCATTTATTATGATTCCCATGAACTCTGATATGATTCATTGTGGTTTTAACTCAGGTTGAATAAAAGCATCCGTTTCTTTTATAGGAATGTTTGTTTAATTCTCATGTTCTGTGATCATCTCTTTGAGAATAAAATTCAGTCCCTAATAGTTGAAAAGAATCAACTTAGTAAATTATGTCTTGCACATTCCAAATAGGAAGATACTTTATCAAGATGTGTTTCATTTGTGTTCTAAGTACCAGTGAGGGGATACCATGGTACAGTGTTTTGAACTGTGTACTCACATCATTAAAGCATGGGATTTTAGTGGCTTTTTTAAAAATGTGACTTAAGTGTAAGCAAATACTTTAACTTAATACGTTGTGTATTTTCTAGTATCTAGGGGGAAAAGATTTAAGTCCAGTCTTTCACAATAACCTTTTGACTGTCAATTTTAGATCTCTTTAGAAATATTTCCTATAGGCATGGGTCTCTATGTGTTCTAGCCTCTCAAGGAGCTCTTAGTCAATGTCCTTCACACTTTTTTTTTTTTTTTTTGAGGTAGGGTCTTGCTCTGTTGCCCAGGCTGGAATGCAGTAGTATGATCTTGGCTCACTGCAGCCTCAACCTCCTGGGCTCAAGCAATCCTCCCACCTCAGCCTCCTGAGTAGCTGGGACTTCAGGTGTGTGCCACCATGCTAGGTTTTTTTTTATTACTATTTTGTAGACATGAAGTCTCATTATGTTGCCCAGGCTGGTCTCAAACTCCTGGGCTCAAGCAATCCTCTTGCCTCAGCCTCCCAAGGTGCTGTGATAACAGGTGTGAGCCACCATGCCCGGCCTTCTTCACTCTTTTTATGATAATCTCTCCTAGTCTTTGTTTTTGCAGCAGCGGCCCTGGATTGCTGGCAGTAAATTCATCATACTGCCAGTAGTTTATAGTCAGTGGTGTGTTTCTCAGTACAAGATTCTTTCATTCACCACACATCTCAAGAGAGAGCACTTTAGTGAAACTTCAGGAGTTTTTGTTTGATATCTTTCAGAAATGCTTGACATACAGTCTTGCCTCTCAAAGTATACTGATACCTTGATAAGGATCAGCATTTTTTTGTTGTAATTTTTTTTTTTTTTTTTTTTTTTTTTTTGTTTTATTTTTTTGTTAGGGAGCATTTTTTTGTTGTAATTTTTTTTTTTTTTTTTTTTTTTTTTGAGGCAGAGTCTCACTCTGTCGCCAGGCTGGAGTGAAGTGGTACCATCTCAGCACGCTGCAAGCTCCGCCCCCCGGGTTCATGCAATTCTCCTGCCTCAGCCCCCCAAGTAGCTGGGACTATAGGCACCCACCACCACGCCCAACTAATTTTTGTATTTTTAGTAGAGACGGGGTTTCACCATGTTGGCCAGGATGGTCTCGATCTCTTGACTTCGTGATCCACCTGCCTCAGCCTCCCAAAGTGCTGGGATTACAGGCACAAGCCACCGCACCCAGCCTGTTGTAAACATTTAAGGTGTACAACATGATGTTTTGATATACATATATCAATACATACATATGTATACTATGTATACAGTATATACATAGTAAAATGGTTACTATAGTCAAGTAAATCAACATATCCACTTCTCACATAGTTGCCCTTTGTGTGTGTGTGTGTGTATGTGACAAGAGCACCTAAAATCTCTTTTAGTAAAATCCTGAATCAAATGCAGTATTATTAACTGTAGTCCTCGTGTGCACATCAGATCTCCAGGCTCGCTCATCCTGTGTGCCAGCCACTTTGAATCCTTTGACCTACATTCCGCATTTCCTCCTCCCCACTGCCCATTGGAACCACTGTTTTATTCTCTATCTCTGTGTGTTTGACTCTTTTTTTTAAGCTTCACATGAAAGTGAGGGTCAGTTTTATAAATATTCATTGTCCTACTCTGCTGTGTCAACTTCAGTGGTAGCACTTTTGTTGCAGTGCTTGTTTCTGCACTAATTGGTCTTGGACTGCCTCTTGCTTTTGCAGTTATAGCTGCACTCTGGGATTCCAGACATCAGGACCATCCTTTCCCTTTATTCTCGTTTGCATTCACAAATGAAGTTATAATAACTAAGGAGGTTCCCACAAACCTTGGTTCTTAGAAAAAGAGTTCTCTGAACAGTGAACATTCTGGTCACTCACTAGGAGGGTTTATCTTAACATTGCAAAT
Source organism: Colobus angolensis palliatus (assembly GCF_000951035.1). Classification (NCBI taxonomy): domain Eukaryota; kingdom Metazoa; phylum Chordata; class Mammalia; order Primates; family Cercopithecidae; genus Colobus; species Colobus angolensis. Next base: position 611,752 of record NW_012116722.1, read on the forward strand.
TAGTAAATAGGCATTCTATACATTACTATCTTGTCAGTTTGATTCCTGTAGTTCAGAAACAGGAGTTCTGTTATGGAGGCTAAGACAAGGCTGAGATGGCACATTTTTACTTCCTTGGAGGGCCTTCACTGAATAGTCAGCCAACCTCCAACTACAGCATCTTTACTATTTTGCTAACTTCACAACGCTCCTTGACAGCAAGCAGAGCTCTGAAGCCTGTCAGTCAGCCATCAGCACTATTAAGAAGCCCCTGCACCCCATTTCAGGTGACTCATGCCAAGATTGAGCTGAGTGAGAAGTTCCATGACTGCATGCAGGAGAACATGGTGGTAAGAATGTGGGCTCCAGGGGCCAACTGCCTGACTCCAGTGTCTCCTTCCCCATGTTCGAGCTCTGTGACCTCTCCAAGCCTCAGCTCCCCTTTTACAAGAAGAGAACTTAACTTAGCAGGGTGCAGTGGTTCATGCCTGTAATCCCAGCACTTTGGGAGGCCAAGGCAGGCAGATCACGATGTCAGGAGTTCAAGAACAGCCTAGCCAACATAGTGAAACCCCATGTCTACTGAAAACACAAAAAAATTAGCTGGCCATGGTGGCGGGCACCTGTAATCCTAGCTACTCAGGAGGCTGAGGCAGGAGAATCACCTGAACCCAGGAGGCAGAGGTTCCAGTGAGCCAAGATCGTACCACTGTGCTCCAGCCTGGATGACAGAGCAAGCTTCCGTCTCAAAAAAAAAAAAAAAAGAGAACTTATCAGGACATTATGAAGAAAAGTACATATAAAGCCCTCAGCACTGGAATCATTCAGTAAACATTGGCTGTTGTTTCCAAACTCAGCCCAAATGAGAATATCCTGTGGTGGCTGCTCCAGTCTCAGCTGCTCTTCTCATGATTCTCCAAATACTGACTATTTTCAACCCCCTATGAACCCCCACCATACATCTGTGAATAACAGAATTTCAAGGTTAGAGGTCTATTCAAAAAAGGTAGGTTCTTGCCCGTAAGGAAAGAAGAGATCACTTTAGGCAGAGTTACTGATAATTTAAAACTTTTTTCAGTTGGTGCAAGCATTCATTTATTCACAATTTTATTTTTTTTACTTTTTTTTTATTTTTTTTTTTATTTTTTGAGACGGAGTCTCGCTCTGTCGCCCAGGCTGGAGTGCAGTGGCCGGATCTCAGCTCACTGCAAGCTCCGCCTCCCGGGTTTATGCCATTCTCCTGCCTCAGCCTCCGAGTAGCTGGGACTACAGGCGCCCGCCACCTCGCCCGGCTAGTTTTTTGTATTTTTTAGTAGAGACGGGGTTTCACCATGTTAGCCAGGATGGTCTCGATCTCCCGACTTCGTGATCCGCCTGTCTTGGCCTCCCAAAGTGCTGGGATTACAGGCTTGAGCCACCGCGCCCGGCCTTATTCACAATTTTGAATCTTACACTCTGGTGCAATTATAGAGGGTCAGAGAAGTCAAAACTTGCCCCAGCTGCTGCTTTATACTTTTCCGTCTGCATGCTTGCAGATAAAACTCAGATTTGTGATGCCAAAGTTTTGATGTAGACAGTGTTTGGAAGTTGCTACCCCTGGACTTACGAATTACCTTCATAGAATCTAGGGTTATCCTTACCAGTTTTGGTACAGCTGATTTATAGGCAACTTGAAACAACAACAACAAATCCCTCATGAATCAGCCGAAGCATGACAGGGAAGTGGGGTAAGGTGGGATCCTCCATCCAGTTCACCAGTATTTCCCAAACCACTCCCAAGCATTTCCTTCACCTGGGCCTCAGCCTGATCAAAGAGCAACCTCAGCTTGTTGAGGGGTAAGGAAAATGGGATCGTTAGAGAACGGGGGAATGCCTTTGTCAGCTTGGCTTAATAAGGTCACAACCCATCAGCTGACTCAAGGAGGGAGGCCGAAGTCAGGGTTAGTGCTAGGCTCAAAGGCCAGCTTTTTGGGCAAATTACTCTGTGAACTGCACAGCCACATCATCTGCCCTCTGCAGCACTGCCCCATCTGGAACAGGTACAATAAGGGGCAGCATCATCACAAAGTGGCACCAAAGGTATCAGTGGCTTTGGAATCAGTCTAAGTCCAAGTACTTCCTCTGCCAGTTACAAGTTATATAAAGTTAGACAACTTAAAGTGTCAGAGTTCCTTGATTTAGGCATGATTCAAGGCCCAGTTTGTGTTCCGACAGGACAACTATGCTCTGTCAATGCACTTCAGTGAGCTATTTCTGCCCTCCCCATCTGTCCATGAGCTCCTAGAGTGCATCCTTACACATCTTTGTTGCTCCAGTCTCTGGCATAGTCCCTGTCACATAAGGCCTCTAAACATGTATAATGAATTAATAAATACTGAAAATTGTGATGGTCACTGGAGGCTCGGTGGCAATAAACCTTATTATCTGCCCTATATTATACACCCTATTATGAACGTGCCATCTTTGAGAGCACATTAAACAAATGCATTAATGCAAGGATGAACTTTACCAAGGATTAAGTGTATTGAATACAAGAATCCAGAACAGCTAAAAGAAAGATACTTGTAATATAATGATCGTGTCCATAGAACAACTGTGTTATAAACAAAAGAAGGCCAAGGCAAATTGTGCCATTTTCCCAACAGTTTTGTGATCTGTTTTGTGTTCTTACGGTAAGGCCTGATAAGAACCATGTTCCACAATGCATGTGTAAGCATGACCTAAAAATATATATAGTTTAAATTCCTGCCTAACATTCAAAATCTAACATTTGATATATCCAAAAACTGTATGAACTTTTGATCCCTAAAAATACATTGTTTTGCCATTAAAGGAGTGACAATTGTTCTCACTTCTGATACTTACTTCTATTTTGAGGTACCTTCTGTTGCAGTCCTGCTTTGTTCTGCCCTTTTACTCCTTCCTGAGTGAGGAAAAATGAAAGAAGAGAATTACAAGATGCCTTCTTATAGAAAAATGTGTTCTGTTTTGCCTGTCCATGCCTTAAGTTTGTAAGGATGGACTCCATGGAAGAGGCTTACAGTTGTCCCGTGCTGCCAGTGCATGACAAAGTCTGTCTCGGTGCAGTATTAGGAAGCTAGTTGTTGCCACAGACATAAACCATGTTCTCTAATATCAGTTTTATCAGTAATAGTGATATAACCATCTGCCTGAAGGCCTGCACCTATTTCTGAGTTATTAGAAACAGGGGAGAATGGTGATGTTTCTTGTGCTTCCTCAAACCCCAGCACAACAGTGCTTGCTCGTTAAATAGTATGGACAGTTTATAAAATAGCAGCTCTTTGGAATACTGATCAGAAATGAGGGCAACTCTGACCATTGTGAATTAACGCAGAACAATATGCCTTCTCTGAATGCAGTCTGTTTTTCTGCTATACAGTGTAAACGTTTTTAAACTTAAGATTTATTTTGCTTTTAGACGTTTTTCTTGGATGTCCGACTGGTCATTTCATTTTTATTTGACATCATGCAAAAACAGGTAACACAGCATCCTTGTAGGCTTCCTGTATAAGCAACAGCCAGTTACAAAATATTACAGAAAAAAAGATCCTGTTTATAATACCATAACTTCAAAAAAAACTATGAGTAAACAAAATAAAAAATTATTACCACCTATGCAAATAAAAGTTTATAATACTACTAAAGAATATAAAGACATGACCATCTATGAAGAGAATAATAGTGCTTATGTAAGATGATTCAATATTATAAAGGTGTCACTGCTTCTTATATCAAATTCTAATGTTTGTAATTTCCATAAACATACCAAAGGAGGTTTTATTTTAACTAGTGAAGCTGATTCTAACATTCATATGGAAAAATGATCATGCAAGGAGAACCCCAAAAAACTGTGAAAAATTAATGAAGTTATTCAATCCTACTAAGTACTAAAATACATTTTGAAACTATATAAATTAAAACAGTATAGTATGGGCATATGAGCAGAGAAACTGAGGAATGAAACAGAATAAGGTCCAGAAACAGACCTATATTAAAGTAAGGACATCTGATTTAATAAAAAGTGACTAATGTCTCACACAAAGTGCAAGTTTATTTCTCATTTTCATAAAGTCCAGAATGATAGTGTTTCCACTCAGCAGACTTTCCTCTTCACAAGGATTCTGGACTCAGGCTCTTTGCATCTTTGGCTTTGCCATCCTTAACATGTGGCTTTCAAGGTTTTCTTAGAGAATATCTCTAATCCACCTAGCAAGAAGGCAAAGAGGATGGGGCATCTTTTGGGAGGCTTTTATGGACCAGGTCTATCAGTTTCTAACTGCAGGAAACCTGGGAAACCTACTCTGTTGTATGCCCGGATAGAAGAAGAGCAGGTTTGGAGAACACCTAGCTTTCTCTCCCACAAGACCCAGGTACATATGGAATTTGGTAACAATCCAGGTGGCATTTTATATCAGTGGGGAAAGATGAGTTAGGAAGTTGCATTCCCAATTTACTCCTTACAGCAAATTAATTACAATTGAATCGAATTTTAATAAAGTGAAAAAGAAAAGGAAGGAAACTATTTCCAGATCACAGAGAAAAGGAAAGATTCTTAATAAATAAGCATGCTTGGTTTTTTGTTTGTTTGAGACAAGATTTCACTCTGTCACTCAGACTGGAGTGGTGTCATGGTCACAGCTCACTGCAGCCTCCACCTCCCAGACTCAAGCAATCCTTGCACCTTGGCCTCCCAATAGCTGGGATCACAGGTGCGTGCCACCACACCCAGCTAATTTTTTTTTTTTTTTTGTAGAGATGGAGTCTCACTATGTTCCCCAAGCTGGTCTCTAACTCCTGGGCTCAACTGAACCTCCCACCTTAACCTCCTAAAATGCTGGAATTCCAGGCATGAACCACCAGAGCCAGCATACTTTTTTTTTCTTTTTTTTCTTTTTAAGATTCAAAGGAATATGGGATTCAAGATTGTGTAGCATGACCATTCCAGGTTTCACAGTCCTACTGCTTCCCTTTCTGGGCCCTGATGTTAACATAGGACATCTGCCCTAGCTGTGAATTTGGTATCCATTGTAGTGCTGACATTTTTATGATTATATTCTGAGTCTAATATGCAGCATACTCTGCACTCCTGCAGCAAGAGATGAGGATCTAATTAAAGTTGGTCATGAAAGCTTTTTGGCTTTCATAGCATGCCCTGAGTTGATAGTTGGCTTACCTGCTGTTCTCTGTGCTATTCTCTTCAAGAACTCCAGAAAAGTTCACAAAAGTCAGCCACCTCCACAATCCTTCCCTAGCCAAGGCTTCCTCTTCTGCCTGTACCTCATCCTAAACAATCATTGGTGAAATTCTTAGTAAACATGCTAAGCCATGGGCCATCACTTCCCCCACTTAGACCAGCAGTGAGCTTCTTGTTGCTTCTAACCGGGTCATAAGCAAATTCTCATATCCCATTCTGAGGGTCTCCTTTCTAGGACCAGCTCTAGTACCATCCATCTTTGTCCCGACACGCGGGACAGTCGAACAGGCCCTGGAAGGGGGAGTGGGAATGGAGGAGACAAGAAAACACAAGAAATGGAGACAGAACAAATAGCCTGATCAAGTCTCGTTTAATAATGGTGGTGCAATGCCTTATATAGGCTGGCAGGGGAAGAGGTTCGGCCAGGGCGGTGACGGGGGCCGGTCTTCTCAAATTACAATTGCGCATGCGCCGTGGGTTTGTAATTTTCCTGGGCGCAGGATTGCGCCTGCGCCGTAGGCCGCATATCTTCCTGGGCGGGGAAAAATGTTTGCGCGTGCGCGGGAAAGGTTGGCGCGCGCGGGAAGGTTTGGCGCGCGCGGGAAGGTTTGGCGCGCGCGGGAAGAGTTTGGCGCGCGCGGGAAGAGTTTAGGCGCGCGCAGGAAAGGTTTAGGTGCGGGCGCAGGAACAATTTATAATAAAGAACCCGGAAATGTGCCATTTTGTCTCCGCTTTGCGGAGATCAAGCAACAGAGGTCGGCTAACTCCAGGCCTTATGGCTCCGGACACATCTTAGTTTAGGCCTCCCCAAAAGCAGACATTGAGGCAAGGATCTGGGTGAATGTAGTTTATTTGAGAAATGATAGCAAGAAGTGAGGGAGTGGGGAAATAAAGAAGGTAGCAAAGTGATTAAAGGATGTACTAACAAGATTACTGCTCAAACCAACAAGAGCTCAATTTCACTAGGGTCCCCGGAAGAACTGGCAGGAACATGCTTCAGAATTGCCTGCTGAGAGATGGGGAAGTTTGTACATTTATCCGTTGGTTCTCTTTCCTCTTTGGTTGAGGGTTGCCTCTGAGAAGCAGATAGGCTGTTAATTCCCAACCACCCTGGGAAGCCCACCGTTGGATGGGCTGAGCAAGTTCCTGTGACACCTCAAAATGACTCAGGAAAAGAAGCAGAAAGATACAGACACTATGTCAGATGCTATCAGGATGGGCAGGAACCATCCTCTGCAGGTAAACTTGGAGGGAAGATGGAAATACTGGATGGGACATCCACAGCATCTGCTATAGCAGGAATTGAGAGGCCATTTCTGTATTCCTTTCAGGCAGTTTTAAACCCAGTGTGTTCCTGAAGGTGTGGGAAAACAAGCATGCTGATATGTTATTGTTAAAAAGACATGTTGGTACAGCCTCTGGAGAGCACTTCAGTGGTAGCTATTAACACTGAAGTATATTGCATACACTTTTAAATTCAGGTTTTAGGAATTTCACTTCTAGGAATTTATCCTGCAGATACTTGTGCAAAGACTGACACCACCTTTGCAAAGATTCTGACAATGAGAGAAACCTGACATGGCTGGCTCCATCTTGCTTCTAGCCTCACAGTCTAGCTGTTTCTGCTCATTCCTGGGTGTAGGCCTAACCATGAAAGGAATTTAGTTTACAGTTTAACTTGGAAGCAAGGACGATAATAGTCCCTCCCTAAAACTAAACTCCTCCTTGTTCAGGGACCAAAAACTAATGAAAGGCTATGAAATTAGCATTATGGGAGGGGCCGGAATTCTGCTAAAATGTGGGCACAATTCCTATAATCCCCTACTGCTCAGTTGTGGCCAGAGGTCACAAGGTTTGTGACTTCCTCATTGTTCCTATGGATAACATCACTATTGTAGAACCCAAGACTGGCCTTTTTTTTTTTTTTTTTTTAGATGGCACAAGCTCCGTCACCTAGGCTGAAGTACAGTGGCACAATCTCGGCTCACTGCAATCTCCACCTCCCGGGTTCAAGCGATTCTCCTGCCTCAGCCTCCCAAGTAGCTGTGATTACAGGTGCCTGCCACCACACCTGACGAATTTTTATATTTTTAGTAGAAATGGAGTTTCATCATGTTGGCCAGGCTGGTCTCAAACTCCTGACCTCAGGTGATCCACCTGCCTCAGCCTCCCACAGTGCTAGGATTACAGGCATGAGCCACCGCACCCAGCCCCAAGACTGGTCTTTTGAGATGCATTTCAGACTTTTGCATTCTGGCAACTGACTGACTCCACCCAGACTCATGACCCATAACTCAACCAGTCCTGTGGCCCCACACCCAGAGGAAGACTCAGCACAAAAGGACCATTTTCCACACCGCTATGATTGCATCCCCAACCAATCAGCAGCATCCATTCCCTAGTTCCCTGCCCATCAAACTATCCCTGAAAAATTCTTATCTTAAAACCTTTGAGGAGACTAATTTGAGTGATAACTCCAGTTCTTCTGCTTGGCTATATTAGTCTGGTCTGCTATGAAGAAATACCCAAGACTGGGTAGTTTATAAAGAAAAGAGGTTTAATTGACTCACAGTTCTGCATGATTTGGAAGGCCTCAGTAAACTTACAATCATAGTGGAAGACAAAAGGGAAGAAAGGCACCTTTTTCAAAGGGCAGCAGGAAGAAGTACCAAGAAAAGGGGCAGAAGCCCCTTAGAAAACCATTAGGTCTTGTGAGAACTCACTATCGCAAGAACAGCATGGGGATAACAGCCCCCATGATTCAATTATCTCCTACTAGGTCCCTCCCACAACACATAGGGATGATGGGAACTACAATTCAAGTATGAGATTTGGGTGGGGATACAGTCAAAGCATGTCATTCTGCCCCTGGCCCCTCCTAAATCTCATCTCCTCACATTTCAAAACACAGTTATGCAACTGGGCACAGTGGCTCATATTTGTAATCCCAGCACTTTGGGAGGCCAAGGCAGGTGGATCACCTGAGGTCAGGAGTTCAAGACCAGCCTGGCTAACATGGTGAAATCCCATTTCTACTAAAAATACAAAAATCAGCTGGGGGTGGCACATGCCTGTAATCCCAGCTACTCAGGAGGCTGAGGCAGGAGAATTGCTTGAACCCAGGAGGTGGAGTTTGCAGTGAGCCAAGATCGCATCACTGCACTCCAGCCTGGGTGACAGAGCAAGACTCTGTCTCAAAACACACACACACACACACACACACACACACACACAATTATGTCTTTCCAACAGTCCCCCAAAGTCTTAGCTCATTCCAGCATTAACCCAAAAGTCCAAGTTCAAAGTCTCACCTGAGACAAGGCAAGTCCTTTCCGTCTTTGAGCCTGTAAAATTGAAAACAAGTTAATTACTTCCTAGATACAATGGAGGTACAGGCATTGGGTAAATATACCCATTCCAAATGGGATAAATTGTCCAAAACAAAGGGGCTAGAGGCCCCATGCAAGTCTGAAATCCAACAAGGCAGTAATTAAAACTCTGAAATAATCTCCTTTGACTCCATGTCTCCTATCCAGGTCATGCTGATGCAAGAGGTGGGCTCCCATGGCCTTGGGCAGCTCTGCCCCTGTGGCTTTGCAGGGTACAGCCCCCCTCCTGGCTCCTTTCATCAGCTGGCATTGATCATGTGGGTTTTCCAGGTGCTCGGTGCAAGCTGTTGGTGGATCTACCATTTTGGGGTCTGGAGGACAGTGGCCCTCTTCTCTCAGCTCCACTAGGAAGTGTTCCAGTGGGGACTCTGTGTGGGGGATCCAACCCCACATTTCCCTTCTGCACTGCCCTAGCAGAGGTTCTCCATGAAGGCTCCATCCCTGCAGCAAACTTCTGCCTGTACAACCAGGCATTTCCATACATCCTCTGAAATCTAGGCAGAGGTTCCCAAACCTCAATTTTTGACTTCTGTGCACCCACAGGCCCAACACCACAGGTAAGCCACCAAGGCTTGGGGCTTGCACCCTCTGAAGCAACAGCATGAGCTGTATGTTGGCCCCTTTTAGCCATAGCTAGAGCTGAAGCAGCTGTGACACAGGGCACCATGTCCTGAGGCTGCATAGAGCAGGGGGGCCCTGGCCCAGGCCTACAAAACCATTTTTCCCTCCTAGGTCTCTGGGCCTATGATGAGAGGGTCTGCCACAAAGATCTCTGACATGCCCTGGAGACATTTCCCCCATTGTCTTTGCTATTAACATTCAGCTCCTCGTTACTTATGCAAATTTCTGCAGCCTGCTTGAATTTCTCCCCAGAAAATGGGTTTTTCTTTCCTATCGCATCTTCAGGCTGCAAATTTTCCAAACTTTTATGCTCTGCTTCCTCTTGAATGTTTTGCTGCTTAGAAATTTCTCCTATCAGATACCCTAAATTATCTCTCTCAAGTTCAAAGTTCCACAGATCTCTAGGACAGAGGCAAAATGCCACCAGTCTCTTTGCCAAAGCATAACAAGAGTCACCTTTGCTCCAGTTCCCAATAAATTCCTCATCTCCATCTGAGACCAGCTCAGCCTGGGCTTCATTGTCCATATCACTATCAACATTTTGGTCAAAACTATTCAACAAGTCTAGGAAGTTCCAAACTTACCCACATTTTCCTGTCTTCTTCTGGGACCTCCTCTGCCTGTTACCCAGTTCCAAAGTCACTTCCCTATTTTTAAGTATCTTTATAGCAGCACCCCACTCTCTGCAGTACCAATTTACTGTATTAGTCCATTATCATACTGCTGTGAAGAAATACCTGAGACTGGGTAATTTATAAAGAAAAAAAGTTTAATTGGCTCACAGTTCTGCATGGCGAGGAAGGCCTCAGGAAACTTACAATCATGGTGGAAGGCGATAGAGGAGAAGGCACCTTCTTCACAGGGCAGCAGGAAGGAGAAGTGCTGAGCAAAAGGGGAGAAGTCCCTTATAAAACCATCAGATTTCATGAGAACTCACTCACTATCACGAAAACAGCATGGGGGTAACCACCTCCATGTTTCAATTACCTCCCACTGGGTCCCTGCCATGGTATGTGGGGATTATGGGAACTACAATTCAAGATGAGATTTGGGAGGCACAAGCAAACCATATCATTGGCCTTGTGTTAAACTTTCTTTACTGCAGTACCACAGTCTCAGTGAATTGCATTTGTCTGTGCAGCAGGCAGGAAGAACCCATCAGGCAACTGCACGACTTTTATACAAGGATTTTCATTGTGACAGTAAAAGACTGGGGGGAAGGTCTTTCAACAGGAACTGGTTAAGTTATCAGACATCCATACAGTGGTACCCTTACATAAAAGGGGGCTCCTGTCTGTGTACTGATATTGAAAATTCCACTAGGAGGAAGCAGAAAATATAAAAAGATTAACAGTATATACACGATGCCACTATGTATTTTCTTTTTCTTTTTTTTTTTTTCTTTTTCATGTGTTCTAGGAGACAGGGATGTATTTTATTTTTCTTATAATTTCTCTGTCATTCCTAAGGATTTGAGATAAAAGGGGGACACTCCAGGGTGTGATTAATCTACCACATAATAGATTATGAAAACTAATAGGGTGAAAACTGACAAATAATAACGAAGTTCAACAAGGTGGCTTAGATAGCAGATAGACGTTCATAAATTAGTAGTTTTCTGATACACCAGTGATGTGGTTTGGCTGTGTCCCCACCCAAATCTCATCTTGAATTGTAGTTCCCATAATCCCCATGTGTCATAGTTGGGACCCAGTGGGAGGTAATTGAATCATGGGGGTGGTTACCCTCATGCTGTTCTCATGATACTGAGTGAGTTCTCATGAGGTCTGATGGTAAGGGGCTTTTCCCTCTTTGCTCAGCACTCACTCTGTCCTGTCATCCTGTAAAGAAGGTCCCTGCTTCTTCTTTGCTTTCTGCCATGATTGTAAGTTCCCTGAGGCCTCCCCAACAATGTGAGACCGTGAGTCAATTAAACCTCTTTCCTTTATAAAATACCCAGTCTCGGGTATTTCTCCATGGCAGTGTAAAAACAGACTAATACAACCAGCAATAGATGGAAAATATAATGGAAAGGAATTCACAACAGAACCTAAATAATAAATGTAGAAGATCTTTACAAGGAAAAAAAGTAAACTTTATGAGATATAGAAGAAATCCAAAATGGAGAACATTATTGGTTATAGACGGTAAATCTCAGTACTTTAACATGCCAAGCTGGGTGCAGGGGCTCATGCCTATAATCCCAGAACTTTGGGAGGCCAAGGCAGAAGGATCACTTGAGCCCAGGAGTTTGAGACCAGTTTGGTGAGACCCTTTCTCTACAAAAATACAAAATTTAGGCCAGGTATAGTGGCTCACACCTGTGATCCCAGCACTTTGGGAGGCTGAGGCAGGTGGATCACTGTGAGGTCAGGAGTTCAAGACCAACCTGGCCAACATGGTGAAACCCCATCTTTAATAAATATACAAAATTAGCTGGGCATGGTGGTGCACACCTGTCATCCCAGGTACTCAGGAGGCTGAGGCAAGAGAATTGTTTGAAACCGGGAGGCAGAGGTTGCAGTGAGCCAAGATCATGCCATTTCACTCCAGCCTGGGCGACAAGAGTGAAACTCCACTTAAAAAAAAAAAAAAAATTAGCTGGGTGTGGTGGTGCATGCTTGTAGTCCCAGCTACTGGAGAGATTGAGGTGGGAGGATCACTTGAGCCTGGAAGGTGGAAGTTGCAGTGAGCAGAAATCATGCCACTGTACTCCAGTCTAAGCAAAAGAGAGAGACTGTCTCAAAAATAAAAAAATAAAAATAAACCAGCTCTCTGCAAGTTGATATGTAAAATATAATCCCCAAAATAACCCAACAGTCTTTAGCACGCAGTTTGGCAAGTTAATTCAAGAACTCATAAGTAAGGCTAGAAGTGTATGCATGTATGCATCGCTTAGACAATTTTAGGAGGAAAAAATGGGAGAAACTTACCCTGGCAGATATCAAAGCATGTGTTTAATATTGTTTAAAATGTCATATTGATGCATGAATAAACAGACAAAATTAATGAAACACAATGAAGACTTCAGAAAAAGGTTTCCATGTACATAGGAATTTAATATCTAATAAAGATTGAAATTCATCAGTGGTGAAAGGCTGGACTACTCAAGAAATAGTATTGGGAGAACTGGCCATGCATTTAGAGAAAAAAAGGTTGGTCTCTCACTCACACTTAATAAAAATCAATTGCATATGGATTATATATCTCAGTAAGATTATAAAAGTATTATATAAAAACATAGGAGACTGTGTTTATGACTCTGGGGCAGAAAAGCGTGAATTAAGCAAAGTTGCAAAGGAAGAGATTTGCATAACCATGTCTAAATTTAAACCTTCTGTAAAAACCTAAAGACATAAGCAAACTTAAAATATAAGTACAAAAAAAGTACAAACTAGAAATAAATATAACATATAACAAAAAATTTTAATTTGGATATATATAAGAATAAGACAACTCAGCAGAAAAATGAACAGAGAATGTGAACTGTCAAATCACAGAAGAGAAAATACAAATGATCAGTAAACAAAGAAATAAATTTTATTCTCACTAGCCATGTACAGACATGTAAATTAAAGTAAGATGTAACTTTCACCACATAACTGGCAAAACAATAAAAAATGTTGGTGATACTAATCAAGAATGTGGAGACGGCCGGGCACGGTGGCTCAAGCCTGTAATCCCAGCACTTTGGGAGGCCAAAACGGGTGGATCACGAGGTCAGGAGATCGAGACCATCC
>NW_012116722.1:624745-641920 GCF_000951035.1 Colobus angolensis palliatus
GATCTCCTGACCTCGTGATCCGCCCGTCTCGGCCTCCCAAAGTGCTGGGATTACAGGCTTGAGCCACCGCGCCCGGCCGAGACACATTAAACTCTTAATAGAAAAATACTACAGTAAGTATAGAATCTTACCTTTAAAAAAAAAAGCTGAAAGTAGCTTGATGGAAGAAGGTGCAGTAAGGAATTGGGGCTTCTGGGATTAACAACAAAAACAAAATGCACAAAGATGGTGGAAACAGTATTTTGCACAGCCAAGACAGAGAGTGACTGACATGAGCAAACAGGAAGAAGAGGGTGTGAAAAAATGCAAAGTACAAAAGAGTTAACTATGCCGGGTGCAGTGGCTCATGCCTCTAATCCCAGGCACTTTAGGAAGCCGAGGCTGAGGGGATTGCCTGAGCTCAGGAGTTCGCGACCAGCCTGGGCAACACGGTGAAATCCCTGTCTCTACTAAAATACAAAAACATTAGATGGGTGTGGTAGCGGGTTTCTGCAATACCAGCTACTCAGGAGGCTGAGGCAGGAGAATCGCTTGAACCCGGGAGGCGGAGGCTGTGGTGAGCCAAGATCACACCATTGCACTCCAGCCTGGGTAACAAAAGCAAACTCAGTCTCAAAAAGAAAAAAAAGAAAAGAAAAAGAGTCACTATAGCATGCTACCCTTCATGTAAAAAAGAAGTGGGGGTGGGGCTGGAGGGAGCCAGGCACAGTGGCTCACGCCTGTAATCCTAGAGATTTGGGAGCCCAGGCAGAAGTATTGCTTGAGCCCAGGAGTTCAAGGCCAATCTGGGTAATGTGGTAAGACCTCATTTCTTAAAAAAAATTTTTAAAGAAAAAAGGAAAAAAAATTAAGTAGGGAGTATAAGAGAACAGATTTCTTATTTGTGCAAAAAGTATACAGAAAGATAAACAAGAAACTAAAGATATTGGTTACCTACAGGGTATGGGTAGCAAAGGGGTGAAAAACGGGGAAATTTGAAAGGAGTTATAGAGAAGGGAAGGAAATAATAATGACTGAATAAATTAAATATACTACAAATGACTAATGACCATACAGAAGGGGATGAGGAAAAAAAATAATTAAGTAACTTGGAACAACAGTATTTTGCCTGGATACTGAAAAGCTAATGGCAAAATGAGCTATTTACAAATACTATACTCAGTTGGCCGTGGTGGCTCACACCTGTAATCCCAGCACTTTGGGAGGCCGAAGCAGGCGGATCACCTGAGGTCATGAGTTCAAGACCAGCCTGGCCAACATAGTGAAACCCTGTCTCTACTAAAAACACAAAAATTAGCCAGGTGTGGTGGCACATGGCTATAGTCCCAGTTATTTGGGAAGCTGAGGCAGAATTGCTTGAACATGGGAGGTGAAGTTTGCAGTGAGCTGAGATTGCGGCACTGCACTCCAGCCTAGGCGACAGCAAGACTCCGTATCAAAAAAAAAAAAAAAAAATACTGTACTCCAGTTAGTAAATCAGTTTCTCATAGGGCTATGGATTAGCAATTCAATAAATACTTTGTGTATATACTAGTATTGAATAAATAAATGAACATTAATATATGAGCCATGTGTCTCTCAAAGAAATAAGTTACAAGGAGGGAAAGGGAGATGGCTAGAATGAACCTTGTGTTAAATTGAAATCAGATATATCAGTATTATGATCCTTTCTTTTTTACATTTTGTATTTATTATTTTTATAGAGATGGGGTCTTGCCATGTGGCCCAAGCTGGTCTCGAACTCCTGACCTCAAGCAGTCCTCCCACTGAGGCAGGACTGGTAGTCAAGGAATTGACCATGTTCTCGGGACAAACAACCATGGTGAGCATACAGTCAACACAATAAGCCTCAGCGTTTGCACTGGGCTCACTGAAGCAAAGTATCTTCAGCAGGGACTTTCCCTTCTAGAGCACATGCACATTTGGATTTTACCCATCGTCAAACTGACCCTTTGCTCATTATAACAGTAAAAAACACACCCCTGGGTGAAGATTTAAGATGCTAATGAGACATGCAACATATGAACAAGCATGTACAGTTACTGTGCACGTGCACCCAGAGGACCCCCCAGTACATGTTTACTAGCAACACCTCTTTCCACCTCCTTATGAATAATCATGGGAGACTCCCATAAAGGAGTCTCCCTAGTGCCAGTCTCTGCTGTCTCATCCTTACGAGCAGCCCACCCCGAATCCTCTCTCTCAGTGTACTATCTATTCTGCACTTAACTTTCAAAATATTCTTTTTCTTTTGCAATAAATTACTCTGTGCTGCACTTCTTTTGCTATGTGTCTCTTGTTTAAATTCTTTTAAACCAAGAAGACAAGAACCGAGGTATCATATCAGCTATCAACACCACCTCGGCCTCCTAAAGTGCTGGGATTATAGGCATGAATCATTGTGCCCAGTCCAAAATAATTGTTTTTAATATATCGAATATACACATACACACACATGCCTTTACATTTAGATGTGTGTATATGCATGAGTTAGTATACATACATAAATGTCCTTAGCTCTGTCTGCTAAGAGTGCCTAAAGGCAATGATACTCCAATGGCTATAAGCATACCTCGATCCTAGGTCATGAGTTCCAAATACCATTCTCCTGTGACAGGAACCAAGTCTCCTTTGCAAAATGCAAAATGAGCCTGGAATAGGTTGTTGCGCTACAAAATAAGGAGGTGCTTGAAAGGATGGAAGCATGTTGAGAAGACACTGGAACTAATGTGAAGAACTCTCAGTGGACAAAGCTGGAACAACTGGAGCAACCAAATTAAAATAGTATTGGATTTTAGCTCAGAATAAAATAAATTTCCATGAGTCCACACTGATACAAATAAGTAATTGAATAAACAAATAAATGGGAGAAACAGGGTATCTATTCCTTACAAATAATTCTAATTTAAAAACATAGAAGGAATAATAGAAATACAAAATTACTAGGCAAATACCACTATAATTGCTGCAGGCATGATTCATCTGATGGATGCTAACATTGGTCATGAATATTGGAGGAGAAACAGGATATTTCACAGTATCAAATTATCTCTCTAAGATATTTATCAATTACAGAAGATATTTTCTGCAGAACTTTATTGAGAAACCACAGTAACCAAATTATCAAGGTTAACATCACCAGTAACAAGTCTCACTGATATCATTATGTACTGACATGCACACAACATTACTTCTGGGGTAATCTTACCAAAAATGCATAATCTCAATCTAATCATGAGAAATCATCAGAGGAATCCAAATTGAGACATTCTGCAAAGTAATCATTAGGTCATGAAAGACAAGAAAAGACTGAGGAACTCTCACTGATTGGAGGAGACTAAGGAGACACACGATTTAGCAACATGGGATCCTGGATTGGATCCTGAAACAGACACGGCACTTTAAGGGAGGAAACTGGTGATAATGTAAAATCTGTAGTTTGGTTAATAGTATGGTACCAATGATATTTTCTGGTTTTGATAATTGTGTAAGTTAAAATTGGAAGAAGCTGGGAGAAAGGCATATGTGAACTCTTTGTGCTATTTTTGCAATAATTTGGAAAATTATTTCAAAAGGAAAAAGGAGGGCATGGAGAGAAAATGCATTGGTTTCAATACTGTACTCCTTTATATTTGGGGTATTCAGCTGTGCTCATGTGCTTGCATCCTGCTGCTCTTTCTTGGTGGCACAAAATACTACATGCTGGGTAATTTTGTAGATGAACCAATACAGTTTCCAAAGCATACTGACCTCATTTCTCTACTTTCAATCTCGTAGGAGCTAATCCACCTTAAATAATTGTATCAGAATAAACCATATTAAAATTTCATGTGATATGTTTAAAATGGCATCATTGGCTGGGCACACCCTAGCACTTTGGGAGGCTGAGGCAGCTGGATCACTTGAGGTCAGGAGTTAGAGACCAGACTGGACAACATGGTGAAACCCCATCTCTACTTAAAAAATATAAAAATAAGCCAGGCATGGTGGCATCCGCCTGTGATCCCAGCTACTCAGGAGGCTGAGGCATGAGAATCACTTGAACCCGGCAGGCGGAGGTTGCAGTGAGCTGAGATCGCCCCACTGCACTCCAGCCTGGGTGACAGAGTGAGACTGTGTCTCAAATAAATAAATAAATACAAATAAAATGACATCATGAAGAATAAGTGGAGGGAAATCAGTATTTAAAAGTTAATATATGAGCACAAATAGCCAAAACAATCTTGAAAAGAAGAACAAATTTGGAGGACTCACACTTCCTAATTTCAAAACTTGCTACAAAGCTAAAGTAATCCTGACAGTGTGGTACTGGCATGAGGGCAGACATACAGACCAAAGGAATAGACCATACAGACCAAAGACTAGAAAGGCTCAGAAATAAACTCTCACATATTGGTCAATTGATGAAAATTGACCATATGTAGGTGGGTGCCAAGATCATTCGATGAGGAATGAACAGTTTTTTTTTTTTTTTTAACAAAAGGTGCTGAGAAAACTGTATATACATATGGAAAAAAATGACATGGAATCCTTACCTTATACCATATGCAAAAATTAACTCAAAATAGATCAAAGACTTAATCTTAAGAGTTAAAACTATAAAACTCTTAGAAGAAAATATAGGGGAAAATCTTCATGACATTAGCATTTGCTAGTAATTTCTTGAATATGACACCAAAAGCATGACCAACAGAGAAAAAATTGGACTTCATCAAAAACTTTCGTGCATCAAAGGACATCTGCATTATGGTTCTCCACAGAAGCAGAACCAACAGGAGGGAGATACACAAGCACACACACCCATGCACAGAGAGAGGGCAAGAGATGATAAGGAATTGGCTAATATGTTTATGGAGGCTGAGAAGTCCCACAATGCACCATCTGCAAACTAGAGACCCAGTGGTAAGTTCTAGTCCAAGTCTGAAGGCCTGAGAATCAAAAGAACCGATGGTGTAAGTCCCATTCCAAGGACAGGAAAGGAGCAGTATTCTAACTCAAGCACTCAGACAAAGAGAGCAAACTCTTCCTTTCTCCACCTTTTTGTTCTATTCATTCCTTCAGCGGATTAGATTATGCCCACCCACATTGGGCAGAGCATTCTGTTTTACTCAGTCTATCCATTCAAGTGCTAATCTCCTCCAGAAACACACTTACAGACACACTAAGAACTATATGGACACCCTGTGACCCAGTCAGGTTGACACATACGCAATCAAGAGAGTGGAAAGAGAATTCATGGAATGGAAGAAAATATTTGCAAATGATATATCTGATAAAGGATTAATATCAAGAACATATAAATAGGGCCAGGTACGGTGGCTCATGCCTGTAATCCCAGCACTTTGGGAGGCCGAGGCGGGCAGATCATGAGGTCAGGAGATTGAGACCATCCTGCCTAACATGGTGAAACCCTATCTCTACTAAAAATACAAAAAAAATTAGTGGCAGGTGCCTGTAGTCCCAGCTACTCTGGAGGCTGAGGCGCGAGAATGGAATGAACCTGGGAGGCGGAGCTTGCAGTGAGCCGAGATCGCGCCACTGCACTCCAGCCTGGGCGACAGAGCGAGACTCTGTCTCAAAAAAAAAAGAATGTGGAGAAACGGTACTCTCCTACTAAAACTGGAATAAATTACTTCAGCTTCTCTGAAAAGCAACTTGGCAGTATCTCAAAATAGTAACTATTGTCATTGACCCAGTGATTTCATTTCTCGGTATCTATCCTATGAAAATACACAAACATGCATTTGAGGTAGCATGCACAAAGATTTTTTTCTGTATCGTTTGTAGTTTAAAAAAAATGGACAACAACCTGAACATTTATCAATACGTAATACAGCAAAGTTTAGAATAATGTGTTCAATAGCATTGCATTTATGAAAATATAAAGACCTCAAAAACAATATTACATGTTTGTACAGGTAGTTACATACACAAGTGTTGGGGCTCAGAAACTGATGCCCCAAAGTATGGTGCTTTGGCATGCTGAGTGCTTTTCACTAAAGGAAAATCAAGGTCTGGCTCCCCTCCTTCCCTCCCGAAGCGCCAGAGTATGACTTTCTCTGAAGCTGCTCTAGAAGGAATGCAATTGTGAGCCCCTCCCTATAACCTCATTGAACAGGGAAGATTAACTCACAGGAAAGGAGCCTAAACACAGGCCTAATGTATTCTTTTGAAGACTGCTACCTGGAAGACTATCTGCATAACAAGACAACCTCTGTTTGCCAGACATTTTCAACCTTATCCTTCCATAATTTGATGCCACCTCCCCGCCCCTGGAAACCCTAAGCTACTATTTCTTTCTGTAGCCCAAAATGCTATTTAAGCTTCAGCCATCTGGTCCTTCTTTGAATCTCATAGTTTGTGGGACCCCCATGCATATGCACATAATCAATCTGTATGCTTTTTCTCCTGTTGATCTGTCTACTGTCCAATTTATTCCAGAGACTAAAATTAGCAAGCCTTCAGAGGGTGGAAGTAAAATTCCCTTTGCCCCTGAACATGATACACACACACACACACACACATACATATATATATATATATACATATTATTTTATTTTATTTTATTTTTTGAGATAGGGTCTCACTCTGTCACACAGGCGAGAATGCAGTGGCACAACCTACAGCCTCAACCTCTCTAGGCTCAAGTGATCCTCCTACCTCAGTCTCCCAGATTGCTGGGACTGCAGGGGCAGGCCCCCATCCCTGCCTAATTTTTTATTTCTGTATTTTGTAGAGATGGGGTTTTACCATGTTTCCAAGCTGGTCTTGAAATCTCGGGCTCAAGCATCTGCACACCTCAGTCTCTGAAAGTGCTGGGGTTACAGGCATGAGCCACGGCACCCGTCCTATATATATTTTTTATTTTAAAGGATATTCACTGTTTAGGGTGATAGCCACTAACTGTATGTGGCTATTTGCATTTAAACTCAAATTAATTTAAATTTAATTTAAAATCCAGCTCCTGGTCTCACTAGCCATAATTCAAGTGCTCCGTATCCACACATGGCCTGTGGCCACTGAATTGGGCAGTACAGACATAAAGCACTTCCAGTATTTCAGACTATTCTATTGAATGCTGATCTCAATTCTTAGTAAAAATCTATATTCTTCCTTGTCAAAGAGGGCTCCATAAACCTGGAGCATCAGCATCAGCATCACCTGAGCACTGGTTAGAAAGACAGAATTGCAAGCCCCTCCCAAACTTACTGAAACCAAAGTCTACATTTCAACAAGACCCTTGGGTAATCTGTATGCACATTAAGGTTTAAAAGCACTGTACTAGCATCACCCTCAGGAGCTTTGAGAAGCTCCTTTAGCGGTCGATCCTCTTTTGCACCCGTCGAAGACTTTCCAGAGACAGAGTCCGGCCATCACCCACTGCTTATCAAACAGTAGCATCCTGGTTTGAATTTCCTCAATTATATGTGTTTGAACAACGTTGCATGCTTTGTAGAATGGAATTGATAAAAAGGAGGTAAAGAAATTTACACAGATTTACTAATTATTCCTAGAGTATGGCTTCACAGTTACAAGATATTATAAATAAGCCATTCACAGAGATCGTTGAAAAGAGATACAGTAAGTGGTTGTTTTGTAGATAATGAACAATATATGAGTACTTGGCTCAGAACAAAATTTCCAGCAATATCATCACATACAAATTTGTACTCTCTTGAAAATTTAGATGGAATTGAAGATGATGGCCTCTTGAAATGTGTTAAAAGACTCAAAAAGTGATGATGAAGCTACTGATAACAGGCATTTCTGCTACTAAACGGCATTCTGTAAAAGGCTTATCTTCTGCAAGCTTGCACACTAAAAATAACAGGGCTTATGGGGAAAAGTGTTGAAGCAGGCCACTCATAGCCCATGCAATTTTATAATGAGAATTTTTTTTAAAGCAGAACCCAGTAAGAAATACTAGCATAATAATAAGAGACACATTAAACTCTTTTTTTTTTTTTTTTTGAGACGGAGTCTCGCTCTGTCACCCAGGCTGGAGTGCAGTGGCCAGATCTCAGCTCACTGCAAGCTCCGCCTCCCGGGTTCACGCCATTCTCCCGCCTCAGCCTCCCAAGTAGCTGGGACTACAGGCGCCTGCCACCTCGCCCAGCTGGTTTTTGTATTTTTAGTAGAGATGGGGTTTCACCGTGTTAGCCAGGATGGTCTCGATCTCCTGACCTCATGATCCGCCCGTCTCGGCCTCCCAAAGTGCTGGGATTACAGGCTTGAGCCACCGCGCCCGGCCAACTTCAAGCTTAAATATCATCATTCCAGGAAAAAAAGAAAGAAGGGTATACGGAAAGGTCTGGAAAACACCATAAAACAAAGGTAAGGTTTTTTTGTGCAGATTTAAATTCAAGCCTTCTCCCTTGGTTATGAGTCTCTACTGATTTACTCTTTTTCCCTGGTGCAGAGAGAGAGACACCCTTACAAATGGAGACTGCCTTTAAAGATGTAAATTTCTCTTTTAAAGGGTAACTTTTCAGAAATACTCCTGTGTCTGCAGTTTCTCAAAATAACCAGCTCAAAATAAGCAACATGCCAAGGAGGCATATTTTGGGGTGGCATATTCTGATCTCTTACAGTCATATTTGGTGTGGTATGTTCTGATCCCCAACACAGTGTACACTGTCCCCAGACATCTTGTAAATTCTGATTCCTTCATAGTACTTTGTTCTCGCTGTGTTCACATTGTTTTACATTTAGTTGTGTACAGTGGCACCAGATTATAATTTCTGGAGATAAAAGGTAATACTTTATCCTTTTTTATATTCCCAATACCCAGCCAATACTGAGAATAAAGTAAATGGGAAGAAAAGAGAGGAGAGGAAAAAGGAAAGGGAAGGAAGGGAAGGGGGAAGGGAAGGGGGAAGGAAAGGAAAGGAAAATGAAAAGGAAAAAGAAAGGGAAGGAAAAGAAGAGAAGGCTGTCCCATCATCAGGCTCAGATTGCAGATGGGTAAAATAACTGTTGCTGATTTCTTAAAATTTAAATATGGGTGTGTGGCAGGTGCGATAGCTCACACCTGTAATCCCAGCACTTTGGGAGGCCGAGGCAGGCAGACCACCTGAGGTCAGGAGTTCGAGACCAGTCTGGCCAAGGTGGAGAAACCCCGTCTCTACTAAAAATACAAAAATTAGCCGGGCATGACACCTGTAATTCCAGCTTCTTGGGAGGCTGAGGCACAAGAATTGCTTGAACCTGGGAGGTGGAGGTTGCAGTGAACCAAGATTGCACCACTGTACTCCAGCCTGGGCACCAGAGCAAGACTCCATCTCAAAAAAATAAAAAAATATATATATATATGGGTATGTGCATATATGTTTAATCCAGGAAAAGCATAAACAGAATTACATTTATCATTTCGATATAATTTCCATTTGCAAACTCTTGGATGGTAAATATAATGAGACTTAATGCTGTCTTTCCTCTTTAAAAAAGATAAGGAATTTGAATGCAAATTGCAATATTTTTCTTCAGAGGGGAATGATTTGCCACTCTTTAATTTGATAAAGTTCTTTATGCTTCAAATACATATCCAGGCTTTAAATATTAATAAACCTCAGAAAGCAGAAATAAAATCCTTAACCCTTCATGAATTAATTATCACAATTTAAAAACTCCAGTTTTACAAAGCATATCACAAAGTGCAAAACGGATTTTCCAAATCATGTCTTCTTTGTGGTAATAACGCATATGATTAAATGAAATTTTACATGTGTTAAACCGAACATTAATACTATAATTCAAACTTCTGATTTTGTGATATTATATAATTTCACCTATGGAGTTTTGCATTATATGAAATAACTATAATTATTTTTAATCAACTTTTATTTTTTATTACAGTACTATACTGAATAGTATGAAAGATCAAAGATTGACCAGTGCAATGGCTCAAGCCTGTAATCCCAGCACTTTGAGAGGCGAGGTGGGCAGATCATCTGAAGTCAGGAGTTCGAGACCAGCCTGGCCAACATGGCAAAACCTCGACTCTACTAAAAATACAAAAATTAGCCAGGCGTGGTGGTGTGCACCTGTAATCCCAGTTACTCCAGAGGCTGAGGCAGAAGAATCGCTTGAACCCAGGAGGTGGAGGTTGCAGTGAGCCGAAATCATGCCACTGCACTCCAGCCTGGGTGACAGAGTGAGACTCTGTCTCAAAAAAACACGAAGTCAGGAGATCGAGACCATCCTGACTAACACAGTGAAACCCCGTCTCTACTAAAAATACAAAAAAAGTTAGCTGGGTGTGGTGGCGGGCACCTGTAGTCCCAGCTACTCGGGAGGCTGAGGCAGGAGAATGGTGTGAACCCAGGAGGCGGAGCTTGCAGTGAGCTGAGATCGGGCCACTGCACTCCAGCCCGGGCGACAGAGCGAGACTCCGCCTCAAAAAAAAAAAAAAAAGAATTGAAGGCAGGCAGTCAAACATATACTTGTACACCAGTGCTTTTAGCAGCAGTATTCACAATATTCAACAGGTGGAAACAAACCAAGTGTCCATCACAGATGAATGAATAAATAAAATGTGGTGTGTGTGTATATATATATATAATGGGATATTATTCAGTCACAAAAAGGAATGAAATTCTGATAGGCTACAACATGGATGAACTTTAAAAGCATATGCTAAGTGAAATAAGCCAAACACAAAAGGACACATATTGTGTGAAGTACTTATAATATGAGGTACCTATGATGGGTATATGATATGGTTTGGCTGTGTCCCCACCCAAATCTCATCTTGAATCGTAGCACTCATAATTCCCACGTGTCATGGGAAGGACCCAGTGGGAGGTAATGGAATCATGGGGGTGGGTTTTTACTGTGCTGTTCTCATGATAGTGAGTAAGTCTTATGAAATCTGATGGCTTTATAAATGGGAGTTCCCCTGCACACTCTCTCTCACCTGCTGCCATGTAAGATGTGTATTGCTCCTCCTTTGCCTTCCACCATGAGTGTGAGGCTTCCCTGGCCATGTGGAACTGCAAGCCGATTAAACCTCTTTCCTTTATAAATTACCCAGTCTTGGGTATGTCTTTATTAGCAGCATGAAAACACTAATGAGGTACCTATAGTGGGAAAATTGATAGAGACCAAAAGTAGATAAAGGCTAGCAGGGGCTGTGGGGAGGGAGCATGGGAAATTATTGCTTAATGAGTGCAGAATTTCTGTTTGGAATGATTTAAAAGTTCCACAAATGGCCCAGGCACAGTGGCCCACACTTGTAAACCTGGCACTTTGGAAGGCCAAGATGGGCAGATCACCTGAGGTCAAGAGTTTGAGATTAGCCAGGCCAACATGGTGAAACCCCGTTTCTGCTAAAAACACAAAAATTAGCTGGGTGTGGTGGTACACACCTGTAATCCCAGCTACTCCAGAGACTGAGACAAGAGAATCACTTGAATCCAGAAGGCAGAGGTTGCAGTGAGCAGAGATCATGCCACCGCACTCCAGCCTGGGTGACAAAGCAAGACGCTGTCTAAAAAAAAAAAAAAAGTTCCAGAAATGGGGAGTGGGGATGGTTGCATGGCATTGTGAATGTACTTAATGCCACTGAATTGTACACTTAAAAATGGCTAAAATGGTAAATGTGTGTGTTTATGTATAGTATAAATACATGAAAATATGCTCAGCATCATAAATCATTAGGGAAATGCAAATCAAAACTACAATGAGGTATAACTTCAAACACATTAGGATGGCTATTATCAAAAAAGCAGAAAATAACGAGTGTTTGTGTGTGTGTGTTTTTATATAGTAACACAACTAAAAAACTCAATATATAATTTGATTTAAAGTGCACATGTATAGTCATAGTAATAGTAATTATAAGTTGGTATTTGTCTGTTTTGTCCACATCCCCCAAAGTCTATACATTCTCATGCCCAAAAAACATTTCGGGGAACCTATTATGGAGAAAATGAGGGATGTCCCAGATAGTGTCTGTTTTATCTGTAAGCGTGCAGGGGTTTATAGATGATAAGAAACACAAGAAAGGGGAAGAGGGTGCTGGCCTCTCCATAACTGAAAGAAGATCATCCTTTTTGCCCTGCCTGGGAAAAAGGACACTGCTGTGGGAGACTTTGAGGACGCTCCAGAAAAGAGGGAAAGCACACATTCCCAACCTCAAACAGAAGGAGGGGAGATCACCACAAAGCCTGCAGACAGTAACTTTATGCTGATAAACGTGACAAGTCAGGTGAAAGGGGATTCTTTTTTTTTTTTTTTTGAGAGGGAGTCTTGCTCTGTCGCCCAGGCTGGAGTGCAGTGGCCGGATCTCAGCTCACTGCAAGCTCCGCCTCCCGGGTTCACGCCATTCTCCCGCCTCAGCCTCCCGAGTAGCTGGGACTACAAGCGCCCGCCACCTCGCCCGGCTAGTTTTTTTTTTTTTTGTATTTTTTAGTAGAGACGGGGTTTCACCGTGTTAGCCAGGATGGTCTCGATCTCCTGACCTCATGATCCGCCCGTCTCGGCCTCCCAAAGTGCTCTTGAAAAACACAGCTTACCAAACTGATGCAAAGAAAAAAAAATTGCAAATCTGAATAACTATATTAATTTTAAAAGTTGAATCGAGAATTGAAAGCCATCCCTCAAAGAAAACTGCAGACCCAGATGGTTTCCCTTGGGAATTCTCCCAAACATTTAACGAAGAAATAATACTAATCTTACACAAACTCCTTTTTTTTTTTCTTTTTTTTTTTTTGAGAAAGAGTCTCCCTCTGTCACCCAGGCTGGAATGCAGTGTCACGATCTTTGCTCACTGCAACCTCTGCCTCCCGGGTTCAAGGAATTCTCCTGCCTCAGTCTCCTTATAGGCATAAGCCACCGCTCCCGGCCACAAACTCCTTTAGAAAATAGTTTCCTGGCCAGGCACAGTGGCTCACACCGGCACTTTGGGAGGCTGAAGTGGGAGGATTGCTTGAGCCCAGGAGGTCAAGGCTGCAGTGAGCCATGATCACTGCAGCCTGGGCAACAGAGGGAGATCCTGTCTGAAAACAGAGAGAGAGAAGAAAGAGAGAGAGACAGAGAGAGAGAGAGAGAGAGAAGGAAGGAAGAAAGGCAGGCAGAAAGGAAGGAAGGAAGGAAGGAAGGAAGGCAGGGAGGGAGGAAGGGAGGGGAAAGGAAGGGAAAATAGAGTGTTGAAAGGAGCAATACATAAAAAAGAAGGATAATATATTATGACTAAGTGGGGTTTATTTTAGGGATGCAAAATTGCTTTAACACTTGAAAATCAATTGTTGCTATTCATCACACTAACAGAATAAAGGAGAAAAACCATATGATCATCTCAATAAATGCAACAAAATGCCTGTGACAAATTTCAATAATAGCCATCATGATTTAAAAATGAAAATCTCTTAGTAAACTAAGCCCAGAAGGGAACTTCTTGATAAAAGTCACCTAGGAAAAAACCTGAAGATAATAGCACGCTTAATGGTGAAATATTGGCTACCTTTCCCTTATGGCTGTGAATAAAGGAAGAATGTTCACTTTCCTCACTGTTATTCAATATTATACTGGAGGTCTTACCAGTGTTACAAGGTAAGAAAAATAAAGTCATACATATGGGAAAGGAAGAAATAAAACTATTACCAATTTTTTCTTTTCTTTTTTTAATTTTCCAAAGGGCCAGGTAGGCATTACCTTTTACCTTTTTTTTTTTTCTAAGACGGAGTCTTGCTCTGTCGCCCAGGCTGGAGTACAGTGGCGCGATCTCGGCTCACTGCAAGCTCCGCCTCCAGGGTTCACGCCATTCTCCTGCCTCAGCCTCCTGAGTAGCTGGGACTACAGGCGCCTGCCACCTCGCCCGGCTAATATTTTTGTATTTTTTAGTAGAGACGGAGTTTTCACCGTGTTAGCCAAGATGGTCTCCATCTCCTGACCTTGTGATCCACCGACTTCGGCCTCCCAAAGTGCT
The DNA here is from genome assembly GCF_000951035.1 of Colobus angolensis palliatus. NCBI lineage: Eukaryota > Metazoa > Chordata > Mammalia > Primates > Cercopithecidae > Colobus > Colobus angolensis. Next base: position 638,673 of record NW_012116722.1, read on the forward strand.
GGGATTACGGGCGTAAGCCACCACTCCCGGCCGGCATTACCATTTTTAAAAGTATTAAAATTTACAAAATACTTAGGAACAACTTTAACAAAACACATGTAAAACCTCTACAATGAAAACTGTATAACACATACTGCCAAGACTTATGCTAGCAATTTAATGACTACTATTTTTTAAAATACTTTAATAATTTAAATTATTAAATATTTAATTAAATTATTAAATTATTTAAAATATTTATTGTTATATTTATTGTTAATTACTAAATTTAATAATTAAAAGTATTGAATTTTAATTAATACATAACTTCAATTAAGGAGGTTCTTGGAGGTATTTTAATGCTTTCATGAAGCCTTCCTCAAACTGGACAAAAGCCTTACATAGGTCCTGGAAAGGCTCTCTTTACTACTATCAGTACTATTAACAGTTGTTAAAGCATTTTTACAACAGAAATAATTGAATACTCAATTATTATTAATAGTTGAATATTCTAAAGTGATTCAATTATTTTGAATAATTCAATTCTCCTTTTTCTCATTTACCTAGACAATACTGATGTCCCCTTACCACAGCCCGTTATATATGACATTCCAGAAAAGGCAGAGCAGCACTATTGAAAACCCAAGCATTTTTTCTGGCTGATTTTCCACTGAAGTTAGATGAGCATACACTGCCTACATTCACAGAAAAGAGAAGGACCGTGTTTATCTTCCTCACTCTGAAGGCCACTTCAGGAGCAACTGATTCAAATCTCCTGGGTATGGAGGGTCACTCCTGCCCTTGCTAGCCAATGACCAACATATGCAGGGTGTTCACCGGCTACTGTGGTGAAGAGGTACAGGCAAAAACAGACCCCCGTTATCTTCCTCTTTTCTCCTCCTTTATCCCTTTCAGAGGTCCCTATTCTTCCATTTTTGTGAGCTTAATTCTAACTAGTTTGCAGATAAAACCGTTTTGCCCAGTAAACAAACAAACAAACAAAACCTTCTACTTGTATGTTTTGTGTACTATCAAGCAGTATTTGGGCTTACACCTGTCTTTGTCAACTTGAATTAATTTTAAGATTAGCATTTTTAAATATTTGGTTTGGGTTTTTCTAGCTAAGATTAGTAAAGAAAGCATAAATAAAACTTCACTGTGGGGATTTTGAAACCATTGGTTACTTTTACAGGCATTGGCAGAAGCAAGGTTTCTCTTCCTGTTCATTGATTCCAAGTTATATATAGGGACAGAGAATTCCAAGTTACAAACAGGGACAGTTTAATGTCTTTCCCATTCAACTGAAACTCAAAAAGTAGCATATTTGCCTCCAGCAAAAACTAACGGACTCTATGATAGGCAAAATAATGTCTTTTCCCCAAAGAGATCCTCATCCAAATCTCCAAAACCTGTGAATAGGTTATGTTACAGGGCAAGGGAGAATTAAATGTGCAGGTGCAACTAAGAAATCCACTGACGACCAGGTGCAGTGGCTCATGCCGGTAATCCCAGGACTTTGGGAGGCCAAGGCGGGAGGATTGCTTGAGCTCAGGAGTTCAAGACCAACCTGGCAACACAACAAGACCCTCCCGCCCCATATCTGTTAAAAGAAAAAAATCCACTGACTTTGAGATGGGGAGAGTAGCCTGGATCATCTAGGTGGGCCCAGAAGTAGTGTCAGAGGGGTGCATCATGGAAAAGACTCAACAGTCATCACTGGCTCTGAAGACAGTAGGGAACTGCCAGCCAAAGAATTCAGGCAGCCTCTGGATGGAAGAAAGGGGAAAGAAACGGATCCTTCTCCAGGGCCTTTAGAAGGAACACAGCCCTGCTGACACCTTGATTTTAGAGACTTATTATGAAAATATAATCCAAGAATTATAAAATAATAAACTTGTGTTGCATGAAACCACCAAGTTCGTGATTTTTTTTACAGCAGCAATAAGAAACTAATACAGAATCTTTCTTCATTAACAGGTGCGTGCCACCACACCTAGCTAATATATTTTGTTTTAATTTTTAATTGTAAGGAATATGTTTTTTTAATTAGGGAATTTCAAGTTTAAAAGAGTAAAGCACTGCCCTGCTTTCTGTTTCTATGGATTTGCCTGTCTGGACATCCCATAAATTGAATCATAGCAGAGGAAAAAAAAAGTATCCTTTTTATCTGTTAAATAACATAATTAAATAGTTTGGACACCAGGTGGCACTAGACTACCAAATTTATCAAAGGAGCGCTTTTCAGTTTTGTGACATTAACATATTACTATAAAGGCAATGATGCAATTTTCTTTTAATAAGAAGAATGTTAAAAAACATCCCATTACATTTGCATCTAAGTTTTTTGACTATTGTTGGTCAGTCATTTAAATTAGTCTTGAGAAATCTTTAAGTTGGTTTCTGACAATTTTTTTTTTAATCTAGAAAGATGAACTAAAAATGAATAGGTGTCACTAGAATATGACACAAGGGTAAGAACTTTTTTGGTTCCCAGTGCCTTGAATACTGACAGTATCTCATAGCTGGCACCCGATAAATAACTGTTGAATGAAAGAACATCTCATGTCCAATTTGCACAGATAAATTTGTTTCTGAATAATCTGGAACGTGAAGAAAATCCTTTTGTCCAAGAATTTTTAATTTAGCACTATTCATACAGCACTCGTTTCTTTAAATGTGCTTGCGATGCATTCTCCTTTGTGCTAGAAATGAACAGCCATTCCTTATTACATGGAGTCTGCCCTGCCCCCCAACCAGGTGTTTCCAGTTCTAACCCAACAGCCCTAGGCTTCCTACTCTCCTCCCAGTGTCTGTGAGTGATCTCAGGGCAGAGTGTGGTCAGGTCAACAGTGGACCAGAAGTCACACACCTCTCTGGATGCAGGGGCTTGCACGGTACCTACCTGTGTCCTTGGACACTTTGTGCCCCTCTGCCGCAGGGCATTAAGCCCTCTCCTATTGCCTGTTGCCTGTCATGCCCTCCAACTCAAAGTGAAAAAGTGTCCGCTTCAGAGACTTCTTCCCAGTTGCAGGGATAGAAATAATTTTCTCTCTACCCTTAATAGGTCTTAATTGGGACTACCTATAATAAAAGAGAGATTAACATGAGAAAAACAAACAGTTTATTACCGTATATACCTCATGTATATTTGGGAGAAAACTCTGAGAAACGTGTCAACATTTAGAGTGGATCTCAAAAGAAGCATTTAAACTTCAAGCTTTTTTTTTTTTTTTTTTTGAGGCGGAGTCTCGCTCTGTCGCCCGGACTGG
>NW_012116722.1:647943-657043 GCF_000951035.1 Colobus angolensis palliatus
TTGCAGTGAGCCAAGATCCGGCCACTGCACTCCAGCCTGGATGACAGAGCGAGACTCTGTCTCAAAAAAAAAAAAAAAAGAAGTGGAAATTCAATAGGCCAAAGAGAGAATAGCTCTCTCTTCTGCAGAGAGAGGGGTCCCAAATGGGTTTCTGCTACCACCATGAAATGCAGAAGGTTTTATAGATGGGCTTGAGGAGGCGGTGTCTGATTTACATAGGGCATGAAAGATAGGCCTGACTGTCGTGTCATTTGCATAGCACACAAATAACTGGTTAGGACTAGGTGTACCGTTTGCGTAGTACCCTGAGGAAGCTGGCCGCCCCACCCTAATCTTTTACTATGCAGATGAGTTCTCTACTCACCTGGTGCCATGTTGCCTACCTTTATACTATACATGTAGTGACAAAGAAAAGGAAAGATGAGGCCTCCATGTTGAACATACCTGGCTTCCAGGTAGCCCTTTTCTATTGGCACAGCTGGCCGGCATTCACCTATGCAAGTTTCCAGCTTGCTTATCTGTGTCTGCAGCTTGATTTTTTTAGGTTGCTCTTTGTTAGAAAAGAAATAATTCTGTGGCTGCTTTTTGTTAAAAGGGAAATTCCACCAAGGACTGTTGCCCTTACTATCTAAATAATTTCTCTCTACCTCCTGTTTCAGGGTTACAGGCATGAGCCACTGCACCTGAACAATGCAGCCTTTCTCATAAGAAGCTTTATTGTTTAGTAACAAGATAATCATGCAACTATCATTTAATGTCTTCTTTGTGTAATTGGTTAGGACCTTTACATGCCAAAGGACCTCTTCTATATCCCATTGTGGCAGAAAGATGGAAGATAATTGATCATACCAATGAAATACAGAACAAACCCAATAAGATTATAAATGAAGAAGATTTGCAGGCTTTGTAATTTACAAGATTGTAAATTATTCAATTTTGTGCCCAGGCATAATGCAAAGAACACTGCTCTAACCATCCTGGGCATAACCATGGCCATAGCTTGATGCCACATAGCCAAGATGTCCAATTTGGAGCTAGCCAGTGTTGGAAATAATTGCTCAGTGCCGCAAAGAAGAATCAGCCCTCCGGCAAAAAGTTTTCTCGGCAAGGCAATTTACCTTTGCAGAAGGGTGTCACTTGTACCTGGCGTGGTCACAAGAGCACACCGAGTGGGATAGGGCAGGGTTTTTATCTCTAAGACAGCAGCTCCTGTAGGTGTGTCCTTTCCCCATTGGCTGGAGTTGTACCGCACAATCTAAGCTGACCTGATTGGCTACTGTTTAAAATTGAATAGGGCTAATTAGGCGGGAAGGGAGAGGCTGTTCATTACAGTAAAGGCAGAAGGATAGTTTTGGCGGGAATAACAATTGCAGAGTGGGTAATTGAGGGGATAGATGTGAATTACAGATTAGAGCTGGCAGGAAGGTTATTTACCATAACTAGGGGTAAGGAAAGGTACAAAGAATGAGGAAATTCGGCTTGAAAATAGAGAACAAGGAATAAGGAAGCTGAACGAGCTGACTCTTTGAAGAGGAACTTACTGTACCTCACACCAGTGAACACCTGTGCCCCTTCAGTGGCACATCGATCAATACTGTGTAATATAATGATGTGGATACACTGTTCCTTGGGTATCCATCCCGTATCTCTTGTGCTACTGGGCTGTGTATCCTTGGTGTAATTCTTTCATTCTCAACATTTAGGGGCAAGCTGACTGACCTGACCAAATAGGGAGTAAGCCAGATAAAACCATCCCAAATTTGTGTTATACTATCTTGAAATAGAGTTGTCTTATCTCTCATTTGGGGCAGTACCAGCAATAAAGCTAATGAACTGGTCTCTTTTTCTGAAAAGCCTTCCTATGTCCCTATGTCCTTTGCTCCTTTGCTTTTAAAGTTTTGTTTTGTTTTAAGATAGAGTCTGGCTCTGCCACCCAGGCTGGAGTGCAGTGGTGCAATCTCCTCTCACTACAGTCTCCACCTCCTGGGTTCAAGCAATTCTCCCACCTCAGCCCCTGGAGTAGCTGGGATTATGGGCATGCCCCACCCTACCTGGCTAATTTTTTTTTCTTTTGATATTTTTAGTGGAGATGGGGTTTCACCATGTTGACCTTAAGTGATGTGTCTGCCTCGGCCTCCTATAAAATATTATTAAAAAGGCCCAGACACAGTGGCTCACACCTGTAATCCCAGCACTTTGGGAAGCCAAGGCGGGCGGATCACTTGAGGTCAGGAGTTTGAGACCAGCCTGGCCAACATGGTGAAACCCTGTCTCTACTAAAAATACAAAAATTAGCCGAGTGTGCTGGTGGCCACCTGTAATCCCAGGTACTCAGGAGGCTGAGGCAGGAGAATTGCCTGAGCCCAGGAGATGGAGGTTTCAGTGAGCCAAGATCATGCCACTACACTCCAGCCTGTGTGACAGAGTGAGACTACTTCTCAAAAAAAAAAAAAAAATATTGGCTGGGCACAGTGGCTCACACTTGTAATCCCAGCACTTTGGGAGGCCGAGGTGGGTGGATCACCTGAGGTCAGGAGTTTGAGACCAGCCTGGCCAACCTGGTGAAACCCTGTCTCTACTAAAAATACAAAAATTAGCTGGCTGTGGTGTAATACGCCTGTAATCCCAGCTACTACTCAGGAGGCTGAGGCACAAGAATCGCTTGAACCCAGGAGGCAGAGGTTGCAGTGAGCCAAGATCACGTCATTGCACTCCAGCCTAAGCAACAAGAATGAAATTCTGTCTCAAAAAAAAAAATTATTAAAAGGCCAGTGATACTTATTATTTCTAGTCATGCTAGTGTTAAGCACCAATGAGTATTCTTGAGAAATACAGATATATTTCTTTCTTTCTTTTTCTTGCTCTGTTGCCCAGGCTGGAGTGCAGTGGCATGATCTTGGCTAGCTGCAACCTCTAGTTCCCGGATTCTAGCGATTCTCCTGTCTCAGCCACCTGGGTAGTGGGGATTACAGACACCCGCCACCATGCCCAACTAATTTTTGTGGATATATTTCTGACATTCTATCCAATCTTGTTCTTGGAAAGGAGATGCCCACCATGTTAAGCCAGAACCACTAGAAAAGGGCATAAGACCACACACCCAATAAGTGTTTTCTGTAATCCATTTGCATTGTCCTGAGCCTATTCCAAAAAAGGTTTGCTTGATGGACAATAGCTGGTGACAGTGGCAGCAAAACATAAGAACTAGGAATGAAAAGAAAGAAATTTGACAGGTGGGGCATGGTGGCTTACACCTGTAATCCCAGCACTTTGGGAGGCCAAGGCAGGCAGATTACGAGGTCAGGAGTTCAAGGCCAGCCTGGCCAACATGGTGAAACCCTGTCTCTAATAATAATACAAAAATTAGCCAGGCGTGGTGGTGAGTGCCTGTAGTCCCAGGTACTCAGGAGACTGAGGCGGGAGAATTGCTTGAACCCAGGAGGCGGAGGTTACAGTGAGCCAAGATCGTGCCACTGTACTCCAGCCTGGACGACAGAGTAAGACTCCATCTCAAAAAAAAAAAAAAAGAAAGAAATTTGGTGAGAACTTGCAAGTGAACACCTTCTCCATCTATTAGTTATTATTAACATTAAACATTTTCCGGCAGTAAATGAGTTTAATAAAGTAAAATTAAATATTCACTTAGAGATGCAGGCCTGGTCCAGTGTCTCGGGAAAGCTGACTACCTCAGATGTCATCTTTTTCTTGTTCTTGTTGGTTCTGGAGAATTTCTATTTTAGCTCACTGTTTGAGATGAAGTCCAAATTGGCAAAATGGCTTTCTTTACATGGTGATGTATATCCAGGAATCATTGGTTGGCACAAGAGTTTTTGGGGCACCTGATAAGATTCCTTCCACCTTGATTGGTGAGAGTCCTTTAAAAGATAGCGTTTCCAATCAACAAAATCTCCTGGTTGAAGTCCATGGTCCTTGAGTTTTTTGTCTCCTGGGAGCTTGGTGTGGAAAGAGTCTTTCACTAACTTACAGTTTTTAGTTAGCTGCTTTATAAGGTTACTGCAGTAATAGAACACAACCCCTTTTAATATCATAGAGTCACAATTTCCTACAGACAATTTAATAGGTATGCCTGTAATAATTTCAAATGGAGACAACTGACATTTACCAAAAGGGGTCAATCTTAGGTTAAGCAAAGCCGATGGAAGAGCTTTTGGCCAAAGGAATTTCTTTTCTTTTCTTTTCTTTTTTTTTTTTTTTTTTTAGATGGAGTTTCACTCTTGTTGCCCAGGCTGGAGTGCAATGGCACGAACTCAGTTCACCCCAAATCCCTGCCTCCCAGGTTCAAGCAATTCTGCCTCAGTCTCCCGAGTAATTGGGATTACAGGCATGTGCCATCATGCCCAGCTAATTTTGTATTTTTAGTAGAGATGGGGTTTCTCCATGTTGGTCAGGCTGGTCTCAAACTCCCAACTCAGATGATCCACCCGCCTCAACCTCCCAAAGGGCTGGGATTACAGGCATGAGCCATTGCGACTGGCCTTGGCCAAAGGAATTTTTAAAACCTCGGTTAATTTTGGTGATTCCGTTTGTGCATTTCCCTGTTCCAGGTGACTGGGGGTGATAGGCACAACGGAAACACTGGAGAATGAGTAAGATTTTACATACTGACTGGATTATTTGTCCAGTAAAATGAGCACATCTGTCCTCTGTCACTGTGAAGTTCTAGAGGGACTACCCACGTTGCAATAATTTTTTTCTAAAAGAATTTTACTTATCACTAAGGCTGTTGCTCTTCTGCATAGAAATACTTACACCCTATGACAAAACATACAAACTGTTACCAGAACCTACTTATATTCTTGCAATGGTGGTACCTGAATAAAATCTAGTTGCCACACCTCAATTAGGCTTTCTGGTAAAGGAAAATGACCCGGAGAACTATGTAAAGATTTCCCTGGATTATGTTTTGGACAGATGTGGCAGCAATTATGTATCTTATAAGCAACAGTTGGAGATTTCTAATAATCTTGTTTTTCCCAAGCAATCATCTTATCAGGGCTCCAATGAGTTAAATCATGCACATGAGTTGAGAAAGATAACTGTAATTTGGTTGAAAGCGTGAGTAGACCATTTGGTCCATATCATAGCCCAGTCTCAGAGAAGTACATTCCCCCTTTACTTTCCCAATTTTCTTGTTCTGTTTTTGGAGCTTTGGATTGAGCTAATTTTATATCAAAATCAAGTGCTTTCTTAAAAGCTAAAATGGGTTTTCTTGTTCAGATGTGCTTAGTACAGCCCTTTTTGCTGTACTATCTGCTAATTGATTTTCTTTGCTTTCTGAAGTATTTGACTTTGAATGGCTTGGAATCTTGATAAAGGGTAATGATTTGGGCAATAATATAGCTTCCAATAATTCTGAAATAAAGGGTCTATTTTTTGCGGACTGACCAGAAGAGGTTAAAAATCATCTTTATTTCCATAGCATTCCAAAGTAATAAGCTACTCTAAAAGCCTATCAGCTCTCTGTATATATATTAGCAGTTGTTCCTTTTGCCAGTTGACAGGCTCTAATTAATGCTATTAACTTTGCTATTTGAGCTGAGGTCTCTCCTGGAAGATAAGCATTTTCTATTTCCTCAGTCAAGCATACTATAGCATCACCTGCATGGTAAATTTCAGATCTACCCTTTAAGTAAGATCCATCTGCAAACCAAATAACATCAGCATTAGTAAGGAGGGTTTCTTGCAGGTCCATCCTAGGAGAGGAGCTGGTTGGTTAAGATTATGCAATCATGTGGTGTTTCATCTGAAGGCAGGGGCAGTTGAATTTAGAAAAATTTAGACTTTTACATCTGGAGATTGATTGGGGAGCAGAAAGAAGAACTTTTTATAAGAAGCTAGTCTACTAACTGAATAGTGTTAAATGTGGTGCAAGTTGAGAAGTGCTTCCACAGAATGTGAAATGAAGACAGTGAGGGGAGATCCTATCACTCTTTTTTTGGTCGCTGTAGGGACAGTAGCAGTTATTGCTGTCATGCATGGTTGCAGTTCTTTAGCTGTGGGGTCCAGTTGTTGACTATAGTATCCTACAAGTCTATTTTGATCTCCATGTTTTTGAGTTAGAATGCCTAAGGCAGTTCATGAACAAACAATGAAAATGAAATGTTATAATTCAGATACCCTAACACTGGGGCATCTATAAGACTCTTAAATTTCTTCCAGTGTTAGCCAGGGGTTGTGGCTCACCCCTGTAATCCCAGCACTTTGGGAGGCTGAGAAGGGCAGATCACCCAAACTCAGGAATTTGAGACCAGCCTGGCCAACATGACAAAACACCATCTCTACTAAAAATACAAAGTTAGCCAGGTGTGGTGGCGTGCACTTATAATCCCAACTACTCAGGGGGCTGAAGCAGGAGAATCACTTGAATCCAGGAGGTAGAGGCTGCAGTGAGCTGAGGTCGCACCACTGCCCTCCAGCCTGGGCAACAGCAAGACTCTGTCTCAAAAAAAAAAAAAAAAAATTTCTAATGTTAACTGATTTTCCTCTGTTCATTCCAGGTGGTCTAGTTCACCTTATTTAAAAAGAGTATATAAAGGTTGAGATTTTTAAGGAGAAGTTTGGAATTCAGTTTCTTCAGTATCCTGTGAACCCCCAAAATTCTCTCAGTTGTTTCTTAGTTTTGGGGTAGGGAAGGCCAATATTCCTTAATTCTTTTTTTTTTTTTTGAGACTGAGTCTCACTCTGTCACCCAGGCTGGAGTGCAGCGGCATGATCTTGGCTCACTGCAACTTCTGCCCCCTGGGTTCAAGCCTCAGCCTCCTGAGTAGCTGGGATTATAGGGGCATGCCACCGTGCCTGGAAAAGTTTTGTAGTTTTAGTAGAGATGGGGTTTCACCATCTTGGCCAGGCTGAATCTTGAACTGCTGACCTTGTGATCTGCACACCTCGACCTCCCAAAGTGCTGGGATTACAGGTGTGAGCCACCACACCCGGCCCAATATTCCTTTTATTCCTATCTGAATTGATAAAGAGGCTTTTCTTTGATACTAGATAACCTAAATATCTTACTTGTTTTTGACAGAATTGAAGTTTTTCTTTGAGGCTTTGTGTTCCTTTGAAACTAATCATTGTAATAAATAAATTCCATCCGCCATGGAGGCTTGTTTATCTCCTGAGCAGAGAAGTAAATTGTGTCCATATTGTATCAAGGTATATTTCTTTTTTTTTTTTTTTTTTTGAGGTGGAGTCTCGCTCTGTCACCCAGGCTGGAGTGCGGTGGCCGGATCCTGGCTCACTGCAAGCTCCGTCTCCTGGGTTCACGCCATTCTCCTGCCTCAGCCTCCCGAGTAGCTGGGACTACAGGCACCTGCCACCAAGCCCACTAATTTTTCTTTTTTTTTTTTTTGTATTTTTAGTAGAGACGGAGTTTTCACCATGTTAGCCAGGATGGTCTCGATCTCCTGACCTTGTGATCCGCCCGTCTCTGCCTCCCAAAGTGCTGGGATTACAGGCTTGAGCCACCGCGCCCGGCCAAGGTATATTTCTTAAGGAAGTCAACATCTGAAAGGTCTGCTATTAATATTTGTGAAAAATAAGTTGGACTCTCAGTATATCCCTGAGGCATAACTGTCCATGTGTATTGCCTATCTTCCCAAGTGAAGGTAAAGAGAAATTGATTATCTTTATCCACAGGAATGCTGAAGAATGAGCTACATAGGTCTCTTACAGTAAGGAACACACCTTCAGTTGAGATGGCAGTCAGCACGTATGCAGGTTTGGTAACCATTGGATGTTGAGGAATGACTATGTTATTAATTGCTCTCAGATTGTGTGCAAATCTCCACCCTCTACTGTTTGGAGTATGGGCTTGTATATAAAAAGTCAAGCCCCTTTTCTTTCAATCCAAAATTATAGACCTTATCCCTTCCTATGCCTCTGATCTTAGAGAATATTGTTTAAGGTTTGGAAAAGGTTTTGATGGATTTATTTGAATTTTAATTGTGGCAGCTAAGATAATTTTTCCAATATTGGTGGAGAATTTTGACCACAATTGATCAAGTGCTATTTTTAATCTTTAAAAACAAATTTATTAATATTAAATATGGAACATTTCATGAGTTTGTGCATCATCTTCATACAGGAGCCATGCTAATCTTCTCTGTATCATCCCAATTTTATTATATGTGCTGCTGAAGGAAGCACTCAAGTTCTATTTTTAACAGCTCTTGTTAAATAATTCCTCATTATTTAACAATCTAGTTTCCTTCATAACAATATTAATTGCTATTTGTGATTTAAAAGCATGAGAATTTGAGAAAATTTTGGACCTAATTATTCTATTTTATCTTCTAATTCTAAATACATCTCCCATCCCCGCTGTTTTTTTTTGAGACGGAATCTTGCTGTGTCACCATGCGGGAGTGTGGTGGCACAATCTCAGCTCACTGAAACGCCGCTTCCCAGGTTCAAGTGGTTCTTCTGCCTCAGCCTCCCAACCAGCTGGGATTACAGGCACACGCATGGCTAAATTTTTGTATGTTTAGTAGAGACAGGGTTTCACCATGTTGGCCAGGATTGTCTCGATCTCCTAACCCCACGATCCACCCGCCTCAGCCTCCCAAAGTGCTGGAATTTTAGGCATGAGTCACGGCGCCCGACCTTCCCCCTTTTGAAAGAAAGATACGTGAGTATTATATAACTCTAAGAAGTCTTTCCCTATCAAATGGTTGGAGGCCGAGGGGGCAAAGAGGAAGACATGTTAGGTTCCCTCTAGGGGACCTAACTGAAAAACTATAGGTTGAGATTGATATAGTGATATAGGAGTATTTGTTTCACCCATGATTTGTATTGGTTTTTTACTCTGAGGAATGGAACCTCATAATAAGGTGAGATTTATCACTGATAATGTACCTCCAGTGTCATTAAGAGTTTGTGTTTTGTCTCCATTTAAATTAATTCTAACCTTTCCTAAGGTATTTATGAGGAGATAAGAAAAGGTCCATTTGGTTTCCTCAGAGCATCCTTATTCTTTTTCTTTGACCTGCTGCTGTCCTTTCCTTTTCTTCTTTTTTGAGAAGGAGTCTGGCTCTGTCGCCCAGGCTGGAGTGCAGTGGTGCGATCTCGGCTCACTGCAAGCTCC
>NW_012116722.1:658338-658792 GCF_000951035.1 Colobus angolensis palliatus
GTGCCTGGCCGGGCTTTACTTTGTAACACTAAATGTGAACCAATTGATATAAATCAGAAAATCTAGGATCATAAGTGTGAATGTTTAATTCAAATTCTCTAGCAAATTGTGCTCACTTTGGCAGCACATATACAAATTCTCTAGCAAATTAACCAGGCATCGTGGTGCACGCCTGTAATCCCAGCTACTTGGCAGGTTGAGGTGGGAGGATCATTTGAGCCCAGGAGGTGGAGGTTGCAGTGAAGTGAGATTACACCATTGCACTCCAGCCTGAGTAACAGAGCAACACCCTGTCTCCAAAACAAAACAAATTCTCTAGCAAATCCAGTAGGGTCCTGAAGAGGATCCAGGAATTCCTTAAACCAAGGCAGATGCTCCTCTACTGGACATAGGGTATTCCCAAAATGGAGTCAGAACAGCAGAAGGAGGAGGGAGAGGAGGAGGAGGCAGAGGT
>NW_012116722.1:659147-679413 GCF_000951035.1 Colobus angolensis palliatus
AAGTCCAAACAAAGAAGTTTTGACAAAAGAGAAAGAAGAGCTGAAGGAGAAATTTCAACAGTCTTTTTCAACTTAAAAGTTGTTTTAGGCACTTTTGTTTTCTTCTTGCAAAGAAATGATTTTATCAGAACCTCCTTTAGATGCTTCCAAGTACCACTGAAAATCAATCTGCCCATTGTTTTATTTTATTTTTGTGCCAGCCTTTTCTAATTGAGTGTGCAGACTAGTTTAGGTACTTAAAAGGTACCGCCATTTGGCCATTACAATTTGGTCGTTGTGAGTTATGTAAGACCATTTTTCTAAATATTTGCATATAAAGGTACCATACGTATTAAACATAAATCTAGCTGGTGTTTCTAAGCGTGGATCTCTCCATAAGGAAGAAGACTCAGTTTTAGAAATATGATTGCTCATAATTTAGACTTTACTTTTGAATGACCAAAAAGACCTAGTGGGAGGTGTTTTGGATTGACTGTCCTGATTGTGGGAACAGCTCTTCAAAGTATCACCGTTGAGTCAGTTCTTCTTGTTTACGTGTCTTGTGGTCCCAAGAGACTTGAGTGCTTAAGGCACTAGGCGATCAACTTGTATGTATGCTCACAGGATTAAGCAAAATTCCCTGTATATTCTTCTGAAGGGATTCCCTCTAGAACAGTTTATGTCATGAGCGATAAGCTCCAACACTCCCTCAAGACCTTACTCACTAAACGTGCCTTTTGGCTGGGAAAGACAATGTCTCTTATCTTCAGGACTTATCTTGTCCTCATAGAGAGCCTTTTATAATATTGTCACTCAAAAAAAAAAAAGGTTAGATTTGTTAATTGAACCGAGCTTCAGAATCTGACCGGCTCTAAAGTTTACAAAATGTTCACCTAAGCCACAGAGATTCACTTCCTCTTTTCAAAGAGAAACTGTTTTCTCCCAAACCAAAATTTAGTACAAGAGAAAGTTTGAAAAACTCCACATAGTAGTTCCAAACAAAACCTTAAGCTCAGAGAAAAGTGAAATCACAAATCTGCAATTAGCGGAATCTCTAGAGAATAACAAACCAAACTCCCACCTTGTTGTAGAACTTCAGTTCCAACCCCACTGAGTTAGGAATGTGTGTAACGCAAATAAAGTCTGAATCCTCAACCAGTCCAGGAGAACTCAAACTTGAAAGGGGCCTTACCAGAGATTTGCATGGCCTGTGAAGTCAGGAAAATGAAAATCATATGTGCTGGTACCAAGGCTCAAGTTGTTGACAAAGCGATGAGGATTGCTGCAGTTCTGCTTCAGGTCCCATCGCGGTCGCCAAAATGTCAACCTTAAGTAATGAGATTCAGAAAATATAAATTTGTACAGAGTCTATTCAAACACGAGCCTTGAGGATGGCTGCTCGGGAACCAGTGACTACAAACAAGGTCAGTATTCCAAAGTGGAAAAGTTAAGGTTTCAGGCCAGGCGCGGTGGCTCACGCCTGTAATCCCAGCACTTTGGGAGGCTGAGGCGGGTGGATCACGAGGTCAAGACATCAAGACCATCCTGGCCAACGTGGGAAACCCCATCTCTACTAAAAATACAAAAAAATTAGCCTGGCGTGGTGGCACGCACTGGTAGTCCCAGCTACTCGGGAGACTGAGGCAGGAGAGTCACTTGAACCTGGGAGGTGGGGGTTGCGCTGAGATCGCGCCACTGAACTCCAGCCTGGTGACAGAGCAAGACTCTGTCTCAAAAAAAAGAAAAAAAAAGTTAAGGTTTCACTTATATAGGCTGAAACAGAGAAATTTTAGCAGATCACAGTATGTTCCTTACAAGACCAGTCCCTATGTGACAGCAATTTCATTGGTTACAGATTGCTACATCCCAAGGAAGATTACTTTATTGCTCCACGAGGGCGGTAGTGATCTGAGGGGGTCTCATGTCTGAGGCCATTTGGTCTTCTTAATTATTTACAAGAAAAAAAAGGCAGAAGTTGCAGCTGCATGCTGCATTACTCAGACTACATAGCTGCCCTCCCCTTGAAGGTCAGAATAATTCAAATTTCCAACTGCTTTAAGTTTGAATTATTGAATTTCACAGGAGGTACATTCTTTGAAGACTTGTATGTGTAAAAATGTCTCTTTTCTACCCTTTTACTTGATAGAAAATTCGGCTAAATATATAATTCTTGGTTAAACAAAAAAATAACTTTCCCTTGGAAATTTGAATGTGTAGCTCCATTACCTTCTACCTTCCATTTGAGAAGTTTGATGCCATTCTTTTTTTTTTTTTTTTGAGACAGAGTGTCGCTCTGTCGCCCAGGCTGGAGTGCAGTGGCCGGATCTCAGCTCACTGCAAGCTCCCCGTCCTGGATTTACGCCATTCTCCTGCCTCAGCCTCCCAAGTAGCTGGGACTACAGACGCCCGCCACCTCGCCCGGCTAGTGTTTTGTATTTTTTAGTAGAGACGGGGTTTCACCGTGTTAGCCAGGATGGTCTCGATCTCCTGGCCTTGTGATCCGCCCATCTTGGCCTCCCAAAGTGCTGGGATTACAGGCTTGAGCTACCGAGCCCGGCCCGCCATTCTTACTCACAATCTTCTATTCATTAATTTTCTGTCCACCCTATTTCTCCACCCCTAGCAGAGCTTTCAGAGACTTCTATTTATCCCTAGGGTTTGAAATTTCGTGATAATGAGTCTTTTGTTGGGTTTTTTTTTTTTGTTTGTTTGTTTGTTTTTTTGTTTTTTGTTTTTTGTTTTTGAGAGGGAGTCTCGCTCTGGCGCCCAGGCTGGAGTGCAGTGGCGTGATCTCGGCTCACTGCAAGCTCCGCTGCCTCCCGGGTTCACACCATTCTCCTGCCTCAGCCTCCCTAGTATCTGGGACTACAGGCGCCCGCCACCATGCCCAGCTAATTTTTTTTGTATTTTTAGTAGAGAAGGGATTTCACCGTGTTCACCAGGATCGTCTGGATCTCCTGACCTCGTGATCCGTCCACCTCGGCCTCCCAAAGTGCTGGGATTACAGGCGTGAGCCACTGCGCCCGGCCGATAACGAGTCCTTTGTTGTCACTGGTTTGTATTATTTGGTGGGAATATTTTTTTTATTTTTTTATTTTTTTTTTGAGACAGGGTCTCACTGTGTTGCCAAGGCTGGAGTGCAGTGGCATGAGGATGGCCCATTGCTGCTTAGATCTCTTAGGCTCAGGTGATTCTACCACCTCGGCCTCCCAGGTAGCTGTGACTACAGGTATGTGCCACCACGCCCAACTAATTTTCTGTATTTTTTGTAGAGACAGGGTTTCACTGTATTGCCCAGGCTGGTCTCAAACTCCTGGATCAAGTAATCCTCCTGCCTTGGCTTCCCAAAGTGCTGGGACTACAGGTGTGAGCCACCGTGCCTGGCCTTGTGGGATATTTTTTTGTTTGTTCATTTGTCTTTTACTCATTGGGCTAGATACCAAAAAGGCCTTTTTGAGAAGAGGCTCACATTCTTCAGCTCTGAAAAATTATCTTACATTATTAATACTTTTCTCCACCAGTCTTTTCTGTTCTCTTTCTGGCACTCCTATTAATTAGCTGTCAGGCTTCCTGAATTGAGCATCTAATTTCTTATGTTTTCTCTCTTATTGTCCAACTATTTGCCACTTTGCTCTGGTTTTGGATTCCCTAACTGTACCCTCTACTTTACTATTGAGATTTTCATTTCTGCCATCTAATTTCTATTTTCCTGATGTTTTTGTTGTTGTTATCTAAATACTCTAAGTCCATTTATGTTTGAGAATGGGACACAGAAAAGCTGAGAGCTGTGTTTGTGAATAAGTGTGTCGAGAGTGCTCAGGTGTGCGCAATGCCCATTATCTCAGGGAACTCCCAAAGGCCAAAATGTGGAGGTCTTTTCCCTATGACTATTTAATTTCTCTAGAGGAGGAGCCTGTAATTTCTTGCCTACCTGGTAGATACCTTGCTGCTGGCCTTCTGAGAGAGAGAGGGGGACAGTTAGGGTAGAGATGGGAAGAATAATAGTCACGTTTCTTCTTGGTCATCCTACAGCAAAGAAGAAAAAGTGACAAGCCCCAATAACAGACCTAGACTTCCCAATTATCTGTTCAATACCTCATTTTAAAAAATACGTACATTTGTACAAATAATCAGGGACACTAGACATCTGTTTTTACATCAGTTCTGTTTTGAGCCCCACTTCTTACTCTTGTCCACCAGTGCATGTCCACTCTTTGCTCCCAAAGTTCTTAAGGGTTCTATAATCAAAAATTATAGATCGAAAATTTTTTAAAAAGTCAAATAACCTTCCTTTTTTCCCATAATTTCCTCTGGAAACCCTTTAAGATATTCCTACCTCTCACTCTCCATCAACAACCACTCGTTTGTCTGGTGTTCATCAACTGATGCCCCTTCTACTCTTTATATCATCATTTGGTCTTACATATTTTCCTTTCATTAGCTGTCATTACAGAGGAGTCTCAAAAGAGACAAAACATAAACAATTGGGTCAACTATTTTTCATCAAAAATATTTAGAAACAATAAGATTTTTTTGCAGAGGGTCATAGTGTGTGTTTTGTTTTTGTTTTTTGAGATGGAGTCTCACTCTGTCTCCCAGGCTGGAGTGCGGTGGCACTCTCTTGGCTCACTGCAACCTCCGTCTCCCAGGTTCAAGCAATTCTCCTGCCTCATCCTCCCGAGTAGCTGGGACTACAGGCATATGCCACTGTGCCCAGCATCCCAGGCTTTCTTGACAACTGGCTTTCAGTAGCCAATGCAATACCCTAGCAGGAGATCAGAAGGTAGGAGAACAGAAACATATGGGTTATTTGTTCCCCTCTTCCTCTCTGTTTTGGTGTTAGGCCTCTGATAGTAGTGACACCCCTCCGCAACTATAGATTCTGCTGGATGGCACCTTCCCATCTCCAGCTCTCACCGGACTCCAGGAATTCTGTTTCCTCCCCCTTGTCTCCTTTGCCCTTGGTGTGGTCATGGCTACCCTTGCTTGCTAGCCTCTGGGTGTCTCCATAGCCTTTGTTGGTTCCTTTATCCATATCTCTGAAAAAAATTCCCTTACTAAAATTCCTTCTTTGGAACTAGTTGAAGTGAAGCCTGCTTCCTGCTGGGATCATGGCTGACACACTTCATCTCTCTTTATTTCAAACAAGTAAGACTAGTGAAGTAGAAAGAAGAAGGGAGAAAATGCTTGAGGAAGAGAAAGGAACAGTGTGGTTTTAAAAGGCAATACTTAACAAGAAAACAACTAGAGTAAAACCCATCAAAAAGAAAATGCTCTTTTCTTTGCAATGGACCCCCTAGTAAGATGTCACTAAGTAAAGTGGTCATCAACCTACTCTTGAGCTTTGCTTTTACCAAAGAAGTCCAGTCTTGATGAGCTTTATCACTCCTTGTCATCTTTTGTTTGTTCATTTCAAAGCAAAAAGGGAACTTATATTGGCTGAACACATTCTACATGCTCTTAACTCTTGACGATACTTGAGGTATTATGAATTGCATTTTAAAGAGGAGGAAACTGAGGCTCTTGAGAAATCCAATAATTTGCTCCAAATCATATAACTAGCAGGTAGTAAAGCCAGAATGAGTAACTTAACATATATGCTTTCATATAGAATATTGCTTTCTTTAAAATATTTCTCTTTGACTGCAATCTTAAGACACTATGGGCTTAAGACACTTAAGACACCATGGGTGCGGTGGCTCACGCCTGTAATCCCAGCACTTTAGGAGGCCAAGGCGGGTGGATCATTTGAGGTCAGGAGTCTGAGACCAGCCTGACTAATATAGTGAAACCCCGTCTCTACTAAAAATACAAAAATTAGCCAGGCGTGGTGGCGGGCATCTGTAATCCCAGCTACTTGGGAGGTTGAGGCAGGAGAATCACTTGAACCCGGCAGGAGGAGGTTGCAGTGAGCTGAGATCATACCACTGCACTCCAGCCTGGGTGACAGGAGCGAGACCGTGTCTCAAAAGAAAAAAAAGAGAAAAGAAAGAAAAGAAAAGAAAAGAGAAAACCTGGGAGATATCCTCCCAGGGCCCTGAGCAGAGCTGAGAGAGCCTCTGCAGGGGACAAAAGGAGAATGTCAGCACATGAAGATTCTAAAAATATCTGTTACATTACTTGGGGGGAAGCAAGATGTGTGAAAAGCCTAAACATTCTCAATAATATAAAGTGGTTGAAATAGAAAACCCATCTTGTGAAAAAAAAAAAAAATTCTTCACTTTACCTTTGATGCCTGTCATATGTAGAAATAGATTAGAACAGAAATGCAGGAATTTCTATTTAGCAAATAAGATTGTTTCATATTGCATGCTTCATGCCTTAAGGTGACTCCTAATTTATCACCTCAGTGAGGGAACTTTCCCAACTGCCACTCAGGGAAAAAAAAAGAGCAAAAGAGTCAGCTCTGAATTAGTGGAACTGACCAGGCTGAGGTGTCAAGCAACTGTTTCTATGAGTGCAATTTTAGGAAATGTCTCAGCCCTGTCATGGATGTCTCTAAGGATTTGTTTAAAGATTCAAATGCCATTGATTTATCTATTGTATGCTGAGAAATCCACGGTGCCTCCAGTCATAAATTCTAGATGATGCTTAGTTTAACATGCTCCTGGAAGTGAGACAATTTATTCCTTGCATTTTACTTAAAGCCTAATGGTATGCCAGGCTACTTTCACCTTTATTGACACAAAAACTCTATCATAGTATTTTATCTAAAAAGTATACCCCGCTTTAAAAAGCTGTGGCTGACATTTTGGTGCGTTGTATCCAGTAAAACTATCTGTCAAGCAGTGTGTCTTCTTTCAAGCTGGTGGTGTTTTGTTTTTGTTTTGTTTTTGTTTTTTTTTGAGACGGAGTCTGGCTCTGTCACCCAGGCTGGAGTGCAGTGGCCGGGTCTCAGCTCACTGCAAGCTCCGCCTCCCGGGTTCCCGCCATTCTCTTGCCTCAGCCTCCCAAGTAGCTGGGACTACAGGCACCCGCCACCTTGCCCGGCTAGTTTTTTGTATTTTTTTAGTAGAGACGGGGTTTCACCGTGTTAGCCAGGATGGTTTCGATCTCCTGACCTAGTGATCCGCCCGTCTCAGCCTCCCAAAGTGCTGGGATTACAGGCTTGAGCCACCGCACCCGGCCTGTTTTTGTTTTTTAACTAGGAATCAATAGATGGGACACAGAGGCTGGGAAACTCCAAAAATTGATTGCAAAATGTTTGGCATGCGTGCAGTTTTTCTGGGAAAAAAGCTATTGTTCCCATAAATACTCAAACGCTATGCCTTCCTCTGCCTCTAAATCAATCAGCACTCCTCTATCAAGTTTTTCTCAACCTATGACCTATGTACCTTTTATTTCATCATTTGGCTTATATAATTTTCATTCATTAACTATCATTACAGAGGAGTCTCAAGAGAGGAAAGATACACAAATGTGATCAACTCTTTTTAATGTTAAGAGCGACGGCTGAATATAAATATATTGAAAGGAAAACATGGGTGAAGGACGAGAAAGCTAGAAAAAGCTTTTTTTTTTCCCCCCCCAAAATGGGAATAAAATTTGTAACAAAGATACCCTTCCTGACGGTCTTATCAGCTGGCCTTACAGTACTTTATGTAAGAGAGTTTGGAGTATAAGAAAATAGCCAGGTGTGGTGGCTCACGCTTGTAATCCCAGGACTTTGGGAGGCTGAGGTGGGCGGATCACTTGAGGTCAAGAGTTCGGGACCAGCCTGGCCAACATGGTGAAACCCCGCCTCTACTAAAAATACAAAAATTAGCCAGGCATGGTAGCGTGCACCTGTAATCTCAGCTACTTGGGAGGCTGAGGCAGGAGAATCACTTGAACCTGGGAGCTGGAGGTTGCAGTGAGCCGAGATCAAGCCATTGCACTCCAGCCTGGGCGACAGGGCAAGACTTCGTCTCAAAAAAATAAAGAAAATAAAAAGTGGCCTGGTGCAGTGGCTCACACCTAGTGCAGTGGTTCCCAGCACTTTGGGAGGCTGAGGTGGGTGGATCACCTGAGGTCAGGAGTTTGAGACCAGCCTGGCCAACATGGTGAAACCCCGTCTCTGCTAAGAATATAAAAAATTAGCCAGATGTTGTGGTGCGTGCCTGTAATCCCAGCTACTCGGAGGCTGAGGCAGGAGACTCTCCTGAACCTGGGAGGTGGAAGTTGCAGTGAGCAGAAATCATGCCACTGTATTCCTTGGCAACAAGAGCAAAATTCCATCTCTAAATAAATAAATAAGTAAATCAAATGAAAAGTGAGATAACATTTTTGCTGAAAATAATGATTTGTCCCTGAACAGGAGTGGTCTCATGATTCTGGATTATGACTCGTTCTCCTGTTGAGACTTCCATCATAAATTTATTCAAGGGTTTTACATGATGGTTGGGTGATGTTCCTCACCCTGAAGAGATAACTCTAGGCAGTCCCATTGATAAAGCAGTTTGTATACCTAGGAATAGTACATTGATATAAAGTAATTGCTTCCTGCTTTGGCAGGTATTATATAGACCTGTAATAAGAAAGGGATCTTAAACTCAAATGCCTACTGGGAAGTGGGCCCTTATGAGGTAGGCAAGTAGTATTGAATTAGAGAATTTATGCTGTATCTGAAGGGGGCAGCCTTTACTCAACACCATCTTTTTGGGATAAAAAATTACAATGTGCAGAAGTTGGCAACTAATTCAAAACATTTTACAACACTGTGTGGGATGAACATATGTTTTGAGGGTGTGTTTGGCCCAAGGGCTGCTGGTTTGGGTCTCTGGTGTAAAGTAGTTGTTCCCAAGCCTGGCTGCGGATCAGAATCATCTGTGGAGCTTAAAAAACACAGATGCCCAGTCCCCTCCCCAGACTTGCTGAATTGAATCTCTGGGGGTGAGGCTGAGGCACAGCCAAGATTAAGACTCACAAGAGCAAAGAACCGGTGGATGAAACAGCATTTACCATCATTAAAACTATAAAACTTAAAAATGATCTCAGTAAGGCCAGGCGTGCTGGCTCATGCCTGTAATCCCAGCACTTTGGGAGGCCGAGGCGGGAGGATCACCTGAGTTTGGGAGTTCAAGACCAGCCTGACCAACATAGAGAAACCCCATCTCTACTAAAGATACAAAATTAGCCGGGCGTGGTGGTGCATGCCTGTAATCCCAGCTACTTGGGAGGGTGAGGCAGGAGAATCGCTTGAACCCAGGAGGCGGAGGTTTTGGTAAGCTGAGATCATGCCATTCCACTCCAGCCTGGGCAACAAGAGCAAAACTCCGTCTCAAAAAAAAAAAAAAAGATCTCAGTAAAGGAAGTCAGAAGACAAGTGAACCAACTGTCCTGTGGAAGAGAAAAAAACGGTGAAGGCCTATAGGAATTCCTTTAAACATTTTCCTGTTTCAAATTTTGTTTTTCTCATCCTTTTATAGAGCTATGCTTTCCAATATTGGACGCCACTAGCCACATGTGGCTACCCAATTTAAATACAATTTAAAGTTCAGTCCTTAGTTGCACTAGCCACATTTCAAGTGCTAAGTAGCCACATGTGCCTAGTGACTCCTGTATTGGACACAGATATGGAGATTATATATGAAAATCAAGAGAACTTTATAGACCTTGTAAGCTGTTCTTGTGGGACGCTGATATTTCAAGGTCTGCTAATTTTTTTGTTTTCTGTTTTTTGGGTTTTTGTTGTTGTTGTTGTTTGAGACAGGGTCTTGTTCTGTTGTCCAAGCTGCAATGCAATGGTGCCATCTCAGCTCACTGCAACCTCTGCTTCTGGGTTCAAGCGATTCTCGTGCCTCAGCCACTCTAGTGTCTAGTAGCTGGGAGTACAGGTGTGCACCACTACACCTGGCTAATTTTTGTATTTTTTTTTCAGAAGAGATAGGGTTTCACTATGTTGGCCAGGCTGGTCTCGAACTCCTGGCCTCAAGCAATCTACCTGCCTCGGCCTCCCAAAGTGCTGGGATTACAGGCATGAACAACCGTACTTGGCCAAGAACTGGTAATTATTAATAGAGAATACAGCATTTCTAAAGCCCGCAAGGATTTTTCCCCTTAAAAGCAGTAACGCTGGCTGGGCACAGTGGCTCACATCTATAATCCTAGTAATTCCAGAGGCTGAGGCAGAAGGATCGCTTGGGCCCAGGAGTTCTAGGCTGCAGTGAGCTATGATTGTGCCACTGCACTCCAGGGTCAGCGACAGAAGGAGACCCTGTGTTTAAAAAAAACAAAAGAAGAAGAAGGCGGCCTCATTTAATGCAAATTAATTAGCAGATATGGAGATATTTTTAAAGTAAAAGAAGGATTTGTGCCAATCACTGGATAAATATCTACTGAGTGCCTCCTAAATGCCAATCACTCTGCTCTTTTTATTTTCATTCATGAAATCAAGGTTACAAAATTGGCTTGGGCAGCTTCCAAGGGATATTCTCAGGTACGCATATTACCCTAGTTTTTGATCTACATTTCCCCTTTAATTACATGGAATTTCCCTTAATACAAGAGCTATTATTAGGTTAAAACATGTTGGTTGGTGTTTGTAAAGTAAACTAATGGTTAAAAGGAAGACGAGAAAAGCAGCAACGGCTAACAGCAAGGAAGTGTTCTCTTTGCCAAAAAGTGCACCTTTCCTGGTGATGAGTTTTGATCGGACTATGACTAGATGTAGACATGACTCTCCTCTACCCAGCAGTGACCTTCTAACACCATCTAACTAGAGTAGCATTCCACGTAGTCATTAGCCACAGCCAATACACATCTCTGACTCATATTCAAACTATATTCTGGAGGATAACAATCTACAAAGACAGACAAGACAGGTAGAGCCCTAAAGTTAAGGGCTTCAGGCCTTGGGGCTAAGTGTACACTTTTAAATTTGTACAAAAATCTGGATTCTTGGGAAGCAGAGCATCTTACATTTAAAAGCAGACTTTAGCGCCGGGCGCGGTGGCTCAAGCCTGTAATCCCAGCACTTTGGGAGGCCGAGACGGGCGGATCACGAGGTCAGGAGATCGAGACCATCCTGGCTAACACCATGAAACCCCATCTCTACTAAAAATACAAAAACTAGCCGGGCGAGGTGGCGGGCACCTATAGTCCCAGCTACTCGGGAGGCTGAGGCAGGAGAATGGTCTAAACCCGGGAGGCAGAGCTTGCCGTGAGCCGAGATTGCGCCACTGCACTCCAGCCTGGGCGACAGAGCTAGACTCCATCTCCAAAAAAAAAAAAAAAAAAAAAAAAAAAACAGACTTTAAGGTACAAAAAGAAATCATAAAATGATACAGGAGAAAACACTGCTGGATAAACAGAATTGCTTAATATAATACATCTCTATGGAGATCCTGGTTAAGGTAAGACCAAGGTGAGTGAGAAATAGCTGCAGGGCACAGGATAGGCGCAAAGGTGATGCTGCACGGTGGCTCATGCCTGTAATCCCAGCACTTTGGGAGGCCAAGGCGGGCGGATCACATGAGACCAGGAGTTCAAGAGCAGCCTAGGCAACATGGCAAAACCTCGTCTCCATTAAAAATACAAAAATTAACCGGGCATGGTGGCGTGCGCCTGTAATCCCAGCTACTCAGGGAGCTGAGGCAGGAGAATCGCTTGAACCTGGGAGGTGGAGATTGCAGTGAGCTGAGATCGCACCACTGTACTCCAGCCTGGGGGACAGAGAGAGACGCTGCTCAAAAGAAAAAGAAAAAGAAAAAGAAAATGGAATGGCTTGGTGCCTGGGAGTCTTCTCTAGTCACGAACCGTTAATAAATTCCTCAGGGACACATGGACTAAATTTTAAAATGGCCTAACAAGTTAATGTATTTTTTGTCGGTAGTATACATTTCATTGGGTATTTTATAGTCTCCATGTGGCTCTTTGGATAATGATAAAGGCTGAGGCTGCTTCTGGGATGCAGTTAATACTGGAGTCCTTATGTTTGTCATGGTTATATGTCTCTGATAGTGTCAAGGTGTCATTACTAAGGAACTTAATTCTGGAGTTTTGCTGCTAGTCTCCTTTTATATTAGAAACTTTGGTTATCTAATCTTATTTGAAGTATGAGCTACTTTTTTTTGTGTGTGTGACAGAGTCTCACTCTATCGCCCAGGCTGGAGTGCAATGGCGCGATCTCGGCTCACTGCAACTTCTGCCTCCCAGGTTCAAGTGATTCTCCTGCCTCAGCCTCCTGAGTAGCTGGATTACAGGCATGTGCCACCATGCCCAGCTAATTTTTTGCATTTTAGTAGAGATGGGATTTCACCGTGTTGCCCAGACTGGTCTCAAACTCCTGGGCTCAGGCAATCCACCCGCCTCGGCCTCCCAAAATGCTAGGATTACAGGCGTGAGCCACTGTGCCTGGGTTTTTTTTTTTTTTCCTCTTGGTAATGTCAGCCAGATCTATCGGTTCACCATCATCAATGAATGACTTACACAAAATAAGTACCATTGTCACTTGCATCTCTCTCATAAACACATGCATGCTTACATCTATCTGTATTTATAATTTATATGACACACCAAGCTCGGCGTTAGGTGATGGGGGAAAATATTCACAAAGTACAGACCCTCTCTTGAGGATTTCATATTCTTAAAGGGGAATCCTATGTGTGAACAAATAATTACAATATGAGGAGGTACAACATTGAGGGGATGACATAAATACATATAGGTGAAGATTGGAGATTGTGGAAAGTAAGTCCTCTTTGACTTGATGTTGAGTTTGCAACAGAGATAAAGAACAACAAGGATAGGGAGTATTTTGGTGTATGTTCAGTCTAAAGCTGCACGATCCTGGTTGAAATCTTGGTCCTCATCCTGGATTGAAATGGCCCTTAAACCTCCTGCCCATAGACTGAAACCAGCTGAAGGAAGAACCTGAAATGAGGCCAAGAGAGAACTAAGTAGTGAATGGGAACTAAAGTCTTAAAACCCAGAAATGTCAGAGATACAAAACACCAAATAGGTGAGCCTATGATTTTGGCCGGGCAAGAGAGGGTGATAGTGGCAATGTGGAGTGGCACATGGCGAAGGAGGGCTGTCAGGAGTAGTTCCGTGGACTTGTCTTTCGAAATAGCAAGTGGGGAGCTGACTGGTTTGTTGTGAGGAGCAGTGACATGAAATGGCACAAAATGCAGCTACATCCATTGAGCAAGTTTACACAAATATAATTCAAGAAACAGAAGCAAAACCCTGGGTTTTGGTTAAATTGCTAAGTGACATTATTCATGTTAGGTAAACTTGGCCATGGGTGAACAGTCATGTTTGTATTGATAGTATGAAAACCAGTGCTATCGGCCGGGTGCAGTGGCTCACACCTGTAATCCCAGCACTTTAGGAGGCCAAGGCAGGTGGATCACAAGGTCAGGAGTTCATGATCAGGCTGGTCAAGATGGTGAAACCCCATCTCTACTAAAAATACAAAAAAATTAGCCGGGTGTGGTGGCCGGCGCCTGTAATCCCAGCTACTCGGGAGGCTGAGGCAGAGAATTGCTTGAACCTGGGAGGCAGAGGTTGCAGTGAGCCAAGATCAGACACCACTGCACTCCAGCCTGGGTGACAAGGCGAGACTCCGTCTCAAAAACAAACAAACAAATAAACAATAAACAAAACAGAAAACCAGTGCTATCAGATGTAATTATAAAATATTGGTGAGGTAAGAAGCTTAAATAAATCTTTTATTTTTTTTTTTGAGACGGAATATTTCTCTATCGCCCCGGCTGGAGTGGAGTGGTGCGATCTCAGCTCTCTGCAACCTCTGCCTCCTGGTTTCAAGCGATTCTTCTGCCTCAGACTCCAAGGAACTGGAATTACACATACCCACCACCACTCCCGGCTAATTTTATTATTTTTAATAGAGACGGAGTTTCGCCATGTTAGTGAGACTGGTCTCCAATTCCCGACCTCAGGTGATCTGCCTACCTCAGCCTCCCAAAGAGCTGGGATTACAGGTGTGGGCCACAGCGCCCGGCCTTAAACAAATCTTTACTAATTGTGAATATCCTCAGTCCTTGACTTTTTCTCAGCTGGACAGCAAGAACTCTTGCTAGGAACTGTTTGTTCCCTGAGTGGTCTTGTCCCTGCCACAGTTCATCTAGTGTTATCACATTGTCTAAGATTGGGTGTTTTCAAAGGTAGAACTTGTCCTTCACATGTAGCACTAAGCTTTAAATATCCCCAGACAAGACATGTGAATCTTGTTATCTGTTTTTCTGCCCAGTATTCAACCAGCATGCCCTGGCACCACATTTAGGCTAGGTGTGTTCTGATGGCTGGGTGTACTCACTGTGCCGATGTTGAATATTTTGAATATGGTAAGTGCTCACATAATGTAGTTGCTAGGTTCTTAGAAACTGCAACTTTAAGTGAAATGACGAATAATGAAACTGATTTTACCCTAGGCTAATTGATATAAACAAGAATTAAGATGCTACGGCTTCTGGTAACAAAAACATTACCAAATTTCTTTTTTGTGGAGGCAGAGTCTCACTCTGTCTCCCAGGCTGGAGTGCAGTGGTGTGGTCTCGGTTCACTGCCAGCTCTGCCTCTTGGGTTCACACTATTCTGCCTCAGCCTCCCGGGTAGCTGGGACGACAGACGCCCGCCACCACGCCCGGCTAATTTTTTGTGTTTTTAGTAGAGACGGGGTTTCACCCTGTTAGCCAGGATGGTTTCGATCTCCTGACCTCGTGATCTGCCCGCCTCGGCCTCCCAAAGTGCTGGGATTACAGGCGTGAGCTACCGCGCCCGGCCCCAAATTTCTATTTTTAAGGCGGGGTCTCATTCTGTTGCCCAGGCTGGAGTACAGTGGCATGATCATGGCTCCCTGCAGCCACAACCTTCTGGGCTCAGGTGATTCTCCCACTTTAGCCTCCAGAGTAGCTAGGACTACAGGCTCACACAACCACATCTGGCTAATTTTTAAATTTTTTGTAGAGATAGGGTCTCACTATGCTGCCCAGGTTGGTCTCAAACTCCTGTCCTCAAGCGATCCTCTCTTCTCTGCCTCCCAAAGTACTGGGATTACAAGAGTGAGCCGCTGCACCAGGTGCAAACGTCTAAAAAAAGACCAAAACACTTCTAATTTTAAACACTGAAATAAATGTGAGCTATACATACATTTAAGAAAGATGATAAAAACAAGTAAGATCATTGCTTATGCCAGTTCAGAGTCACAGGTGGCTGGAGCATCTCCCGGCAGCTCAGGGTCCAAGAGGAGAACCAGCCTGGACAGGACGCCATCCCATTACAGGGCGCACTCACACCTCCACCCTGACTGGGACCTTCTAGACATGCCAGCTCACTTACCTTCACAACTTTCAGATGTGGGGGAAACTGGAGTACCCGGAGAAAAGCCACATATACATGGGAAGAAAGTGCAAATTCCAGACAGACAGTGGCCCCAACCAGGAATCCATTTTTCTTCTTATGGACATTATAATGAAACAACGTTGAATGAAGTAACATGATTTGAGGACCTGCTGTATTCACCTCACTGTATTAACAATAGGTAGGGATGTATATGATATGGAAGAATAAAATAAGGCAACTGCTGGGTTTTTTTGTTTGTTTGTTGTTTTGAGACAGTCTCACTCTGTCACCCAGGCTGGGGTACAGTGGCATGATCTCAGCTCACTGCAACCTCTGCTTCCTGGGTTCAAGCGATTCTCCTGCCTCGGCCTCCTGAGTAGCTGGAATTACAGCCGTGCACCACCATGCGTGGGTAATTTTTTGTATTTTTTGTACAGATGGGGTTTCACCGTGTTGGCCAGACTGGTCTCAAACTCCTTACCTCAAGTGATCTGCCTGTCTCGGCCTCCCAAAGTGCTGGGATTACAGGCATGAACCACCGTGCCCGGCCAGCAACTGCTTTTAACAGACACACTTAAATTTGTACTTTCAACTTGATAAACTTTAAAATAATTTTCTTGGATGAGTCCTCTTCAGAATATGTTAAAAACAACTTTAAATTTTTTTCCTTCAGATATTTCTGGAAGGAAAAGATTCATTTGGATAAGTTGTGGCCTGATGGTTAAGAAAAAATGATTTATAGTATTTACAGTTGTAAGGCCGGGCACTGTGGCTCATGCCTGTAATCCCAGCACTTTGGGAGGTTGAGGCAGGTGGATCACTTGAGGTAAGGAGTTTGAGACCAGGTCCACCCATCACCTGATCCATCGAACTTGGGAGTTCGAGACCAGCTTGACCAACATGGAGAAACCCCGTCTCTACTAAAAAATACAAAATTAGCTGGGCATGGTGGTGTACACCTGTAATCCCAGCTACTCTCCCGAGTAGGCTGAGACAGCAGAATCGCTTGAACCTGGTGGGTAGAGGTTGTGGTGAGCCGAGATTGCGCACTCCAGCCTGGGTGACAAGAGTGAAACTCCGTCTCAAAAATAAGTAAATAAAGTTGAACTTGTATTAAATCTCGTGTTGTTAGACCATGGTCAGATCCTGTTGTTAGAAACTGCAAACACCTTTCTTCTGAGCTGCACCTTATGCCCCAGAGATGGAAAATAGATCACACGTTGTGACAACGTTAAGTCGCACCTAAATATAAGCACTAAAACAAAACAAAAAAACAAAACAAAACGCTGGAAGAGCTAAAAATGTGTAATTTTTCATCTTTATGCTGGGGCAGACATATTTGTGGCTGAGAAAAAACGTAAGAAGCTACTTTTATTGTCTGTAAGTTTAGCTCTCTGCTAACTCAGGTGCTATCATAAGGATCTGTACTCCTCATGCTTGCTATCTGAGGAAGTAAGCATGGATTCCCGTTAGGAGAGGAGCAAGAAGAGAGATACGTTGGCACGGGTGTGATGGCTCAAAAATCCCAGCAATTTTTGAGGCTGAAGCAGGAGGAGTACTTGAGCTTAGGCATTTGCGACCACCCTGGGTAATATAGTGAGACCTCATCTCTACAAGAAATTAAAAAATTAGCTGAGTGTGGTGGTGCACGTCTGTAATCACAGCTATCTGGGAGGGTGAGGTGGGAGGATTACTTAAGCCCAGGAGGTGGAGGTTGCAGTGAGCCATGATCATACCAGCACTCCAGCCTGGGCAACAGAATGAGACACTGTCTCAAACAAACAAACAAAAAACCACACATATACTCACATAAAATAAAATAAAAATGAAAAACAAAGAAGAGAGATATTTAAGACCCTAGTAATGAGGCTTGCAAACCTGACCATCCTCTATGTTTGTCTTTGTGGAAAATGGTATAAAATGTACTTGTTCCAGGACCAGACATGTATTAAGTGTCAGGCTCCACTTAAGTGATGAATCTAGATCTGCATAGGTGTACAGTGCTTACGGTTTTCCAAAAATTTTTCCACCCGCTATCTTGGTATGGAGTACCCTCTTTGTTTTTTTTTTTTTGAGATGGAGTTTTGCTCTCATTGCCCAGGCTGGAGTGCAATAGTGCGATCTTGGCTCACCACAACTGCCGCCCTCCGAGTTCAAGCAATTCTCCTGTCTCAGCCTCCCGAGTAGTTGGGATGACAGGTGTGCGCTGCCACACCAGATAATTTTGTATTTTTAGTAGAGACGGGATTTCTCCATGTTGGTCAGGCTGGTCTCGAACTCCTGACCTCAGATGATCTGCCAACCTCGGCCTCCCCAAGTGCTGGGATTACAGGCGTGAGCCACCACACCCGGCCCTTTACCCTCTTTTTATAGATAAGGAACCTATGACTCATGGAGGTTGAGGGATTTTATTCATGGCCACACATTCCATGTGCAGCTGAGGACAGACCCCGGATCCCAGCTCTCCACAGTTCTACAGTGTTCTATGGAAGTGAGCAATAAGGAGGTCCAACCCCAAGGTCCATCAGTTAACATGGCTGGTTCTGTACTGGATCTGTGGCTACTGCCATGGCAGCCAACTGGGCTACCCTTTGGTATGGAAGCTTGCATCTCAGGCTATTCCCTGCCCTCTTGCAGAGTCAGGACTTACACTGTTTTAGTATATGCCCCCTAGTTCCTAGCACAGTGCCTGGCACATACAAGGCACCTAGCAGGTGTTTGAATAAAGAGCTTGAAATGTTGCCAGGGCATGAAAGAGAGAGCTGGCCTTGCTACTGAGCTCACACAATCCAGGCCTCAGCTGTTAGCACTGTATGGGTGGACCCACATTTTGCCAACTGAAGATGTCTCCTTCCTTGGACATTGGGACAGGAAGGAGAGTTGCTTTCCTTTTTAACCAGAGGAGAGTAATTGTGACTGGTCTCATCACTGCCCAAGTACTGGCAGCCACTTGGGAAATGAAGGAAGTCCACTGAGTAAGTTTTCATTCATTTGGAAATTGGCTTTGTTTACTCAGTAAGACCTGTAAATGTAAGATGAAAGAGCAAGCCTCCAGAAGTTCCCTAATTTACAGTAGGCTACTTGTGCATGCATTTATGGATGGGCCTGGGAGTCAGACGTTGCCCTCTGTCTTTTGGGAGAGCCCACCCCGGAGGCTGTGGGAGTGTCTGCAACACCAGCTCTGCCAAATGAACTCAGTGAGGGATACCTCATTCACGGAAAGAGCTCGCAGAAGCAGGGACAATTCTCTATTCTACGTCACATCAAACTTCACTTTTTAACTTGCTGCTCTGCATTGCTACCTAGTCCTAGACCACTAACTGCCAAGCTGTCGCAATAAAATATGCCTGTACCATTAACCCAGTTTCGCCCTGTATAAGCCGAAAGTTACTCTGGGAGAAAAGTTGAAACACTGGCCAAATTCCATTTTGCTAAGAGTGCTTTGACAGTCTCTAGCTTCAAGATGGTACCCCCGACACAGACACCGATAATTCTTTTTAAAACGCTGTTTTAAGTCGCTGTGTTAGTATGCACTTGCAGGCAATCAGAACTCACTGCAGCCTCGAAATTTTGGGCTCAAGCGCTCCTGCCTCAGCCTCCCAAGTAGCTGGGACTAAGCGTGCACCACCACACCAGCATTTTTTTTTTTTTGAGACAGGGTCTCTCCATGTTGCTCAGGCTGGTCTCAAACTCCTGGCCTCAAGCAATCCTTTCCAAATGGTCTCCCAAAGTGCTGGGATTATACGAGTGAGCCATTGCAACCATCCAGTTTTTTTTTTTTTCTTTTTTTTTTAAGGGCTAAATGTTTATTTTATTTGATTTTTGATTTTTGATTTTTTAAAATCATGCTTTAAGTTCTGGGGTACACGTGCACAATGTGCAGGTTTGTTATATAGGTATACATGTGCCATGCTGGTTTGCTACACCTATCAACTCGTCATTTACATTAGGTATTTCTCCTAATGCTATCCTTCTCCCAGCCCCCCACCCCTGACAGGCCCCAGTGTGTGATGTTCCCCACCCTGTGTCCATGTGTTCTCATTGTTCAACTCCCACTTATGAGTGAGAGCATGTGGTGTTTGGTTTTTCCTTCTTGTGTTACTTTACTGAGAATGATGGTTTCCAGCTTCATCAATGTCTCTGCAAAGGATAGGAACTCATCCTTTTTATGGCTGCATAGTATTTCATGGTGTATATGTGCCACATTTTCTTTATCCAGTCTATCATTGATGGGCATTTAGGTTGGTTCCAAGACTTTGCTATTGTGAACAGTGCTGCAATAAACATACGTGTGTGTGCATGTGTCTTTATAGTACAATGATTTATAATCCTTTTGGTATATACCCAGTAGTGGGATTGCTGGGTCAAATGGTATTTCTAGTTCTAGATCCTTGAAGAATCACTGACTTCCATAATGGTTGAACTAGTTTACACTCCCACCAGCAGTGTAAAAGTGTTACTATTTCTCCACATCCTCTCCAGCATCTGTTGTTTCCTGACTTTTTAATGATCACCATTCTAACTGGCGTGAGATGGTATCTCATTGTGGTTTTGATTTGCATTGCTCTAATGACCAGTGATGATGAGCAATTTTTCATAAGTTTGTTAGCTGCATAAATGTCTTCTTTTGAGAAGTGTCTGTTCATATCCTTCACCCATTTTTTTTTATGGGGTTGTTTTTTTTTTCTTGTAAATTTGTTTAAGTTCTTTGTAGATTCTGGATATTAGCCCTTTGTCAGATGGATAGATTGCAAAAATTTTCTCTCATTCTGTAGGTTGCCTGTTAACTCTGATGATGGTTTCTTTCACTGTGCAGCTCTTTAGTTTAATTAAATCCCATTTGTCTATTTCGGCTTTTGTTGCCATTGCTTTCGGTGTTTTAGTCATGAAATCTTTGCCCATCCCTATGTCCTGAATGGTATTACCTAGGTTTTCTTCTAGGGTTTTTATGGTTTTAGGTCTAACATTTAAGTCTTTAATCCATCTTGAGTTAATTTTTATA
>NW_012116722.1:679958-703874 GCF_000951035.1 Colobus angolensis palliatus
TTTGTAGTTCTCCTTGAAGAGGTCCTTCACATCCCTTGTAAGTTGGATTCCTAGGTATTTTATTCTCTTTGTAGCAGTTATGAATGGGAATTCACTCATGATTTGGCTTTCTGTCTGTTAATGTTGTATAGGAATGCTTGTGATTTTTGCACATAGGATTTTGTATCCTGAGACTTTGCTGAAGTTGCTTATCAGCTTAAGGAGATTTTGGACTGAGATGATGGGGTATTCTAAATGTACAATCATGTCATCTGCAAATGGAGACAATTTGACTTCCTAATTTTTTAATAATAAAAAATTGTTTTTGTTATTACAGCATTATCACTTGTATCTTCAAACTACAACACTTCTCAGCAACTACTAGCAGCTCACAATGACTGGCTTGAGCCTTCTAGCATGAGTCATTTTTTATTCTTCGTTTTTCCTCTCAAATCCCCACTGGAACTCTTCAGTGGATTCTACGGGCATGGAAAGTCTTTTGAAGGACTGATAGAAAATAGATAAGTGGAAGGAGAAATTATGCTTAAAAAAACCTCACTGTGCTCATCTTAATTTCTGGGTCAGTAGATTTCCTTCAGGGAGCTTTGATTTTTAATTAATAGAAAAAGCATGAGCCTTGGTCAAGACCCCGGGTGCACATATAAACCACTGTGGGAAGATCCCGCGAAAATCAGTGTCATTTGAACATTGTAAGGCACCTAGCCACAAAAACACAACAACAAACCCCAGTGCATTGTGAAAGCCAGAAAGCCCTGCCTTCTGATGTGGGCAGAGTGAGATGTGACTTTATCGTGTGCCCCTGGGTCATGCAGCCCCTACAACGTTAGCGAAACTGGCTGGCTGTCTACATCTGTAATTGCACTAAAAGGCCATTAGCCTAGGCTGCTTCCAATATTTTTCTCTCTAGGCAGCTATACCAGAGAGCAGAAGCAAGGAAAACCCAAGGTTATTTCTTGAAAACAAAACAAAACAATGAAAAACTGGGATTATTGTGACAGGCTGGGCTTTACATACTGGTCTTGGTGGGGAGTTGTGGGGAAGATTCCCATAGGATAACAAGCTGTTCCCAGGCATGGGGCTGGCAAAGGGGCTGGACTCATCTTTGAATATCTCACAGGGAAAATACACAGGGGTCCTCTCACCCCAGCGATGAGTGTGAGATACCCTCGTTTCCAGCCATGGGAAACCAGAGTGACAGGCAGGGCACCTTGTGTTGTCAACTCTTGATGCCTCCTCCAGTTGGGAGCCACAGGGAGCTGGCGCAGGGCTGAGGCTGCTCACAGCAGCACCTTGTTCTGAGTTTGGAAGGGCTGAGGAGCTCTTTGTTTTTTGGGTGCCTCTGAGGAGTTGCCCACACCTAGCAGAATTCCTCAGAGGCTCAGGAGAGAAAAAGGAACTCTGTTCTGTGCCCAGGATCTGTGGCTTTGGTTTACTGAACCACCTGACCTAGCTCACACTTGATCTTCCTCCAAACTTCTATCCCCTATCCCCCTGGGCCATCCAGCTACAGCATTTGCTTCCCCACCTCCTTGCTCAGAGGCTGCCCTCCCCTCTCTTCTCTGCTCATGGCAGCCTATCTCCTCCTGTTGTTTGACCTCAACACTACCCCGCCCCCGCCCCGCTTTCATGCAGTCATTTCTTTTCTCAGAGTTTTCACACCCTGGGAAGAGTCTCTGGGTCCTGCCTCTCTCTGGCCCCTGTTGTGCTCTTCTATTCTTGTTAAAAGTTGATTCTCTGCCGGGCATGGTGGCTCATGACTGTAATCCCAGCACTTTGGGAGGCTGAGGCAGGCGGATCACTTGAGGTCAGGAGTTTGAGACCAGCCTGGCCAACATAGTGAAACCCTGTCTTTACTAAAAATACAAAAAATTAGCCAGGCGTGTTGGTGGGCGCCTGTAATCCCAGCTACTCGGGAGGCTGAGGCAGGAGAATCTCTTGAACCCAGGAGGCGGAGGTTGCAGTGAGCCGAGATCGCACAGCTGCACTCCAGCCTGGGCAAGGGTGTGAGACTCCATCACACACACACACACACACACACACACACACACACACACACGAGTTGATTCTTACAAAGGCAGCACAGTTGTCACTTGATTCTACTCGAATGCCTCTCTAGGTGCTAGAAACTGCTCTTTTCACATGTGGGCAAGTATAGAGGATTTGTGCCACTTGGCTTGCTGTGCCAACTTAATGTGGCCACCCAGGTAGGTAGCAACAGGTCTTGGCCAAAGATATACAACGGAAGCTGCCTAAGGCTGTGTATAACCTTTGTTTTTTTGTTTTGTTTTGCTTTGTTTTGGGACAGTCTTGCTCTGTTGCTCAGGCTGGAGTGCAGTGGTGCCATCTTGGCTCACTGCAACCTCTGCCTCCCGGGTTCATGCGATTCTCCTGCCTCAGTCTCCCAAGTAGCTGGGATTACAGGTGCCCACAACCACGCCAGGCTAATGTTTGTATTTTTAGTAGAGACGGGGTTTTACCATGTTGGTCAGGCTGGTCTCGAACTCCTGACCTCAAATGATCCACCCACCTCGGCTTCCCAAAGTGCTGGGATTACAGGTGTGAGCCACCACACCAGGCCTATGTATAACCTTTGGCTCAGGAATGATTAAAGATGGGAAATCCCACCTCCTAGTAAGCTGGGAGTTCTGGGATGGGTTCAGCTACTAGAGAGACAGAGGTTCACATTGGCGTTATTCCTTCCCAGCCCATAGCCCAGCTCTACCTGGTCACTGGGAGGCTTCAGGTGGAGGTGGGACATGGTGATGCCAGGCTGGATCTTTCTTCCCTTTGGCAGAATGAAGTGGCTAATCACACATAGAGGGAGGGGAACTTATCACTGGGAACTGGAGATCAAAATGACCAAGGACCCAGAGTCGGTGAGGCCAGGAAGTCTATGTAGAGAGGAAAAAACCAAGAGCGGCTGGGAAAAAGTGGGCCTTCATGGCAGGTGGTGGAGATGGTAAATGGAGAAGGGAGTGTGTCCTGAGCTGAGCCCTCTAAGAGGTGGACTCTGACGTGGAGATTTGCATGCGGTAAGTTGATCAGGGAGTGCTGCTGGGATCAACACCCGTGGAAGGTGGGGAAGGAAGCAGAACTGGGCAGAGGGAGGAGTTGGTCTGTGATGCAGTCTCAGCAGAGGCCTCAGTTAACCTTGCGGGGAACTCAGAAGCTGGGATAACTCTGGGACAACTTTTTCTGAGCTGGGGCAGGCATGGGGCCTGGATCTTTATTGTGCCTTAGGAAGGGGGGTGTGTCCTTGGGTAAGGCAGTTCTTTTTAGCTAAGGTAATTCCCAAAGAGGACTGACACCTGAGCGTTATCCCTGAAAGGCGATCACAGAAAGCAGTGCATGGCAGTATTCACAGCACTGTGGAACCTGAGGACTCACGGCCAGGACACTCAGAAAAAGGAACTCTCTAGAAGCGCTGTAAAGAATTAACAAAGAGGCTGGGTGCGGTGTCTCACGCCTGTAATCCCAGCACTTTGGGAGGCTGGGGCAGGCGGATTACCTAAAGTCAGGAGTTTGAGACCAGCCGGGCCAATGTGGTGAAACCCCAGCTCCACTAACAATACAAACATTAGCCTGGGTGTGGTGGCTCACACTTGTAATCCCAGCACTTTGGGAGGCCGAGGTGGGTGGATCACCTGAAGTCAGGAGTTCAAGACCAGCCTGGCCAATATGGCAAAAACCTGTCTCTAATAAAATACAAAAATTAGCCAGGCGTGATGGTGGGCGCCTGTAATCCCAGCTACTTAGAAGGCTTGAACCGGGGAGGCAGAGGTTGCAGTGAGCAGAGATGGTGCCATTGCACTCCAGCCTGGGCAACAAGAGTGAAACTCCATCTTGAAAACTTAAAAATAAAATAAAAACAAAAATTAGCTGGGCGTGATGGTGCACACACTTGTAATCCCAGCTACTCAGGAGGCTAAGGTGTGAGAATTGCTTGAACCCAAGAGGCAGCAGTTGCAGTGAGAGTGAGCCGAGATCATGCCACTGCGCTGTGACCTGGGCAATAGAGCAAGACTCCATCTCAAAAACAAACAAACAAACAAACAAATAACAAAGTGTTTAGAGAACCGTGGGGGCCAGTAAGGTCTCCCCAACCCTGTCTGTGTCTCGTTTTCCTTGGTAATGGTGGCAGTGGCAATGTGGTTAGGAGGACAGTGGCCTGCCAGGATTTCAGCCTGCCTGGGATCCATAGGCAGTTTTTGATTTTATAATATGCAGGGAGTCACTCCCTGCTGCCCAGGTTCCTGACATTGGGTGGCCCTTGTATGACATCTCTCAAATTGTCAATACCACAGGTTACTAGAAGATTGCCAGTTTTCTATTGTTTAGAGGGCCATTTTGGGATAAAGATGAATCTGAATGAATTCTTTTACCACTCAGCTTCCATGTGCCAGGATGTGCATGTGAAGAAAATGGTCATGCCCTGTTTCATCTCTCTGTCTGTCTCCAAAGTAACCTCCCAACGTCACCTGTGATCAGGATCAGGGCTAGACTGGTAACTTTTCACAGTGCACTTTAATAATTGATATCACAGGGCCGGGCATGGTGGCTCACGCCTGTAATCCCAGCACTATGGGAGGCTGAGGCGGGTGGATCATGAGGTCAGGAGTTCAAGACCAGCCTGGCCAAGATGGTGAAACCTGTCTCTACTAAAAATACAAAAATTAGCTGGGTATGGCGGTGGGTGCCTGCAATCCCAGCTACTCGGGAGGCTGAGGCAGAGAACTGCTTGAACCTGGCAGGCAGAGGTTGCAATGAGCTGAGATCATGCCACTGCACTCCAGCCCGGGCAACAGAGTGAAATTCAGTCTCAAAATAATAATAATAATAATTGATATCACCTATGTTTCAATTGTGTGTGTGTCTAAAGCAATGCTTGTCCTTCACAAGAAATGCCACAGCCTTCACTTTGTGTATGATTTTCTAACAGAAAGTTCTTGGCAAACATTAGACAGCATGATTCGTTTTTCCAAGGATCTCTTATAATTTTTTGACATTCAAATCATTGTTTTTTGAAACCCACATTCCGTAACCATCCTTGTTGATTTTTCTTCTCTGAAAGTGAACTATTTTACCTAGTTTGTCAATGTTTTTTCTCTGCATTTCCAGCAATACTTTAAAACTTTTATCTACTTACCAGATACTTCCCAAACACATTTGTGTTTTTTGAGATAAGGTCTTGCTTTGTCACCCAGGCTTGAGGATAGTGGCATCATCACAGCTCACTGCAGCCTGCCTCCACCTTCTGGGCTCAAGCAGTCCTCCCACCTCAGTCTCCTGAGTAGGTGGGACCGCAGGTGTGCACCACTAAGCCTGATTAATTTTATTTTTTCTAGAGACAAAGTCTCCCTGTGTTGTCCAGGCTGGTCTCGAACTCCTCGACAGGGACACATTTGAGAATGTTCTCCCATCTGGTTCCTCCAGGTTTCTTCCACCATTCTGCACCTGTGTCCTCCCACCCCTCACTGTAACGTACTAGTCTCTGTCCCTATCATTTGCTACTGATAGTTTCAAATATAAGGAGCTCCTTTCTGATGATGGGTGTTTCCTTTCTTCAGTCTTTCTAGCCTCTTCATGTCTTACTTTAAAACATCACAAATCATCATTTTGAACATTTTAAGCATTTTTTAATGATTGTATTGGTTTCTGAGCTAGGATTCAGTCAGTTTATATGAAACTGAATGTCATCTGTAAGCTTGATGGGTCTTGGAGAGCCAGACAAAGGGTGGATATTTCACAGGGGCCACACACACACGGCCGATGACACTCATGTGCACATTCACTTCTGTCCTCTGCCTTGTCTTCCATTTATTTATAGAGTTGCCCATTTATTTATAGAGTGTGATAGAAAAGAAGATAGTAGGCCGGGCACCGTGGCTCACGCCTGTAATCTCAGCACTTTGGGAGGCCGAGGCAGGTGGATCACCTGAAGTTAGGAGTTCGAGAGCAGCCTGACCAACATGGTGAAACCCTGTCCCTACTAAAAATACAAAATGTAGCCAGGTGTGGTTACCTGTAATTACGCACCTGTAATCCCAGCTACTCGGGAGGCTGAGGCAGGAGAATCACTTGAACCCAGGAGGTGGAGGTTGCAGTGAACCGAGATGCGCCACTGCACTCCAGCCTGGGCAACAAGAGTGAAACTCTGTCTCAACAACAACGACGGCGACGACGACGACGACGACGACATTCCAGGGTGCCTTGGCTTCACAAAGGGCATGTAACTTGTTTCGGGTGACTTAGAGGTAATGGAAACAAAGGGAAGTCCTCCTCTTTGGGACAGAAATAGAGTGTGGACTCGAGGGTCAGGTTTCTGAGGCTGGAATAGAGCAATTAAAGTCAAGCCATTTAAGATGGATTAAAATTTCAAGTGAGGCTTTTTTCTTTTAATGAAAAATGAAGCTATAAATTATAAAAATAACATTTTATCTCATCCAGTAGAACACAGATTATAATTGCAACTATGTGCTCATTCTTAGAGTGAATAAAAATAAATCTCATGTGGATTTTTTGGCATAATTTTTAAACTAAAATTATACGATGGCATGATACAACAGCCTTTGCTTTGTCTATGATTTTCTAGCAGAAAGTTCTTGGCAAACCTTAGAGAGCATCATTCATTTTTCCAAGGATCTCTCATAATTTTTCGACATTTAAATCATTGTTTTTTGGAAACCCACACCCTGTTACCATCCTTGTTGACTTCTCCTCTCTAAAAGTGAACTGTTTTACCTAGTTTGTTAATGGTTTTTTCATGCATTTCTAGCAATACTTCAATGTTTTTATCAACTTCCTAGACTTCCACATCTTTTGAAGTAATTGCAAAGATACTTTGTAATCAATTTGCGT
The DNA here is from genome assembly GCF_000951035.1 of Colobus angolensis palliatus. Classification (NCBI taxonomy): domain Eukaryota; kingdom Metazoa; phylum Chordata; class Mammalia; order Primates; family Cercopithecidae; genus Colobus; species Colobus angolensis. Next base: position 686,817 of record NW_012116722.1, read on the forward strand.
TTTATTTGCATTGCATTGTTTTGTTTTTCTGCTTTTTATTTTGAAATAGTTTTAGACTTACAGAAACCTGCAGAAACAGTAGACTTCCTGTATACTCTTTTCCCAGATGCCCCAAATGGTAACAATTTTCATAACCAGAGAATAATGATCAAGCCCAGGACATCAAAACTGGTACATAATTTTTTTTTTTTTGAAACAAGGTCACCCTCCATTGCCCAGGCTGAAGTGCAGTGGCACAATCTCGGCTTACCATCTCCCAGGCACAAGCAATCCTCCCATGTCTGCCGCACATCACCATGCCTGGCTAATTTTTTGTAGAGATGAATTCTCACTGTACTGCACAGGCTGGTCTCGAACTCCTGGACTCAAGCAATCCTCCTGCCTTAGCCTCCAAACGTGCTAGGCTGTAGGCATGAGACACTGTGTCTGGCCGCTGGTACATAATTTGTATCTGAACTACAGGCCTTATTTGAATCACACCCATTGTGACACTAACATGCTTTTTCTGTTTCAAGATCCAATCCAGGATCCCACGTTGTGTTGAGTTGTTGTGTCTCCTTGTCTCTCTCAATCTGTGACAGCTCCCCAAGCTTTCCTTATCTATCCTTCTTTGGCATTTTGGAAGACTACGGGCCAGTTATTTTGTACAAGGTCTCTCCATGTGGGTATTTCTGAAATGTTCTCATGACTAGATTGAGGTGACAGATTTTTTGTAAGACCACAGAAGTGATGTTGTGTCCTTCTCTGTGCATCCTGTCTGGAGGCATGTGGTGCTGCTACATTTTTACCACTGATGAGGTTAGCTGTCTGCTGGGTTTCTCTACTGTAAAGTTACTGTTTTTCTCTTTGTAATTAATGAATATCTTGAGAAAGATACTTTGAGAGTATAAAGTAGGCAAGTATCCTATTTTTCCTTAAATTTTCATTCTCTAATTAATAAATGTAAAGGTAATGAGGGAAATAGAACATGCCAGAATACGCCAGAACATGCCATGTGATGCACGAGTGGACCTTGGCTGCACCAATTATTACCATGCTCTTTGACAAATGGTGGTTTTCTATCCATTTCCCTCATTCCTTCTACATTTGTTTTGTTGTTGTGTGTTTTGTTTAGAGACAGGGTGTTACTCTGTCACTTGGGCTGGAGTGCAGTGGCATAATCATAGCTTACTGCAGTCTCAAACTCCTGGGCTCAAGCGATCCCACCTTAGCCTCCCAAGTAGATAAGACTATAGGTGCGTGTCACCTGCCTGGCTAATTTTTGATGTTTTTTGTAGAGACAGGCTATGTTGTTCAGGCTAGTATTGAACTGGGCTCAAACAACCCTCCTGTCTTGGCCTCCCAAGGCAAGAGGCCTGCTGGGATTAAAGGACTGAGTCACTGTGCCGAGCCTTCTACATATGTTCATTGAAATTTGGATTTTGAAGACTTAGTACAAAAAATGAATATAAAATAGCTTATTAATAATTTTAAATTGATTGCATATTGAAGTGCCAGTTTTTAAGATGTATTTGGTTAAGCAAAATATATTACTAAAATTAATGATCATGCCACTGCACTCTAGCCTGGGCAATGGAGCCAGACCCTGTCTCTAAGAAATTTAAATTAGCTTTCCTTGTTTCTTTTTACTGTTTATAATGTGGCTACTAGAACACTCAGAATTACATCTGTAGCCCAAATTTGTGGCTCACATGATGTTTCTATAGGACAGCACTGTTTGAAGGACTTAGATAGTGAACTCTTGTGCCTATTTCACAGGACTATTGTGAGAATTAAATGTGAATTTTATATAAAGTATTTAACGTAGTGCCTCATAATAAACGCTCAATTAAAAATCAGCAATTAGTACTAAGATATGAAAGGACAGCCACTCTTAAGGACTCTTGACTGTTCTCTGGGGAACCAAAGGGTTTTCATTAAGAATACCAGATGATCAGGACTACCCTAAGAGGAGGATTGCTGAAGACACTGAGCTCCTCCTCAGACCTGGAGGCCTTGTGTTGTACTTGAAAGCCAGTGAGTGGCTGGGCATAGTGGTTCATGCCTGTAATCCCAGCACTTTGGGAGGCCGAGGTTTGCAGATCACTTGAGGCCAGGAGTTCGAGACCAGTCTGGCCATCATGGCGAAACCCCATCTCTACTGAAAATACAAAAATTAGCTGGGCGTAGTGGCCCACACCTGTAATCCCAGCTGAGGCTGAGACAGAAGAATCACTTGAACCCGGGAGGCAGAGGTTGCAGTGAGCCAAGATGGCACCACTGCACTCCAGCCTGGACAATAGAGCGAGACTCTATCTCAAAGAAAAGAAAAGAAAAGAAAAGAAACAGAATGGTAGAAAGAAGGAAAGCCAGTGGAGAAAAACCAAAACTTGCTTATAGACAGCTGGGCAGGTCATTGATCTGAAATGGGAAATTGAAGAAGAGGACAGAGGGAAGAGCACACAGTAATTCAGCCTGTTAGGAGTGGAAAGATGCATCTGCTCGTGGGACAGATGCCTCAGTGAAAAGACCTTTGTGTACGATGGATGGGGAATCACACTAGGCCTTCAGTCAGCAGTGATAGATGTCTGCTTAAAAGGCCTCTCTTCATTCTGCATCAGGCCTGCAGGTAAGGCCACCTGGTGCTTCACCTTATTCTTTGGGCATAACTGATTAGCCGCCAGGCTGAGGCCATGCACCAGAATGAGCTTTTCCAATTATCAGCATCCACTTATATTCTTTTCCTGATGACAGCTAAGACACAAGCCAAATTCCCTTGATCTAACAATTGGCAGTGCTAGCGCAGCGGATCTGTTATTTCATCCCAGAAGTTATTTGGGCTACAGCCAAAAAATGTTAAAAACCGGATCAACATTCCAAAGAAGTCTATCTAAAGATACATGAATAATTACTAAAATCACTGTGTTACTGAATGACCTACACAGTCTTTACCACATACTAGGCATGTTCAAAGTGCTTTCCTTATAATAAGTCATTTAATCTTCATGTCAACCCTATGAGGTAGACATGATCATTATTCCTACTTTACAGATAAGAAAACAGAGGCACAGAGAGGTTACATTACTTTTCCAAGATCACACAGCCAGTTGCTAGCAGACTTAGAATTCAAACACAGGCAGTCTGGCTTTAGAGTCCATGCCCTTAATTACAGCTCATACTGCCTCTGTATGGGACCTACCTCCTGCCTAATAAAGGAGATAAAACAACATTAGTTTTGCATTTGAGGTTCTTAAATTGAGGCTTGTGGAGATTTTTGCTCACCTTAGTGGGTGACTGCTCACCTTTCTGCCAATGGGTAGAACTCCATTTTTTCAGAGAGGGAAACTGAGATACACAATAGAGGGATGGGTTGTCTGTGATTTGCTTGAAGCCTTGGACAGTTGCTTTTAAGACAGAGAATTGATTTGTTAGGAGCATAGAGGACCTTCCATACTGTCTCTTGGCTCTAAAGAGTGAATCAGTTCAGCTGGGTGGATACGTCTCTCTCTAGTTCTTTGGCTGTCTGTGTTTTGTGTGTTATCATTTGCTAAAGATATGACAATGTGCTCTTTGCTTGGGTTTGCAGCTAGGAGACCTATGTGTGTTTTCCCACTTCCCCGAGGAACGCAGCCAGAAAAAGCAATGACATCCAGGAGCCATCTGGGAATGCTTCCCAGACCTGCTCTAAATTGGGGCACAGAGCCAGTGGCACACTCCTGAGCTTCGGAGTTCACCTGGATTAGACTCACTGCAGAGGGGTTTATCATCAAGGATGATTTATCTGGGGTCCCAGCTCTCCAGCTTTTGGTGGGTGGTCCTGTTAGAGGGAAGTAGCCATGATGTAGCTCTGAGCTCAGTGGGTAGGGTTCAGAGAGGAGAAGCAGCTCTGACTTTGCCACTGCCAGCCTCTGAAAGTGTGGGTACATGCCTCAGATTGCTTGCAGACTCCTTTGGTCTACTGAGAAATGGGAATAATGGCACCTAACCTCATGTGACATTAACCAAGCTTGCAGACATACTCAGACTACCAGAGAGATCTACAGAAGCAGCAAGAACCTCTTGACATATTTTCATTATATTTACTTAGGTGACGGAATTGTATGAGTCAGGGTTCTGAGAACAGAATGCACACTCAAGCAGGGATAATTGAGGAGAGTTTAATTGGCAAAGGTGTGGACAAGTTAAGAGAAACCAAAGCGATAATGAAGCTTGCCACATCTAGCGAGGGCAGGGAGCTGTAACTACCACGGGCTAGCACAAGCAAGAGGAAGGAGTACCTGCAGAGAGAGGGCCCACGAGGGTGGCGGGTTAAGGAGCCTCCTGGTAGGAGCTATGACCTTAGGTAGTGGAGCAGTCACTGTCAACCTGCAGCCCAAGGGAGGGGAGGAGTGGGGGAAGATTAATATTTTCTCCTTGCTCTCCTTCTTCCTCCAATCTCTGGCCAGTGGTACACACTGATCAAACCCAACCAGAAGGCAGAAGTCAAAGGAACATAACAGGAGGTCAGCCTCCTAGGGCATAGAGCAGGCTAGAGAATAGAGGGCCAGCAGAAACCATCCCCAGAAGAGCCACGTGTTGTTATGATTTCAGGCTCCTGGGCTTGGATACTTTTTTTTTTCAAGGTCTCACACTTTGAAAAGCCAGTTATGCCTGTTATAGATGGCCAAAGAGAAGAAATCAATTGAAGAACAACTCACACTCCATGTTACAAGAATAAAATGCATTATTGGTCCTCAGCTTTTTGCCAAATCAAGAAATCCAGAAGTAATTCACAGTCAGGGCCTCATGATCATCACCATCATTAAAAATATAAATGTTCTCTGCTTTTGCCAGGACTAAGCAATTAACTAAATTGAATGTGTATATTTCCTCTCATTATCCTCACCACAACCCTATGTTATTGCCAATCATCCATTTATTCAATAAATATTTTCTGAGTATCTGTCATGTGCCAGGCTGTGTGTCAGGTACTGAAGATTACTTTTCTGAAACAGATAAACAAAGATTTTTCTATCATGAAGTCTTCAGTCTAACCACAGAAGCAAGTATTAAATCATTTCAAAAAATTAAGAGCATTTGAGATAAGAGCTTTAAAATAAAAGTGCAAGCCAGGGATGGTGACTCTCGCCTGTAATCCCAGCGCTTTGGGAGGCCAAGGTGGGTGGATCACTTGAGCCCAGGAGTTCATGACCAGTCTGGGCAACATGGTGAAAACCTTGTCTCTACAAAAAATACAAAAATTAGCCGGGCGTGGTCGCATGTGCCTGTAGTCCCAGCAACTTGGGAGGCTGAGGTGGGAGGATCGCTTGAGTCCAGCTGGTCAAGGTTACAGTGAGCCATGATCATGCCACTGCACTCCAGCCTAGACAACAGAGCAAGACCCCTATCTCTAAATAAATAAGTAATAAAAGTGCATGCCTGAGGCAGTGGCTCACACCTGTAATCCCAGTACTTTGGGAGGCCAAGGTGAGGATTGCTTGAGCCCAAGAGCTCAAGACCAGCCTGGATGACATAGTGAGATCCAGTCTCTACAAAAAAAATTTTAAAAGCAATTAACTGGGTGTGGTGGTGTATGCCTGTAGTTCTACCTACTTGGGATAATGAGTCAGGGGAATCCCTTGAGCCTAGGAGTTCAGGGCTGCAGTGAGCTATGACTGTGCATGCCACTGCACTCCAGCGTAAGACCCTGCCAATAAAATAAATAAACAAACGGGCCGGGTGCGGTGGCTCACACCTGTAATCCCAGCACTTTGGGAGGCCGAGGCAGGCAGATCACCTGAGGTCAAGAGTTCGAGACCAGCCTGACCAACATGGAGAAACCCCATCTCTACTAAAAATACAAAATTAACCAGGCGTGGTGGTGTGCACCTGTAATCCTGGCTACTTGGGAGGCTGAGGCAGGAGAATTGCTTGAACCCAGGAGGCAGAGGTTGCAGTGAGCCGAGATTGTGCCATTGCACTCCAGCCTGGGCAACAAGAGTGAAACTCCATCTCTAAATAAATAAATAAACAAATAAATAAATATTAAATAAAAGTACCTAATGCTCTGAAACAGGGCACCTAACCTAATTTGGGAGAAGACTTCCTGGAGGAAATAAGGTTTAAGCAGAGTCCTAAAGACTAAGTAGGAATTGGATGAGGGACAAGTTAAGAAAGAAAAAAGAGCCTCCAAGGCAAAAGAAACAAAGTATTCCCAGTTCTGCGGTGTGGAAGAGCATAGTGCATTGGAGGAATGGAAAGGCAGACAGCACTCCAGCATTGTTGGACTTGGCAAGCAAGGAGCATACATATAAGGTGAGGGTGGAGAGGTAGACAGGGCTAATCATGGAGAGTCATCCAGGCTGGGCTAGAGACACTGCTGCATTTTATCCCAAGCATGATGTTTGTGCTCTGATGAGTTTCCAAGGATGGTGATAAGACATTTTAAGAAGATGTGTGAGAACAGAGTACAAGGTTTGGTGCAGGATGCATTCAGGAAGTTCTTGCATTTTTTCCTGTAAAGGAAAAGCTAGTAAATATTTTCAGCTTTATGGGCCTCACGGACTCTGTTGCAACTACTCAACTCTGCTCTTAGAGTGCATGCAGCCATAGACAGTCCATAAATGAATGAGCACAGCTGTGTTCCAATAAAACTTGTTTGCTGGCCCGGCGCAGTGGCTCACTCTTGTAATCCTAGCACTTTGGGAGGCCAAGGCCGGCAGGTCACCTGAGGTCAAGAGTTCGAGACCAACCTGGCCAACATGGTGAAACCCCGTCTCTACTAAAAATACAAAAATTAGCTGGGCGTGGAGGTGCATGCCTGTAATCCCAGCTATCTGGGAGACTGAGGCAAAAGAATTGCTGGAACCTGGGAGGTGGAGGCTGCAGTAAGTCAAGATAGCGCCACTGTACTCCAGCCTGGGTGACAAACCGAGATTCTATCTCAAAAAGAAAAAAAAAAAACAAAAAAACTTGTTTGCTGGAAAAAAAAAAGCTTTGTTTTGAAACAAAAATGAAAGAAAAAACTTTAATTTACAGCAGAGGAACCTCTGCTGTAAATAAAAGATAAAGGTAGCTTGGACCAGAGAGGTTTAACCAGCAAGTGCTTGAGAAAGAACTGATAGCATGCACTTTTTTGGATATGAGACGTGAAGGACACTGAGGCTTTTTTGGTTTGGACAGCTCGGAGTATTAGGGCCCTCTTTACTGGAATGGCTAACAATAAGGGATAGGTTTTGGGGAGGAAAGATCATGAATTCAGTTTGTACTTCAGTAGTTTGAAGCATCTGTGGAATATCTAAGTGGAGAGATGTCACCTCCAGGAAGGAATAGGGAGGTGGTTGCTTGAGCCCGGGAGGCGGAGGTTGCAGTGAGCCAAGATCAGGTCGTTGCACGCCAGCCTAGGTGACAGAGTGAGACTCCATCTCAAAAACAAACAAACAAAAAAACCAAAACCAACCAACCAAACAAACAACAAGGGAGGTGGGTGCTTATTCAGGGAAGACCTACTAACCTGGAGGTAGGAAGTTAAGGGGCTCCTATCTGATAACTGTTATCTGGGCATTTTAAAATAAGGTCATCTTCAGTTAAGAAGAGGGTAAGAAAAAGGTAATACAAGAGAAGTCAGAAATTTTACACTATGCAGAAGGTCTGAAATACTTATTTCATACATGGGGGAATGGGTTGATTAGAGAAATGGTTCCTGGACATTGTTGAGAGCCAGTTGAGATGGGCAACCAGGAATTTGTCATTTACCCAGGTACATATTTTCTTCCATCAGTGCTTTAACTTCAAGGTACAAGCCCAGGGAGGGCAGGTTTCATCCTGGATTGCAGTTCTTCAAGTAGATGCAACCAAAGCACAAGAGAATTTAGATAAGAAAGTGATCGAAATGACAGGCCATGGAATATATGGGCATGGGAATCCCTCACACCACTCCTGACCTTGAGTTATAAGGTAACGTGTTTTGTGATCAAATAAACAGACTAACTAGAGAGAGCTGCAGGCGAGGCCATGTCTTCATTGGAGGATGAAGATCTAGAGATGAGAAGGAAGAGGAAATGGGATACATGTTAATTACAGAGAGGGAGTGCTAGTTGGTGCAGGGGTTTGGGAGGCAGTGAGGGACAGGAAACTGCATCAAGGTCGAGACAGAGCATTATGGGGATGAAAACAAGGCAGATGGTGCAGAAGCAAGGCGTACAGCAGGCGTGGACCAATGAAAACATTTTCAATGTCTCTCAGAGGCTGCAGAGCACTCCGCCTACCAGCACTGCGTTGAGGTGTAGAAATTAGAAAGCATGTGTACAGTGCTGCCAGACCTGCCTCTGCAAATCATCTGTGCAGTGTTGACAGCTGCGTGTTGCTCGGTGGCCTGTGTGTGGTCATTCGCGAGGGAAGGAGGGAGGTGGGCAGGGCAGGCAGTCGCAGCATGGCATCATGGGTTTCTGTGTCTGGATCCAGCCTGCCCAAGGTCAAGCCCACAGTCATTGGCAAAGCCCAGGCTGATCTCTGTGCTGTTAGTCACTATTGCTACACTCCCCTCTGCTGATCAGCACCCAGACATTTGAGGATGTCTTCTGCATTCTAAGTGCTCTGTCAGAGAACCAGGGCCAGGGATAGGGTGATGCAAGAGAGGAAGCTAGGGAAAATTTGAAGGACAGTGAGATGGAAGGAATAAGTTCTAGTATTTGACAGCAGGGTAGAGAAATTATAGTTAACAATAATTTATTGTGTATTTCAAAATAGCTACAATAATTCTATTGTTCTCAACACAAAGAAAAGAGAAATGTTTGCAGTGATCAGTGTCCCATTTACCCTGATTTGATCATTACACATTGCATACAGGCATAAAAATATGACGTGTGCCCCCCAAGTATGTACGACTATGATATATCAATTTTTAAAAAATGTAAGAAGGACCCGGCGCAGTGGCTCAAGCCTGTAATCCCAACACTTTGGGAGGGCGAGGCGGGCAGATCACAAGGTCAGGAGATCGAGACCATCCTGGCTAACATGGTGAAACCCCGTCTCTACTAAAAATACAGAAAATTAGCCGGGCGTAGTGGTAGGTGCCTGTAGTCCCATCTACTTGGGAGGCTGAGGCAGGAGAATGACTTGAATCCAGTAGGCGGAGCTTGCAGTGAGCCGAGATCGTGCCACTACACTCCAGCCTGGGCGAAAGAGCAAGACTCTGTCTCTAAATAAATAAATAAATAAAATAAAAAATGTAAGAAGGCACTCATTCTCAGTGTTATGCACCCACTCTCAGGGCTGACCCTGAAAGTGGGTGCCTCCTTAAATTCTGTGCCCTAGTATCTCTCTTGCCTTGCCCTAATTCTGACCCAGCAAAGAACTGTAATATGAAGTGGTGTCTATGCGACTATTCACTCTGATTTTACATAAAGGTTTGTCAATTAACAATTCCAAAAAAAAGTATCTCTTTTTTTTTTTAGTAGATTGTGAGCCCTGTTAGGGAAAAAAAAAATTACGTGTCTACAATAATTCTCAAACTTTGCTATATGCCATTCCACATTACTGCATTTTCTGTGGACTCTTTTGATCTCTAAAAGCACTATCTTGCAGATTCATGCAAAGATACAATATTGATAAGCCCCATGACATCCTGACTGATAGTACATGTCTCAAAAGACTTTAATAAGAAAAACATCATTCTTTGAGGAACATTTGGAATTTATCATAAGGAATTAATTTATAAGTCTGCTACCTTTATTGGAGAATATTTCCTCATCCAGGGCAGAATATGTGTGCACCCTTCAATGAGAGGGAACAGGAATGATGTTAGTCCTTGAAGTCAGTCTCTATCTTCAGAACCCACTGTCCTAAGACATGGCATCTCGACTGTGAAAACCAGGCATTGGATATTATGCAAGAGATAGAAGTAGCATGGCCAAAATGATGAGCAGAAAATAATGGGCAGAAAGAAAGGCCTCCTGATCCCACAGGGTCTTTCTTCGCCACCTTTCTAAAATACGTGCTGTGTCCCCATTAAGAGTGCTTCCTAGGCAAGCCACAGAACCAGCCTGGGCAAAGTGATTCCTGCGGTGTCTCCTCTGGGCTCGAGAATTCTGGGATCTTGTCATCTTCGGAGTGGCCTTCATTCGTTGGTTTCTTCTTTCTTAATTTCCAGGTGGTCTGATTAGGTAAATTACAATAGCAAATTATTTAAAAGCAGTTTGGGCTATTTTCCTGGTTGATAAGTACACAGTAAAGCAGAAAAGATGATTCACTTCTCCCTAGATTCACACAAAAAATCAACAAATAGAGAAAATGGGCATTGAAACATTTTTTGTGGCATTCTATTAACTAGAAATGAGAGTGACCCTGTGACTTAAATAAAGGCCAACCAAGAGCACTATTGTCTGGGCTTTTTGTCAAGAAATGCCATTCCAATGGGCAATTAGAGAGGAGGTAGTTGTCAGCATTTGCTAAAATCAAAATAATAAGAAACGTTCTTATATATCTTCAAATGGACAAAGACTGTTTTTACCAAATCTGGCTTTTTCAAGTCTGCTCTAGCATTTTCCCCAAGGTTGTACTTTCTGTGGATTTCACTGACCGGTGCTCTTGAGTACAGCAGAGAGGCAAAATGCATTTCTTGTTTGGCTCACTAATTCATACATCATGCAAATAACTTGTGAATGATGATTTATCAATGGCCTCATCAATCACACTTGGTAATTCTTGCTGCACATTGAGATGAAATGTTAACCATCTTATTCATGTACATTTTATGACAAACAAATTGTTATTCCAAGAGCTGTTGCTTTCACATTCTCTCATTTGAAGAGACCTTTAAATTTTTCCAAAGTACTTTCCCATCTATGATCTTGCTGTGGACCCAAGATCCTAATAGACTTTTAGAGGTAGGTATTATTATCCCATTTTACAGAAAGGTGCCCAATGTTACTCGAATTTTACTGTGTTATTGTGATTGCTCACGGAACACAGTACTGGGGCTCTGTTGCTTTTTGGGCTGGATATCATTTAGCTGACTTTTAGTTCCATGTTCATGCTAGCTCTACCAATAAAGGCAGGTGCTAAGATAGGCAAAAAGATACAAAGAGGAATGAGGAAGTATAATTTAAAAGGGCAGGGTGTGGTGGCTCACATCTGTAGTCCCAGCACTTTGGGAAGCCAAGGCAGGAGGACTGCTTGAGTCCAAGAGTTCAAGACCAGCCTTGGCAACATAGTGAGATCCCTTCTCTACAAATAATAAAAAATTAGCCAGGAGTGGTGGAATGCACCTGTAGTCTCAACTACTTGGGAGGTTGAGGTGGGAGGATCGCTTGAGCCTGGGAGGTTGAGGCTGCAGTGAGCCATGATCATGCCACTGCACTCCAACCTGGGTGACAGAGTAAGAACCTGTCTCAAAAAACAAACAAACCAACAAAAAAACCCCAAAGAAAATGCAATAGATAGATAAGAAATATAATTTATTTTTATAATTACAGTTTTTGAAATTATTCAGTGAAAATATCTGGAAGTAGAAGTATCTGATGAAGGAGTAAAAATAGCATATGATTGACTTAAAATAATCCCTTTGCATAAGTAAGTAATCAGAATAGAACAAGAATGATCAGCAGGGGAGATAGGAATTAGGGATAAGAATGTGTTGGGCAAATAGCTTACCTAAATCCTGTGGTCTACAAATTTAGATACATGGTGATTTGACTGAATTCTAACAATGTGGGAACAGGGAATGGGGAAGAACTCAAGCTTCCCAACTCTGGGGGGACACTACTGTGCCTGAGTGACAGAAGCTGTAAACCCCAAGAAGACTCAGTGCCATGTCCTGTCTCTTGTGTAAACCAAAATAAAGACAAAGGCCAAGTATAAAACAAAACCTATGTGTATGTGTAACTAAAACAGCTTCTCTTTAGATGTACTGATAGCAGAGTACTGGTTATGCTAATCGAAACTGAACCTCTCTCTTTCTTTTTTTTTTTAATAGGCTTGTTTTGCTAGTGTCTTTTTTTTTTTTTTTTTTTTTTTCAGATGGAGTCTTGCTCTCTCTCCTAGGCTGGAGGGCAGTGTTACAATCTTGGCTCACTGCAACCTCCGCCTCCCAAGTTCAAGCGATTCTCCTACTTCAGTCTCCCGAGTAGCTGGGATTACAGGCACTTGCCATCACACCCAGTTTTTATATTTTTAGTAGAGATGAGGTTTCACCATGTTGGCCAGGCTGGTCTTGAACTCCTGACCTAAGGTGATCCACTCACCTCAGCCTCTCAAAGTGCTGGGATTACTGGTGTGAGCCACCACACCAGGCCTGTTTCACTGGTGTCTTAATGTGTGTTCAGAAGGAAACTCAGAGGTAAATCAAATCCCACCACAGTTCAAGAGAATCTACTTGGATAAACACTACACTCTACCCTATTGCACAATGATTGAATCATCTGTATAAATTGTGAAAATCATACCTGGTCTGTAGTTACTAGTTTGTAATTCAGTTTTTTCTGTCAAAAATTGTATTAAAAAAATTACCCTGGCAACCAATGCTTCCATAGTATAAATGGAAGGCTGAGAGAAAAAGATATAAAATAATGGGTTGGCTTGTAAGGAGGAACCCAGGAGAAGATTACAAATTCTTCATGTGCAGTATTATTAGACCGCACTGGAAACAAAAAAACATATTTGCATAAAATCCACCGTCATGCTCATGGATACAGTGAAACTGATTGTCAATGTACATGGATGCAAAGTGCTTAAACCTTTCCCCTAAATATATATTTTAAAACAGTATGGGCTGGGTGCACTGACTCATGCCTGTAATTCCAGCACTTTGGGAGGCTGAGGCAGGCGGATCACCTGAGGTCAGGAGTTTGATACAGCTTGGCCGACATGGTGAAACTCTGTCTCTACTAAAAGTACAAAAATTAGCCAGGTGTGGTGGCAGGCACCTGTAATCCCAGGTACTTAGGAGGCTGAGGCGGGAGAATCACTTGAACCTGGGAGGCAGAGGTTATAGTGAGCCGAGATTGCGCCACTGAACTCCAGCCTGGGTAACAAGAGCAAAACTCCATCTCAAAGAAAGAAAGAGAAAAAAAACCCAGTATGCATCAAATACAGGTCCTCTTTGTGTTTTGGCTAAATAAAATATTTCATCTGAGGCTGGGCGCGGTGGCTCAAGCCTGTAATCTCAGCACTTTGGGAGGCCGAGACAGGAGGATCACGAGGTCAGGAGATCAAGACCATCCTGGCTAACACGGTGAAACCCCGTCTCTACTAAAAATACAAAAAAACTAGCCGGGTGAGGTGGCGGGCGCCTGTAGTCCCAGCTACTCCGGAGGCTGGGGCAAGAGAATGGCGAAAACCCAGGAGGCGGAGCTTGAAGTGAGCTGAGATCCGGCCACTGCACTCCAGCCTGGGCGACAGAGCGAGACTCCGTCTCAGGTAAAAAAAAAAAAAAAAAATTTCATCTGAGATGGGATGAATATTACAACATTTTTATCAATGTAAAATAAAGTCTATCTGTACAGTACTATGACCAAATACTGGAATGTGACCTTGGGCACCCTCTTAGCTGTAATGTCACTTCACTGTTTCTCCAAGTATCCTCTGTGGGCCACCCAAATTGCAATCACTGGAGGTTCTGGTTAAGGGGCATCTAGGGGTGCTCCAAAGACCAAGTATATAGAAATCTTACGGGGTGAGCCTGGAGTTTTTTAAATTTTCAAATCTTTTAGGAATCCTTAAGCATAGTCCAGACTGGGATCCACTGAATTAATGTTTTACTATCATCATTACTCATTTGTTCTTTCTTTCTTTTTTTTTTTTTTTTTTGAGATGGAGTCTGACTCCCAGACAGGAGTACAATGGTGTGATCTTGGCTCACTGCAAACTTTGCCTCCCAGGCTCAAGCGATTCTCCTACCTCAGCCACCCCAGTAGCTGGGATTACAGGCGCCCGCTGTCATGCCTGGCTAATTTTTTCATTTTTAGTGGAAGCTGGGTTTCACCATGTTGGCCAGGCTGGTCTCAAACTCCTGACCTCAGGTGATCGGCCCCTCTTGACCTCCGAAAGTGCTGGGATTACAGGTCTGAGCCACTGCACTTGGCTGCATTTCTTCTTTTTAAGCCCCTTTCTTGGCCAGGAGATGGCTCATTCCAGTGTGAGGTCATGAATGGAAGAGTTAGTGGCCAGGAATTTGCGGAAGAAAGAAAAAAGGGTAATTAGCTAGGTAAACAGGAAGCTAGAATCTGTTTTGGAGATAAAATGAACCCACAGAGGCTGGGAGGAGAAAGGGAATTGAGCCAGTTGTTGACTAAGTTTACTTCTCCCTTGAAACTTACTTGGAAGAGCAGCTGAGGCGAAAAGATGGAAAGCAGTCTTCTCAAGAGCTGGTAAGGAAACCTCCAGTTTTAGTTTCAGCTGCCTGGTCTGTAGATTTTTCTTCATAGAGGGAGAAAGCTCAGAGGTAAACTACATGGCACTGCAAGCCATGAGAATCCACTTGGACTCACCTAAACCACACTACATTCTGTCACTGATACAGCTTGGGATCACACGTTTTTTTCTTTGTTCATGATTTTAATTTTCCTTTGCTCTGAAGTCTTAGATTTTCTATATACAGCCTCCTCCTCCACATCACATATATTATGAGCACTAAATTAAAATGGCAACTTTGATAGAAGTACTAATCTGTGACTAAATATTTAACAAGGGGGCAGAAAGAATTTACATTTTGATCTTCAAACATTGGAAAATAAATGCCTTCAGTTGTCAGCTTTCCAAATGGACAAGATTGCAAGGGCAAAACAAAATTTCCATGCATTTGATTGACCTCTTGTGAGTTGAACTATTATTAGCAGACGAGAACTTGCCAAAAATATCTGGAAAATATCAGCTGAAAAGTGATTGAAACGAAGTATTTAAAGCAGGTCAGCAGGGCCATGTCTAAAGGAGACAGATTATAAAATACATCTGCATATATTGTATTTATACATAATATATGCCACATATAACATATACATATATACCTAACAATTCATTTTAATTCAGCAAATATTTATTGAGTGGTTATTGGATCAGATACCATGCCACCCTAGGCTTTGGGAACACAAACAATAAGCTTTAAGTTCTCTTACCTCCAAGAACTCACAAGCTAGAAATATGTGAGACAAAACACCGTAATTTCTACAACTTAATACACCTGACAAGGGTTAGATTAGCAATTTGCATAAAGTGCTACCATTGCAGCAATTAACAAGGCAGAGGAAACCTGATGTTTGTTCTGATGATCAGAGAAGCTTTTCCAGTAGAGATGACATTTACCTCCTTGGGATTTCAGCAGACACAGGAGAATGAGAATGTCATTCTGGCAGAGGAAACAGAATTTACAGATTAGGAGTACATGGCTGGAATGAAAGAATTGGGGATGGCAGTGGATAAGAAATAGCAGTGACTGCAGTTTGAGTGATAAATTTATTTGCATATTCATCGATTCAGCAAACTTTTAATGGGTGCTGAGGGAGGTAGGCCCAAGCTATGTGCTGGGTACCGAGGCTGAGAAAACAAGGGACAGAGTGGTGGAAGATGGGCCTGGGATTGTGAAACAAACAGAAAGCACCAGCCCTCTTTGATCCTTCTAGAAGGATGTTTTGCGGTGTCCCAATGATACCTTTCATTGATAATGGTTACCATTTCATTGAGCACCTTCTAAGTACTGTGCTGAACAACTGTGTTACTGCTAGTTCCGGCAATCCTGCATGATAGGTGTTTTCTCTATTTACACATAGGAAGAGAAGCTCTGAGTGCCTGAGAGTGCCCAGCTTGTCATATACGATGCTTGGATTTGTACAAGCATTGATCTCAGTGGCCTGGTAATTATAAAAGCTGAAAAACAGCTGAAATCAAGAACTTCTCCACCCCAACCCCTGAGGACATTACCATCTCCAAATGCCTTGGGATCACTCGGGTCTCTGGTGTTGCGGGACAGCTCTGTCCGGTCTGTGCAGGTGATTTATGTCTGCCTGCTTTTCGGAGAGGCCAGAGCTTATTGCCTTGCTGGGCAGAACTGCAGCTGGGGCCTGCCCTGTCCCATCCCCATCCCCCCGAAAGCAAAGATTTCCAATTACTGTTCTGCAGGAAATGTCAAAAGCATTATTCAACTATTCATTATCCCAGTTTTGTAATTTTTCGTATGTTTTTACTCTTATCTGCCAGCACTTAAAAAAGACCAGCTTTTTCCTCTTAAGAGAGCTTAACTTGCAGAGCTGTGCAGTCTTCCTATTATGTTCTTATCATCCTCTCCCTGTGGTAGGCAGAATGACAAGGATGACAAAAAAAGAACCAAAAATATTTGAAGGCCTTCCTGAAAATCCACCGGAACGAAGGATCCCAAAAGCCTGAGGCTCCGTTCCTCGAGTGACCTGGACGGGAGCCAAGGGCGGCTGGCATTAGCTCTCACGGTCTACTCAGCAGGAGCTCGTGGCTAGTACTCATGGGACCAAAACCACCACCCCAGGGCCATGGGATTTCCCCCAGGGGCTTAACTGGGGGATTACGCAGCTCTGAGGTGCCAAGAGGTCCCCTCTCCCCGAAATCTTCATACCAGTGCTAAATTACCTTTGGTATCCCAAGGACCAGAGGCTAAGGGTAGCTTGGGGTGAGTGATTAGCTCTTCTCCCATCTCCTCCGGCCCCCTCCGCCCCATTCTTTGATAAGGCAATTGACATTTTTCTCTTTGCTATGTAAAGTGCTATGCAGAGGCAACCTCACATCCCCTAGCTCGCTCTGTTCCACCTAGATGGCGCCCTAAGCCCCGCCTGTATGGAGATTCGGAGCAGCCATCTCCCTGGATGTCTTCCTCCCAAGATCCCCAGGTTTCTGAAACCGGCGGACCAGGACTCCTGGCTCGCCCAGAGAGACTCCTTGCCCGCGGCGGGGCTCGCTCGGGGAAATCCCCGCCCACCTTGTTATTCCTGCAGGGGAATCCCCGCCCCCCGTCCCTGTCACTCCGGGGAGTTCCCGCCCCTCGAATCCACCAGAGGGAGGGAGGGAGGGAGGGAATCCCCGCCCATCC
Source organism: Colobus angolensis palliatus (assembly GCF_000951035.1). Lineage (NCBI taxonomy): Eukaryota > Metazoa > Chordata > Mammalia > Primates > Cercopithecidae > Colobus > Colobus angolensis. The sequence continues at coordinate 703,822 of NW_012116722.1, forward strand.
CGGAGGCTCGGCGGATCCCTTGCGCCGCGCGGCGAGGAGTGGACTCCAGCGCC
>NW_012116722.1:704154-749777 GCF_000951035.1 Colobus angolensis palliatus
CGAGCCGCGAGCAGGTGAAGCGACCGTCCCGCTGCAGCCGGGACGCGCGGCTCCAGGTGGGCAGGGGATGGGGGAGGCTCGGCACCCCCGAGACCGTGTGTGCCTAGGAAAGTTTAGCGACAAATCTGGGTGCGGGAATCCCAGCCCTGGCAGGGCGGGGAGTGAGGACGCCGAACCGGGGTCCCACGTTGGGCGGCGCAAACTCCTCTAGCATCCGGCCGGGGACGGGGAGGGCGCAGCGCAGGGGAGGGGGCTGGATAGAGCGGGACCGAGACAGCGGGACACCCGGAGACTCACTGCCGGGGGTACCCAGGACAGGGCCGGGAGCTCCTGCACGGGCGCGCATCACGGGTCCCCATCCCTGGGCCGTCTTCTGGTCCCCTCCTCCAGCAGGAGCGGAGGTACTCAGGTACTCCGGCCTCAGGTAATGTCTTGGGGACCATCCTACCTCGGGCGTGTTTCATTTCTCGCCCCCTCTCTGCCCAGATGAGACGTTAGACGCGGGGCGAGGGAGTGCAGAGGGCGCGCAAAGAGCAAGGGCATCTTAGGGCCGGTTATTGGCGTCTGCCGGGGAGGTGGGGAACATAATGATAGGGAAATCCTGCCCTCCCTCTGAAGTCGAGTTTCTTCTAAAACCTGGTTTCCCCCTCCTTGTCTTCCTCTCTCCCTCCCTCGGGTTTGCGTTTGTGTTTTAAGTCTTTGAGCTGCCTGTGGTCCCCGCTATTTGGAAAATCCATGAAAGCGCAAGGCTGAATTGAGCAGCAGGAGGGTCCAGGACCCCTGGCAGGAATTTGCCAGAAGCTGTCCTCGGCAGCCCAAATCTATGCAGAGACCTTGATAAGGGACACTGGAGTGGGAGGAGGACAAGGTCTGGCATGGGCTGGTCGCAGAGACTGGAATGGCAGGCACGAGGGCATTCCAGAGCTCCAGACCTGCCGTGGGACTGGCGGTTGGGCAGTGTTGGGGGATGGAGCTGAGTCTGAGTCTGTCCCCTGCAGCTGGCTGGCCCAACCTCTTGCCTCCACCAAAGGTAGGGTAGGTGGATATGTTTGCCTTGACAAATCGCAATGAAACTACTGGAAGTGGTTGCTGAGTGGCTGCAGTAAGTGATGCCCTGATCTGTCCTTGCAGAGAGACCCCCTGGACCTTCAGGGCCTCTTCTCCAGTGGGGTCTCCCACACTGGAGGGCTTTAGGGGCCTGGCATCTCTACTGGGCCAGCTTTTGTGGGTTGTGACTTCTGGGTGGCTGCCAAATAGGTACAGGTTGGCAGGTGTGGAGTGGGAGTGCTGCTTGTGGGGGCAGAAGAGAATGTTTCAGAACACACTCCTGGCTGTAGGTGGTGGTTCTGGCTTCATCAATTCCTTCTTCCATTAGAATGGGTCCAGAGCTGCTGCTCCTATAATAACCATCTAGTGGTGTGAGTGAGTGTGTGTGTTGCGGGGGTTAGGTGTAGGAGTAGGGGGCTGTCAGGTGCTATGAGAGGAAGAATCAGAACCATGTAAAGTATATAAATGCACCTACCTTGACATAGTTAATATGCTTCTAGAAAAATATTGAATTATACTTTAAATCTATCTGGAATTGATTTTGCATGCACTTTATGGCAGTTTACTATTTAAGGAAACTTATGATAATTGCTCTCTTCATTTCAATCATTTTATTTTTGGAATACCTGTGGTTTGCTGTGCTGGAGGCTGAGGAGGCTTCGAGGTTCCAGGATATGCTTAGATGAAAGACATTCCCTTGCTGTCAGTTTGTCAGTTTCCGTCCAGCAGGAGAAGGGTGAGAAACGTGCTGAGCACTATGGTGCAGACAAGTGCACAGGCTGCATGTAGTAGATGCCCTACGTTTATTGGATGAGGGAGTGAAGGGATGATTAAGTGAGTAAAGTACCTGAAGAGTGGTCCAAATAAAACATTTTGGGAGTATGGAGGAAAAGAAGTCACTTTTGCCAGAGAGGATTTGAAAGGCTTTGTGGAGGAGCTCTTAGGTGGAATTGAGAGGTTGATCCTGAGTTAGGACTCAGTGCTAAGGACTCAGAGGAACTTAGTTCTTCAGATAGTAGGGAGATGTGTGAGATTTCTTTCTTTCTTTTTTTTTTTTTTTTGAGATCGGGTCTCATTGTTGCCCAGAGCCAGGCAATCCTCCCACCTAAGCCTCCCAAGTAGCTGGGATCACAGGTGTGTGTCACCACACCCAGAGAATTTTTGTGTGTTTTTTGGAGATGGTGGTCTCGAACTCCTGGGCTCAAGTGATCCTGGTGTTTTGGTCTCCCAACGTGCTGGAATTACAGGCATGAGCCACTGTGCCCAACCTGGACCCTCGTTCTGCTCCTACACAACCCTTTAGCACACTCACCATGCTTCCCTGGGCGTGTTTCTTTAGGGCCTTATTTTATTCATACCCAGATAAGGCCTGGAACAGTTGCTAATCACCTTCCTCAGGTTAGACAGGAAAAGAGGCAGAGGGAACACCCCAGACCCCACCGCCCCGGGCTGATCATACGTAGAGTGTTGTGGAAACCTTCTCCCAGAGGCTCCAGGGCTGGTGAGCTGAACGAGATAACACAGAGCTGTGGACACTCCCTTGCTTTTGATCATGTGGGCCTAAGTGACTCAGACCATGGTGATGGGGGCATCTCTGTTGGAAGGTGGCTCCAGGTCTCTCCTACTGCACCAACCGCAAGGGGACAAATTCCAAAGATGAACCCTCAAAAGGTCAGGAGCAAATCCAAAGAGAAGCTGAAGCTCTTTAAGAAGACAGACTTAGAGACTCAACAGTTTGAGTCTCTTTCTTCTGCCCTCAGACACATCCCCGCAGCACCAGGGAGGATGCTGAGGTCAGAGTTGAGTTTCAAGGACAGGAAGAGCTAGGCAGGCAAGCCCATGAGTGAGGTTAGCAGACAAGTGGAGAGGCAGGAATGTGTCAGAGGCGCCCACACCCAGAAAGATGATAGGAAAAGGCCACTGATAGAACAGTGTCTGCGAGGGGTATTCATGAAGCCAGGCTGCAAGGGAAGAAGGAAACAATGATTGCCAAGACAGTGACACTGCGGGTATAGACACTGGATCCAGAAGTGTGCTGGTTGAAAATAATGCACAGAGTATTTTGAGGAGGTTGTAGCATTGAAGGAAGGTTTATTCATGAGAGTCCCTCCGTTCTACCTCGCAGGCATGTTTGGTAAACACAAGAGATGTGCGAGACCAGATCAGGGGTGTTTGGGCTGGAAGAGGCGAGCAAGTGCTGGGAAAAGAACAATTCTGGCATCTGCCCTTCCTGGAAGGCCAAAGGGAAGCAGAGGTTGGTGAGGCCCTGGAGAGAATGAGGAAAACAGAGGAGGCATTTGCTGAGACCTGGGGTCACTTCGTGAAGCTATGGGCTGGGAGAAAGGGCGGCTGTACTGCTGCCTGCTCGGGGAAGCAGATCCGGCACCTGGCACCAGTGGAGGCAGCCAGGAGGGAAAGGAAGGCCTCCTGAGTTGGGGTCATAGGCTTTGGCTGGAATCCTAGCAGTGCGGAGAACTTCCTGCTGGGCCAGATGATTAGAAATTTTGAAGCCTCCATTTGCTCATGTGTAAAATTGGTGCAGTCGTTACTTTACAGGATTGTTCTTAGGAGGAATCAAAAGAGGTCCTAAGGTGTGTTTGGAAGGCCCTCTATGGTAGCATCTGCTGTATGGTGGGTTCTTTTGAATAGCGTGTCCAGAAAGGCATAAACCGCTCCCCAAAGTCAGTGAGAGCCCAGTTGAGTGTAGAAGGCGGGAGTTTTTAGCAGACTTGCCTGAAGCTTTCTTTTAGCTGTGGATGAAAAGCTTTGGACTACTCTGAGCAGTTGGGTCTCCCTGTTCGCACCTTGACGAATCCTTCAAGGTTTCTGTCTTTTAATCTGTTGGCTTGTTGCAGTACTGCGTCTGAATTTAGTGTCCCTCAGTTATGCAAAGATCCAGTTACCAGGTGCAAAGCAGGGAGAGGCTGGATGGTCTCCTCTGTGCTCCGTGGTTTGGAAGGAGGGGATCATGCACTCACACTTGGTAAGGCCTGCTTTTGAGGAAGCTGAGGCCCAGAAAAACAGAGAACTTGCCCCATTAGACAACCAGAACTAGAGTCACAAAACACAGTTGCTTGATCTGGGGAACCCTTGTCTTTCAATAACAGTGGTGTTGTCCAAAGTGCAGGTGGCTGAGGAAGAATTAAAAATCTGCACTCCCCCTTGGTTTTATTAATGGGTCTTTGATTATAGTTGAAAAGATGAAAAAATAGTCTCACTTATTAGTGAAGAGGGAAAGAAAAAGAGTACTTAACTTACTAAACACTAAGTAGATATGTGCCAAATTAAATGAAATTGGGGGAAATACGAATTTTTTTTTTTTTTTGAGACAGGGTCTCACTCTGTCACCCAGGCTGCAGTGGCATGACCACAGCTTACAGCAGCCTTGATCTCCCAGGCTCAAGAGATCCTCCCACCTCAGCCTCCCAAGTAGCTGGGAAGCTGAGACAACAGACACTCACCACCACACCTGGCTAATTATTATTTTTAAAAAATTTTTTGTAGAGGCGGGATTTTACCATGTTGCCCAGGCTGGTATCAAACTCCTGGGCTCAAGCGATCCACCCATCTCAGCCGCCCAAAGTGCTGAGATTATAGGCATTGAGGACTGTTTTTTAAGGAAATGGAAGTATAGAATTATCTGGAAAATTTTCTCAAATTATTCCTTATTTTCCAACCGGGTGGTCTATGTCTAGATTTGGACCTATGCATAGGTTGCATATAAAATGATGGATCCTTTTATGGTATCTAGAAATTTGACAATCTTGATATCCTATTATCCGTACTTTAGAAATAGAGAAAAGATGGAATTGGAAAAGAATACATTTCCCGTGGGTTCTGGCGGGGAGGGTTTGAAGCCAGGTAGGTCATCTGATTCCGTCCGATTGTCTGAGAGCTAAAGAGTTCTGCGTTCTATTTACAAATGTGTTCAAGAAGACACTGGGAGCATTTACAGTTTGAAAACTTAATAGTTGAAGAGGCCTTTTGTGGTCTGATAAGGCGGCTGAGCCGAGAGACGGTTTGTTAAGACACTAAGCATGTGTAGAAGACACATTTGTCTTTTAAGCCTCTCCAGCTCCAGGAAGAGGCCTACCCCTGGCCATGGCCTCTCTGCAATGCCAGTAGTGTATTCACCCCACACTCTCGATGAAGCCAGAAAACAGTCTCCATTCTGAGAGTCCTGGCTGCTCCGTGCATGCATTCCCTACCGGAATGCGTTCTGAGTGAATAATGAATGGTCTATTAACTTCCAGAAAATCAGAAACTTAAGATTCTCAACTCTCTTTATGAAGCCATTGAATGAAACCAGATAGCATTGAATACCTGGCTGACAAAGTTATTCTTGGATTATTTGTTTTTAGGTTATACAGTGTTTCTGGGGCTCATCAAGCCCTCTAGGACACAAGAAGAGGTTTTGGAGAAGCAGCATTGGGGGAACCAACTTCACAGCAAAGAGGATTAATTTTGCGCACACAATTGTTGCGAGCTGTGAATGAAATAATAGCAAGGAGATGGGGGAAGTTTTGTTGTCTCTTAAGTCTAAGAAGCAGCCTGAAATGCCTAGATATCCACGGGAGGATTTAAAAAATCACAAATTCTTAAGGATCTGCAGGTCCTTCAAAGGGCATTATCCAATCTCTTGCCTTCAGGGAGAAATAAACTTAGCTCATTCCAGTTAAGGATCTATGGTTTTAACAGCTTCCTGAGGAAGGGGTGTCCGTGGCATATTTGGCCCTTAACACAGTGATGCCCCAGACTGGTTCTTTGAGGTATTTTAGCAGGAGTCGAAATGGATTTCAGAGGAGTTATTCTTGGTCTCATTTTTTTTTTTTTTTTTTTTGAGATGGAGTGTCGCTCTGTTGCCCAGGCTGGAGTGCAGTGGTGCGATCTCAGCTCACTGCAACCTCCGCCTCCTGGGTTCAAGCGATTCTTCTGCCTCAGCCTCCCGAGTAGCTGGGATTATAGGCGCGTGCCATCACGCCCAGCTAATTTTTGTATTTTTAGTAGAGATGTGGTTTCACCATGTTGGCCAGGATGGTCTTGATTTCTTGACCTTGTGATCCGCCTGCCTTGGCCTCCCAAAGTGCTGGGATTACAGGCATAAGCCACTGTGCCCGGCCGGTCTCATTTTTATCAACACTTGGACACCTCTAGTACTTGACTTTGCAAGCCCTAGACTTTATCATCCAAGTTAACACAACAGACCCTGTTGTCCTGGCCTCAGGACAGCCATCATCCTGCTTGGCTAAAAATAAAGACGGCACTCATACAGTGTAGAATTAGGATTCCTTCCGTGAGCGGGGGCACGCTTTGTGCTGTGGCTACCCCAAAGTCAATTCCCTGGCTGGGACCTGCCAGCTCAGGCAGTGGGAGTTGTACTGGGAGGAGGGTGGGAGAGATGGTAATTTTGGATCTCAGTGTACTCAGTAGGGGGAAGGGGGCAGGGAACTGGGCTGCCTTACATGGGAGGCCTCCGGGCATCCCCAGGCAGCTGGTGGGAGGAGAGAGGGTGCCAGGGAGCTTTGCGCTGCAGGGGACCTTCTCACTACTGTCATTCCTAGGGAGATCTCAGGATACCTGGGGCGGGGAACAAAATAAACACCAACTCTTTTGTTCCTTTCACCAAAGGCCAGCACGTTTCCGATGCCTGTCTAAGGTGAACCTGGCCTGTCCTGTTTACACGTCCTGGGATGTTACTGTAATTCCAGTATTCTAGAAGACTCTATTTCTGGAGAGTGGAGAGGCAAGTGTATTTTGGGGTAGCCGTAATAACTTGGGTTGGTGGGTACAAGTTTGAACACCCAGTAATGCCCCTTACCCCTGAGGAATTCCAGGGACTGAGCCACCAGAAATGTCTTCAAGAACCTGACCCCTCCATGTCATGAACATTAAGGGTAGCTCCTGACACTGCTTATGTTTGCATGCAGGTGATCAAATGGAATCATACGCTCTCTCCAAGAGCACGAAGGTTTCTTTTTCTTTTTCTGTTTAATAAAGCAAGATGTCAATCAACTCTACATTTTTGTGTGTTGGCCAATAGACACTTATAAAATGTCTGATTTCAGCTGTGTTTCAGTTGAACACCCCCCACCACCCGCCAAACACACTCTTTCTGGCCCAGTGTGTTTTATAGAGATTTGGGTAAAACTAGATTGTGCTCTGTGGGTCTCCTGATGAAAAGAATTCACTTCCAAGGCTAAAGCAGCCATGCAAATATTATTACAAAACCACTCAGCAGACAAAATTGGCATAGCTTTCCTCCACAGTTTGCCACTGCCCACTCTCCACTCCTACCCCGCCCTGGCCACCTTAATTCCCAGTATCATTAGGCTGAAAGAGGGACAGCTGTCTCCAGAAAATGTGCTCCGAGGGTCCTCATCAGCGTGGATTCCCAAGAGAGAGCAGGCAGTGAGATGGCACGAGGGGAGGAAGGTACTGGAAAGAATTGCATTAACCCCTCTCTGGACTTACTGCTCGTCTTTGAAAACCTAAGCAGATGTCAGGCTTGTTGATTTCTTTATTGGTGGCAGCTGTGGAGCTGCAGTCCACTATTTTTGGCACCTGGGAGATGCACACGGCCCCTGAACACACTTCCCACCTTCTGATCCCTCATCTGCTCAGCTTCCAGGGCTCCATCTTTATCTTGAGGATCTCTGAAGACTTCCTCTTCCCCGGTACTCTTCAGGATCCAGTACAATGTCTAATATGTGGGTAAAAATTAAAATTAGTTGAATGTTCACTATTTGGCAGGCACTGTTCTAGACACTTGCCACATACGGCTCATTCAGTTCTCATAATCTGATGAGGTACATACTGTTATTACCTCATGTTCGTTTCCTGGGGCTGCTGTCAGAAATTAAAACAGCTGAAATTCATCCTCTCTCAGTATCCTCTTCACAGGTCCAAAGTCTGAAATCAAGGTGTTGACAGGGCTGTGCTCCCCCTGGAAGCTCTAGGGGAGAAACCTTCTCTGCCTCTTGCAGCTTCTGGGAGCTGTGGACATTCCTTGTGCTGCTTCAGCCCAGTCTATGTGTGTGTCTTCACATTGCTTTGTCTGTGTGTCTATGTCTTCTCCTATCTTGTCTGCATGTCTCTACTTTGTGTGTCTCTTTTTTTTTTTTTTGAGACGGAGTCTTGCTCTGTCGCCCAGGTTGGAGTTCAGTGGCGCGATCTCGGCTCACTACAAGCTCTGCCTCCCAGGTTCCTGCCATTCTCCTGCCTCAGCCTCCCGAGTAGCTGGGACTACAGGCGCCCGCCACCTCGCCCGGCTAATTTTTTGTATTTTTAGTAGAGACGGGGTTTCACCATGTTAGCCAGGATGGTCTCGATCTCCTGACCTCGTGATCCGCCCGTCTCGGCCTCCCAAAGTGCTGGGATTACAGGCTTGAGCCACCGTGCCCGGCCTGTGTGTCTCTTATAAGGACATTTGTCATTGGAGTTAGGGCTACCCAAATAATTTAGGATGATTCCAACTTGAGATTTTTAATTTAATTACATCTGCAAAGACACTTTTGCCAAATAAGGACACATTTGCAGGTTTTGGGATGTGGGTATATCTTTTGGGGAGCTACTGTTCAACCCACTACAACCCCTTTTGCGATGGAAAAATGGTGATACAGTGTGGTTAAGCGAATTCTCTGAGGTTACACAGCCAGGAGTTGCTAGAATTGGAATTTACATACAGCAGCCTGGCTCTGGAACTTCCATATGGACCACTACTCTCTCTTGCCTTTTAGTAAATGTGCTCCATGATTGTTCACGGTATGAATGGATGGCAGGATAGGTGGGGAAATAGATGGACAAACAGATGCTGATAACAATAGTTGGCCTACATTCTCCTTCCTTCCCAATGTGTTGAAAATAATAACAATAACTGATATTCATTGTTTTATGCTCTTGACCCGGGACTTATCCTTGGATCCTCTTTTTTGGCTATTCTAGGGAGAGCTCAACTATCTCAAGGCGTTGCCTACCATCTGTGTGCTACTGCCTTCCAAATGGATGTCCGTAGCCTTGATCTCTCTGCTGTGTTCCAGACTCATGTGCCCCACTGCCCCCTTACCATTCCAGTGGGGGCATTATAGGGATCTCTAACCTAGCATGACAAAATGCAATCTTTGATATGTCTCTTTCAAGTTAGTTCTTTCCTTCTCCTCCTGCCATCTCAGCAAATGGCACTACCGTCCACCCAAGGGCTCATCCCCAAAACTAGAAACCACCATTCTCTTTTCCTAACATTCTGTATCCAAATCCAGGAGTAAGTCCTGTTCGCCCCACCTCCAGCCTCCACCCTGTTCTCCTGCCTCCATGGCAGCCACCCTTTTAAAAATCACTGCCATCTCACCCCTGGACCCATGCTGCAGTCATCTTCTAACTGGGCCACCTGAGGACACTGTTGACCCCAGTCCTTTTCCTCCGAGCAGCCAGAGGGGTCTTTTATTTTTTTAAGACTTTTTTTTTTTTTTTTTTTTTTGAGACAGAGTCTCGCTCTGTCACCCAGGCTGGAGTGCAGTGGCCGGATCTCAGCTCACTGCAAGCTCCGCCTCCCGGGTTCACGCCATTCTCCTGGCTCAGCCTCCCAAGTGGCTGGGATTACAGGCGCCCGCCACCTCACCCGGCTAGTTTTTTTGTATTTTTTAGTAGAGACGGGGTTTCACCGTGTTCGCCAGGATGGTCTCGATCTCCTGACCTCGTGATCCGCCCGTCTCGGCCTCCCAAAGTGCTGGGATTACAGGCTTGAGCCACCGCGCCCGGCAAGACTTTTTTTTTTTAACATAGCAATTTTATGTTCATAGCCAAATCGAGAGGAAAGTACAGAGATTTCCTGTATACCTGTTGCCCCTACACATGCAGAGCCTCCGCTCTCGTCCACATCCTTCACCACACTGGTTCATTTGTTACAGTCGATGAACCTGTGTTGGAACATCGTTATCCCTTGAGCCCATATTTTACCTTAGGGTTCACTCTTACATTCTATGGGTTCGGATAAATGTATAATGTCATGTATCCACCATTATATTAATTTTTTAAATTTTTTTATTTTTCTGAGACGGAGTCTTGCTCTGTCGCCCAGGCTGGAGTGCAGTGGCCGGATCTCAGCTCACTGCAAGCTCCGCCTCCCGGGTTTACGCCATTCTCTTGCCTCAGCCTCCCGAGTAGCTGGGACTACAGGCACCCGCCACCTCGCCCGGCTAGTTTTTGTATTTTTTAGTAGAGACGGGGTTTCACCATGTTAGCCAGGATGGTCTCGATCTCCTGACCTTGTGATCCGCCCATCTCGGCCTCCCAAAGTGCTGGGATTACAGGCTTGAGCCACCGCGCCCGGCCATTATATTATAATACACAGAGTAGTGTCACTGGCCTAAAAATCTTCTGTGCTTTGCCTCCTATTCATCCCTCCTGCCCCCCTAACCCAGAGGGTTTTTGTTTGTTTGTTTGTTTAAGAGATGGGGTCTCACTGTGTCACCCAGACTGGTGTCAAACTCCTGGGCCCAAGCGGTCCACCCGTTTTGGCCTCCCAAAGTTCTGTGATTACAGACATGAGCCACTGTGCCTAGCCAGAGGGGTCTTTTAAAAACACAAGTAATATCACTCCCCGTCTTAAAACGGGACATTTCTTATTGCCGTTTCAGTGTGATTCAGGCTCCTTGCCCCAATCCACCTCTCCTGTGACTCCTTCTCTTACCACTCATTGCCCTTACTCCATGCCTGACACGCTGTACTTCTTTCACTTTTGTAACACATCAAGTTCTGTCCCATATCAGGGCTCTTCTGCTTGGAAACATCTTCCCCCAGATCTTCACAGGAACATATGATCTAACAGGACCACCCCCAGGTATTCTATCACATGACTCCTGTTTGAAATAAAATCTTTGGTTTATTCATTTATTGTCTGTCTCCGCTATTGGATCATAAGCTCCATTAAAGCAAGTAACTAGTTTGTGTATCTCACATGCTGAAAATAGTTCCTATTTCTGCCTTTCCTTTAAGGGTTCAGGGAAGACGGTTTAAAATATCAAGACTCGGCTGTGCGCAGTGGCTCACGCCTGTAATCCCAGCACTCTGGGAGGCTGAGGCAGGCGGATCACGAGGTCAGGAGTTCGAGACCAGACCAGCCTGGCCAATATGGTGAAATCTCATCACTGCTAAAAACAAAAATTAGCCAGGCGTGGTGGCGCGTGCCTATAGTCCCAGCTACTCGGGAGGCTGAGGCAGGAGAATGGTGTGAACCTGGGAGGCGGAGGTTGCACTGAGCCGAGATCACATCCCTGTACTGCATCCTGGGCAACAGAGTAAGACTCCATCTCGGAAAATAAATAAATAAATAAATATCAAGTCTTAGGGAAAATTAGAAAAAATCTTGAGCCTCAAAGAAGAGAAAGAGAAATGATCTTCTTAGCATCTCAAGATTAAGTCCCAGGCCAACTAGAGAAATAGTACATTGGGAATCTGAGTGAGTATATTTCTTCCCTGTGTTAATAATCTGTGTCCTGGGTTTATGAGCAGGAAACTGAATTATCCAATAGACACTCAATAAATGTCTGTTGAACAAGTCAAGCACTTAAAGCATTTCAGGCACTGTTTCCAGTTATCCTTACTTTTCAGATGAGGAAACATAGGCTTGGAAAGGCTAAGTGACTTGCCTGAGGTTACATATCTATTAAGAGTTGGAGCAGGCTGAGCGCCGTGGCTCACACCTGTAATCCCAGCACTTTGGGAGACTGAGGTGGGCGGATCATGAGGTCAGGAGATTGAGACCAGCCTGGCTAACATGGTGAAACCCTGTCTCTACTAAAAATACAAAACAATTTGCCGGGCGCGGTGACAGGTGCCTGTAGTCCCAGCTACTCAGGAGGCTGAGGCAGGAGAATGGTGTGAAACCCAGGAGGCGGAGCTTGCAGTGAGCCAAGACCGCACCACTGCACTCCAGCCTGGGCAACAAAGTGAGACTCCGTCTCAAACAAAAAAAAAAAAAAAAAAGGGGTTGGAGCAAGAATGTGAATCCAGATCTCTCTGTCTACCAAGCCCCTCTTCCCAACCACGATTCCATACAGAATCTCTGAGAAGCAGGAACTGCCTGGGATCCCTAAAGTCTCTACAGAGCCCTGAGTTTACTAATTCATTTTCCTGCTTATAAACCCAGGACACAGATTGTTAACACACAAGGAAGACATATACTCACCCAGATTCCCAGTGTACTACTTCTCTGCAAAGTTGGCCTGGGACTTAATCTTGAGAAGCTAAGAAGTTCATTTCTCTTTTTCTCCACTTTAGGAGTTTCAGGCTCAAGACTTTTTCTGATCTTTCTTGCAACTTGATGGTTTAAACCCTCTTCTTCGAACCCTTAAAGGGAAGGCAGAGATGACCAGGTTGAGTCCTTATATGCAAAGGTAGAATTTTTCTGTAATCAGAAAATGCTCTGAGGTCGTCTTCCTCCTGGTTTTCCTTACACATGAACACTTTTATGTAGTTTGGTCTTTTCGGCTTCCACGTTTCTTCCTAGCTGATAAGAGCCCTAGGGTGAGAGCATGGACTCCATTTTCAGATCGGCTGTTAGCAAGAGCCTCTCTATTGGGTCTTGCTAAAAGACTGGTCCATTTCTTGGTCACTAGCTTTGAGCCAGTCGTGAAAGAAGACAAAGGACAGGTTCTTGCCAGGTGTAGGGCTCAAAGTTTGCAGCCTAGGGAGAATGAGAAATCACCTATTCATTTCTTTCCCTGTTGTTGGACCTCCTTTTAAAATAAGTTCCATCTTGAGAATTACATCAGCATCCCAGTAAGTAAACATCGGACAAAAAACTACTGTTTCAGGCAAATAGTAATTGTGAGAATGTCCAAGACCCACAACTGTAGGTTGGGCTTTTATTCATAGAAAGGTCTATAGTGGCTGATTTTTAGTGTATCTGGCAAATATAACTGCTCTCCTGCAGAAAGGTAGAACTCTGGCCATTTGATATATCATGCACTTCACCTCTGCTGTCGTGAGTGGGGTTTGCTATGGTAACCAGAACTTTGCCCGAGGGTTGAGCATGTAAGATGTCACTCATTGGTAGTACCCTTTATTTTTAGCAGAAACCAAAGAGGAGCTGCTCATTGTTCCTGCTAACATGCAGGTGGGTAGTCACAGTGGAGCCTGGGAAGAATTGTATGTGCTGTTCTCATGGGGAATGTCACCACCCACCACAGTTCTCATTTGTTAGAGCAAGATGTGCTTCTGCATTTCCATTGGTTAAAATCTGTGCTGAAAATTGTGCACTAGGATAGTTGGACTTGCTTTTTTTTTGAGACAAGGTCTCCCTCTGTTGCCCAGGCTGGAGTGCAGTGGCACGATCTTGGCTCACTGCAGCCTCAACCTCCCAGGCTCAAGCGATTCTCCCACCTCAACCTCCTAAGTAGCTGGGACTATAATATGCATCACCATGCCTGGCTAATTTTGTTGTTTGTTTGTTTGTTTTGAGATGGTGTCTTGCTCTGTCACCCAGGCTGGAGTGTAGTGATGTGATCTTGGCTCACTGGAACTTCCACCTCCTGGGTTCAAGCAATTTTCCTGTCTCAGCCTCCCGAATAGCTTATTTCAGGCGCACGCCACCATGGCCGGCTAATTTTTGTATTTTTTTTTTTTTGTAGAGATAAGGTGTCACCATGTTGGCCAGGCTGGTCTCGAACTCCTGACCTTGTGATCTGCTCGCTTTGGCCTCCCAAAGTGTTAGGATTACAGGAATGAGCCACCTTGTCCGGCCTGTTTTTTTGTTTTGCTTTTTTTTTGTTTTTGTTTTTGTTTTTGTTTTAGAGACAATGTCTTGCCATGTTACCCTGGCTGGTCCTGAACTCCTGAGCTCAAGTGATCCTTCTGCCTTGGCTTCCCAAAGTGCCAAGATGACAGGTGTGAGCTACCACCCTGGGCCTGGACTTGATATTTTAAATAACTCTTTTTCAACTGCTCTTCCCCATCTTCGTCTTGACACAGCATGTAAGGTTTGACGACAATGGCAGTCCTGCAGATAGGAGGTGGGTGCTTCTCATAAAGCCACTGAAAACTATGAAAGCTCAGCAAACATTTGAAGGAGGTAACTTCTCAACATGACGCTCATTTCTTTCTGAGTGCTTATGCTTTGTCTTCACTGCCCCCAAATCAACTTTTTTCCTTTTTTCATCCAACTAGTGTTTATTTAGCACATGCCACATAGAGAAAAGATATATATACTTCATATTCTCAGTATAGGGAATAAAAATAAAATTCAGTTTGCCTTGAATTATCAATTGCATCAAATTGTTTGGCTGTCTTCCAGATCAGAGGGAGGAAAAATGGTGAAAACATTGCTTCGAGAACATAGTGGCCAGGCACAGTGGCTCATGCCTGTAATCCCAGCACTTTGGGAGGCCAGGGCAGGCAGATCACTTGAGGTCAGGAGTTCGAGACCAGCCTGGCCAATATGGCAAAACCACACCTCTGCTAAAAATACAGAAAGTTAGCTGGGCATGATGGTGTGCGCCTGTAGTCTCAGCTACTTAGGAGGCTGAGGTGGGAGAATCACTTGAACCTAGGAGGCAGAGGTTTCGGTGAGCTGAGATCGTGCCATTGAACGCCACCCTGGGTGACAGAGTGAGACTTTGTCTCAAAAAAAGACCAAAACAAAACAAAACATAGTGAGCCTCCTGAACCTCACTTTTGCTGGGGACTTGGAACTGGCTAGGATCTCCCTTGGCATATTTGCTGATAGATATGTATATCTAGGACTGAGTGAATCTGGAGCCATGTAACACTGTATTCCATCACCTGTGAGTTTGGTTAAGCATGCAAACTAGTCCAAAATGAAGCCGCAGTTCTTTTATCAGTTGATATCAGCTGTGGGGCAGGAACACTAGACTAGAAGGTTCTTCCAGGCATAGACTATATCCTGTTTGATGCTGTGACTCAAGTACCTCGTGCAGTGCCTGTAATATGGTAGGCCCTTCATGAAGGTTTTTTAATGAGTGAAATTAGCGTCAGATCAGTGCGTCTGGGTGAGAGAGAAGAACCTGGACTGTACATCAGGTCGTATTTATAAGGAATCCGTGGAGATCCCCATAGTCTGAAATAGTCCTGTCCTTCAAAAACATATAATCTATTGTGAGAGAGAGGACCTCTGAGGCAGCGCTAGTTATGACTTAGGATGTATGGGAAGATGAATCTTCTGATAAAAGCATCTTAAGAGTTATCCTAGCATCACCAATTTTCCTTTCAAATGGAAAGATTTCACTTTACACACTGATCATTTTAGATGATTTCATAAACTAAAGAATATCACACTTGTGCAGCCCAATTCATTCATTCATTCATTCATTCAGTAAATCAGATCTTTATTTGACACCTACTATGTGCTAGACCCTTAGATTCTAGTAGGGAAGACAAACATTCAGTACATGTTTTTTGTTTGTTTGTGATGGAGTCTCACTCTGTCACTCAGGCTGGAGTGCAGTGGTGCAATCTCGGCTCACTGCAACCTCCACCTCCCGGGTTCAAGCAATTCTCCTGCCTCAGCCTCCCGAGTAATTGGGACTATAGGTGCGTGCCACCACACCCAGCTAATTTTTTGTATTTTTAGTAGAGATGGTGTTTCACTGTGTTAGCCAGGCTGGTCTGGATCTCCTGACCTTGTGATCCACATACCTTGGCCTCCCAAAGTGCTGGGATTACAGGCATGAGCCACTGCGCCTGGCCCCAATATATGTTTTAAGCTGAGTCCAGAACATGACCCCATAGAGAAGTGGTTCTCCACCCCAGTGCACATTAGAAACTGCTCCTATCATTGTTGTGAATGACATCCATGCCAAGGATCAATTCTGAGCCTTTTACTTGATCCCTCAAAGCATTTGACACACACACAGGTCATCCCTCCCTTACCTTGAAAAGCTCCTTACCTTGGCTCTCTGGATACCACACTCTTCAGGGGTTCCTCCTGGTGCCACAGGAGCATTCCTTTCTAGGTTTCTAGGCTGCCTCCTCTTCCTCCTGACCTCTTAATAATGCTGGAGGGCCTTGGACTCAGTGGTTGCACTTCCTGTCTTTTCTCTCTGTGATTCCTATCTGCGATGTTGGTCATCCTGATGGCTTTAAATGTTATCTGTAAGCCGAGAACTCCCACCAATCTATCTCCATCCTGTACTCCTTGCATATATAATTATCTACTTGACCTTCCTGCTGAAGGTCTAGTGGTCATCTCAAACTTTGACATCTGAAACCAAATTCTCATTCCCACCCTGCCCCTTCCAGATGCTTCATCTCTTGTTCGTTCTTTAAAAATCATTCTGTAGAGTACAAGCATTGCTCATCACTTTTCCCCTCATGGAAGCTACACTCATCTCTCTCAATTGGGCTATTTTAGGAATCTCCCAGTTGCTATTGTTCCCTTTCCTCCTCATAGTCTATTCTCAACAGAGCAGGCAGAAAGATTCTAGTAACATGGAAATCATTTCCTGTCAGTTCTCTGCCCAGGCCTTCCCAGGAGCTTCCCATCTCACTCAGAGGAAAAGCAAAACTCATTACATAGCCCATCAGCCCCTTGGTGGTTTCTCCCCTCCCCTTGCCCTTCCCATTCTGATTTCATCTCTTGCATCTGCCCCAGGGCCATTGCACCTGCTATTCCCTCTGCCTGGAATGCTCTTCCTTCATATAGCAGACTTTCCCTCACTTCCTTCAGGTCCGATTCAAATGTCACCATCAGCGAAGTCTTCCGTGCTACCCTACACTAGCCCGTGGCTTCATACCCCTCTTTTCAGCTTTATTTTCTCCATTGCACATTATCAGTTTTTTTGTTTTGTTTTGTTTGTTTGTTTGTTTGTTTTCTGAGACGGAGTCTCACTCTGTCACCCAGGCTGGAGTGCAGGGCGCCATCTCAGCTCACTGCAACCCCTGCCTCCTGCGTTCAAGTGATTCTCTTGCCTCGGCCTCCTGAGTAGCTGAGATTACAGGTGCACACCACCATGCTCAGCTGATTTTCTGTATTTTTAGCAGAGATGGGGTTTCACCATGTTGGTCAGGCTGGTCTCGAACTCCTGACCTCGTGATCTGCCCTCCTGGCCTCCCAAAGTGCTGGGATTACAGGCGTGAGCCACCGTGCCCAGCCTAGTTTTTTTTTCAGTGTATCCTATATTTTACTGACCTAATTTGCTTTTCTGCCTGCTTCTCCCTATTACCATGTAAAACCTATGAGGGATTTTTTTTTTCTAGAAGGTGGTATCTATTTGGTTCATTGATGTATCATCAACACGTAGAACAATACTTGGCTTATACCTGGCACTCAGAAAATACTTGTTGAGAAAATGAATCAGAATCATTGGTATTTTTAATTTAAATACTGATGCCCCAGGGAGGGTGATTTAATTGGTATGAGGTATAGCCCAAGCACTGGTATTTTTTGAAGGCTCCCCAGGTAATTCTAAAGTGAAGCCAGCGTTGCAAACCACTGCTTTCCAGATCTGAACTCTGTTGTTTTTCTCCTTTTAAGGACTTTGCCTCTGTGGCATATGTTGTTGCATTCTTACGAAATCCATTAGTCTCAGAACTTAAATTGCAGTGGATGGTAGAAAGGAAGTTTGTGTTGTGTGTGATAGCATGTTAGGGTTAAATTGGATCATCTCATTAGAGTAGATGTAGTGGACATTCTTCCATTTATGACCTAGGCTGAACTTCGATGGGGAGGCACAGACCCCGTGCTGCAGCGTCAAGTGTGTTCTTTGTTAATTTCCCAGTTGAGCATCTGACTTTTGTCTTTGTTTGAAGAGAGAGAGGGGGTTTGAATCTGGCTAATTATAAACTTCATTTGCTTAAATGGGCTATGCACATGTATTCCCACCCAGAATGTTCACCTGCCCACCTGCCCACTGTTTAAATTCTGTCCATCTCTGAATGCCCAGGGAAAGTCATTCCCTTTGAAAAGCCTTCCCCTCCTTCCCTGGCTGGCAGCCTCCCCTGGAACACCTGGCATTTTTACCAGGCACATGTTGCTTTGTTGGTGAACCTTTTGTGGGAGGTGTCTTCTTTTTTCCCTTCCCTCCTGGACTCAGTTGTAACCTCTCCAAGGGTACTCAGCCATCTCTTTCACCTCTCTGTGTCCCCAGCAGCAGTCAGTAAAGGGATGTTGATGGATTGATTCAACTACTCTTGTTTAATGTATTGGCAGCGTCTAAGCACCACTGCCGAGGGGAAGGGATGTCACTCAGCGTAAACACCTTGGCATTGTTCACTCTGTTTTATTGCTGATGTGTAGCATTCTCATTTTATGATTTTTTAAAGCAACTGAATACTTAGCTTTTAAGATTTAAAATCCCAAGGTTTCAGTACCATGTTTGAAAATGATATATTCGAGAAAGCTGGGATACAATCTCGTTTGCCTTTATTTTCTAAATCAGATTCAAACTAATAAAATTTTACCTGCCTTTGAGGGGCTCTAAGAGGAAGCTCTAAGGCAGGGCAAAGGGGCTGCTTTATAGGGCCCTTCTCTCTCCATAAGAAGTAGTGACTTTTTTTTTTTTTTTTTTGAGACAGAGTCTCCTCTGTCGCCCAGGCTGGAGTGCAGTGGCCGGATCTCAGCTCACTGCAAGCTCCGCCTTCCGGGTTTACACCATTCTCCTGCCTCAGCCTCCAGAGTAGCTGGGACTACAGGCACCCGCGACCTCGCCCGGCTAGTTTTTTGTATTTTTTAGTAGAGACGGGGTTTCACCGTGTTAGCCAGGATGGTCTCGATCTTCTGACCTTGTGATCCACCCGTCTCGGCCTCCCAAAGTGCTGGGATTACAGGCTTGAGCCACCGCGCCCGGCCACTATTGTAGTCTCATTATCAAGTTAACATTCGTCACCTCAACAGCCTGGGAGATCAGGTCAGCTGATATACTGGAGGAGGAGGAGGGTTTAGAAATGAAGTTCTTAACACCTTTGTGGCCCTTTGAAGCCCTCAGCTGCGGGGCGGAGGGAGTGATGTCATACTGAGACAGGAAATGTCATAAAGCTGGAAAATGTCATAAACCGATCTCCATCTGGTCGTAGATGTATAAGAAACAGCAAAGAAAAGCACATTGTGTTTTTATCCAAAGGGGATAAGGTTACTAGACCTGTATATCGTGGGAAAGCTGTTGACATAGCCTATCTGGCTTTTTCAGCAAGACGTTTGGATGGTCCTGTCCAATGTCTTTGAGGGCAAGATGGTGCTATGTGGACTGGACAGTAGCAGCGTGTGGTGATTTGCCGCTGACCCTTGAATGCCTGGACAGTGGGTGTGGACTAGTGTTCATCCAAAGAGAAAGTTCCAGAGAGAGCCCTGCACAGCTCTACCGTTGGCTTTATCCTACCCCTGTTCAACATTTTTATCAACGATTTGAATACAGAGGTGGATGACATGTTTATCCCATTTGCTTATGACCCAGATCTGGGAAACACAGTGACCTCATTTCACACCAGAATCAGAATCTAAATAGGCTTACAGGATAGGCCAAGTCTTGGAAAAGTCAGCCAAGGGGCTCAAGTGAAGGTCCTGCACTTGAATCTGAAAAAACCAACTGCGTTTATTATGGGATGATCAAGAGCCTGTTTTAACAGCAGCCTTTGAGTAAAACATGGAGGCAGGTCATGAGACCGTGTGATCCATGTGCATCAGCACTGGGATGTGACTCTGAGATAAGAGCAAATCCCAGATTTAAGGGGCCAGGGGCAGAGTGTTGACCTCGGCGCTAGTCCCGCACATCTTGACTGTTGTGTGCTGCTCTCGGCAGCACCCGCAAAGGAGGTGTTAGTACAAGAGATGTATGGGAAAGATAATGGCTGCCTTCGGAGTCCTACCCTTTCCAGCCCATACCCCTAGGAACCATGGCTTTATCTACTTCTTTGCCAATACTCTAACCGTCCTATCTTTTTTCCTTTAGTTGCCCCCACCCAACAAAATCTCTACACAAAGTAAGTTCAGTCACCTGCATTTTCTGTTGTATGTCGTAGCGGCTAAGCATTTCTATGAAAGAAAAAATAATCACCCAGCTATTTGGATTGGTGCAATTGCAGAATAATGGTCTCTAAGCTCATCAGATCCACAGGCTGGCAGACAGGTGGAAGGACAGTCTTCAGGCCCCCAGTCACCCCAGGGTCTATCCTAACTCTTCTCCTCGCCCTTCAAACTTCGACCTCCCTGTCTTTTCCCTCCCTCTCAGCAAGGGATCTTCATATTTTCTTCACAGAGGGATGATCAGTGGAAACTCCGTTCATCCTGTTCCCTCACTTACAAAGGATCTATTTCCACCTCCAGCCTGCGCTCTTTCCTTCCTGCTTCTGAGAAAATTTCCCTCCTTTTATCAAAGATTTCCCCAGGAGCTCAGGAGCGGGTCTCCTCTCTCTCCTGTAATGATCGTATTTGATCAGTATACTTTTTTTCTGCTGTTAACCTCTCTGTGTCTGTTTCCTCTCTGCCATGTTTAAACTTCCCCCTTCTTTAACTAACACCTCTTTGTCTTTATATCCTTAACAACCCTATGATTTGAAAATTTGGTCTATATGGGATGTTTTCACTTTTTTTTTTTTTTTTTTTTTGAGACGGAGTCTCATTCTGTCCCCCAGGCTGGAGTGCAATGGCGCAATCTTGGCTCGCTGCAACTTCTGCCTCCTGGGTTCAAGTGATTCTCCTGCCCCAGCCTCCCAAATAGCTGGGATTGCAGGCACGCACCACCATGCCCAGCTAATTTTTTGTATCTTTAGCAGAGACGGGGTTTCACCACGTTGGCCAGGCCGGTCTTGAACTCCTGACCTTGTGATCTGCCTGCCTCATCCTCCCAAAGTGCTGGGATTACAGGCATAAGCCACCATGCCCAACCTGTTTTCACTTCTTAAATCTCTCATTAATTCCACAATGGATGGTGCAGTTTGATTTTGCTCCCAGTTCTTCCTTGAAATGCCATTGCCATGTTCACCAGTGGTCCTCTTCCCCTGCCTCCCAGTGAATCTTTTCCATACTGACTTTGGTTGGCACTGCTCTCCTATGAAACCCTATTCTCCTGGCTTCTCTGACACCACTTCTCAGACACTGCTTTTCTCCTACCTCTTTAAATAATACTTAGTCTTAATCTCTCTGAGTTCCTCTCCATGGAGCCTTTTAATTTACTTTTGCAACAACCTTTATTCCCCCTCTACTTTTTTGATTGGTTTCATACTTTGCCTCTTAAACAAAGGTTCTCATCTCACCCTCTGGCAATTTGAGCCGCATCTTCGACTTCAGTCACCACCTATGTACTGATCACTCCCAGATCTGTACCTTTAGACCCAACCCTTCTCCTGAGCACTGACTCACACATCCAGTATCTACCTGCCGTCTCCATCTGGTTGACCCTCAGCTACTCCAGAGTAACATGTCCTAAGCCAAACTCACCACTTTCCGTATATAAACCTCTTCCTTTGTTCCCCCGCTTGGTCAGTGGCACCCCCACTCAACTAGCCCCCGAAATAAGACACTCAGACTCATCCCTCACCTCTCTATGGCTCTATATACTTGTACATGGGGAGTTTGCAACTACTATCCATTGGATAAACTATTTCCATGGCTTTTCTTGTACAGGACTGCTAGGACTTATTCTCATTTCTGGTCTGGAAGCCAGAATAAGGGCCAAAGCATTGAAGTTAAGGGAAAGATATACAGCCCCATGCTGGGCAAATTTTTCCATCGGTTGTACCTGTCTCCAAGTGGCATGGAGCGCCTTGGGAGGTTGTAAATGTCCTTTTCCTGTGGGCTTCAAGCAGAGGTTGGAGGACTGATGTTACCAGATTGAGCTGGGTGACTTCGAATGCTGATACCAACTTTGAGGTTTAATTCAGCGGCTAATAAGCCCATCATATATACTTTGTCTACATCATTTTGTTTAAGCTCCTTAATAAATTATTAGCCCCATTGAATAGAGAAGAACCAAAAGCTCAGAGGATCAAGTAATTTTCCTAAGGTGACCCAGCTGGGTAGTCAGACTTTTAAAGGAGACCTGGTGTCCCCACAGTCCACTGTTTTTGGTAAGCCACTGCTTTCCACTTGACATTAGAGACACATTTCAATTCAATAGATTGCAATCATCTGTATATCCTCATTGGCACAATTAAACCTTTAGGGATAATAGAAAGGAGCAGTTCTTTGATTCATAGATTAAGTAAATTTGGAACCCAAGTTCTCCTTAAATATGTCCCCATATCTATTGGCATGTTATTCTTCCCCTCCATTTCTATGGATACTTTATTGTTATAACCAGTAATTCTTTTTAAAATTTTTTTATAAAAAGTTTTTTAAGAGATGGGATCTGTATTAGCCCATTCTCACACTGCTATGAAGAAATACCTGAGATTGGGTAATTTATAAAGGAAAGAGGTTTAATTGACTCTCAGTTCCACATGGCTGGGAAGGCCTCAGGAAACTTACAATCAAGGCAGAAGGGGAAGCAAACATGTCCTTCTTCACAAGGTGGCAGGAGAAAGAAGTGCTGAGCAAAGAGGGGAAAGTCCCTTATAAAACTGTCAGATCTTGAGAGAACTCACTCACTATCACGAGAACAGCAACATGGGGGTAACTGCCACCATGATTAAATTACCTCCCACCGAGTCCTCCCATGACACATGGGGATTATGGGGACTACAATTCAAGATGAGATTTGGGTGGGGACAAAGCTAAACCGTATCAGAGTCTCTGCTGCCCAGGCTGGAGTGCAGTGGTATGATCATAGTTCACTACAGCTTTAAACTCTTTAGCTCAAGCAGTCCTCCCACCTCAGCCTCCTGAGTAGCTTAGACTACAAGCATGTGTCACTATGCCCAGTGAATTTTTCTGTTTTGTTTTGTAGGGATGGGGTCTTGCTATATTGCCCAGCCTAGTCTTGAACTCCTGGCCTCAAACAGTCCTCCGACCTTGACCTCCCAAAGTGCTGGGATAACAGGCATGAACCACTGTGCCCGGTCTATAAGAAGTAATTCTTGTATCCAAGTGCAGTTTTCTTCATAATCCACCACCTCCAGTTTGCAGAGGCTTGAAAAGAAACAAATGAGAAAGGGTTAGCTCTTCCATTTGCTTAGTATGGCTTTTAATTAAATGCAGGTCCTGGCTTTGGAGGTTCTGGGCTGCTGCTAAAATAGCAGCCTGTTGTGTGGCCCATGCTGAGGAGGTCAATCTGGTTTTTCTTTTACAAGCTCAAAAGGAAAGATGTCATATATTGCAGGGGAATTGGCTTAAGGTATAGGAAGAATATATAAGCAAATATTTACCTTCTTTTAACTTTTGCCTCCAACACATTGTCCTGGTAGGAAGCAGAGGACTGATTGAAACAGCAGATAAGCATCAAAACGGGGAGGAATCAGCTTAGGACAATCACCGGGTGGGAGAAAGGAGTCCAAGGGGACAGCCGAGCCAAGAATCTGAAACCCAAGCTGTAGAGACTCAACTTTCAGATAACCTGTGAGTGGTTATTTTTATAGCACCCATTAGCTGCCACTCTTGGAACACTAAGGAGAACTTATCCTCTCTTCTCCTCTTACACGCTCTAAAGTATGTGATCACTTTTCCGTCTTTCACCTGCTCCTAACTTTGTTATTTGAATATTCAGAGAGCTTTCTTACCCTTTGAGTTTGAGGATTAGGTACAGCTTGAGTAATTAAAATCCAGCAATAATCCCCAAGGCTAAAGATAGATAGAAATAACTAGTTCCTCCATCAGTTTTTGTTTTCTTTTTTTTAAATCAGAGATATTCAGGGGCAAAAAGGTAAATGTTGTGATTGTACAAAGTGCAGGTGGGAGAAGATGATGGGAGAGTGAAAAGACTCCTGGGTGGCCCAGACACCAACACTCTCAGCTCTAGTCCAGACATGTCATCCTGGGTGAGGTAGCTGGCCTCTCAAGGTCCTAGTTTCCTCATCCTTAGAAGGAAGCAGTTGCAGTTAGTAATTCCTAAAGTCGGCCAGGCGTGGTGGCTCATTTCTATAATCCCAGCACTTCAGGAGTCTGAGGTGGGTGGATCACCTGAGGTTAGGAGTTTGTGACCAGCCTGGCCAACATGGTGAAGCCCC
Organism: Colobus angolensis palliatus; assembly: GCF_000951035.1. Classification (NCBI taxonomy): domain Eukaryota; kingdom Metazoa; phylum Chordata; class Mammalia; order Primates; family Cercopithecidae; genus Colobus; species Colobus angolensis. The sequence continues at coordinate 728,248 of NW_012116722.1, forward strand.
GTCTCTACTAAAAATACAAAAATTAGCCGGGCATGGTGGTGCATGGCTATAATCCCAGCTACTTGGGAGTCTGAGGCAGGAGAATCGCTTGAACCTGGGAGGCAGAGGTTGCAGTGGGCTGAGATCCCGCCATTGCACTCCAGCCTGGGCGACAAGAGTGAAACTCCATCTCAAATAAATAAATAATTTCTAAAGTCTCTTTTATCTGTAAAAGAAGAAAATGTCCTGACACACAGCTGGAGCTCCATAATCCACATGTTGCCTATCTTAGTCCTTTTGGGCCACTATAACAAATTCCATAAACCTGGTGGCTTATAAATAAAATACAAAATAAAATTTATTTCTTGCAACTCCAGAGGCCGGGAAGTCCAAGATCAAGGCATCAGCAGATTTGGTATCTGGGATGGGTTTGCTCTCTGGTGCGTAGATGGCACCTTCTAGCTGCATCCTCACATGGGGCAAGGGACAAGGCAGCTCTCTTGGATCCCCTTTCTTTTTGTTTGAGATGGAGTCTTGCTCTGCTGCCCAGGCTGGAGTGCAGTGGCCTGATCCCACCTCAACCTCCAGAGTAGCTGGGACTACGGGCATGCACCGCAATGTCCAGCTAATTTTTGTATTTTTAGTAGAGATTGGGTTTCACCGTGTTGGCCAGGCTGGTCTCGAAATCCTAACCTCAGGTGCTCTGCCTGCCTTGGCCTCCCAGAGTGCTGGGATTACAGGCATGAGCCACTGCTCCTGGCCTCTGGGATCTCTTTTATAAGGGCACTCATTGTAATCATGTGGGCTTTGCCTTCATGCCCTGACCACCTCCCAAAAGGCCCTTCCTTCTAATGCCATCACTGTGGAGGTTAGGATTTCAACATATGAATTTGGGGTTGCAGGGTGGGACACAGACATTCAGACCACGGCACCACCTCTCACATGAAAACAGTCATCCCTTTCCTGCCTCTCACTGCTAAAGATCCATTCACATCTACAATGCCTTGGACCCCACTTTCTGTCCCAGATGAACAAATTGATCTAAATTAAGCCACCCATAAAAAATATCCTGTTTCTGTTAGGAATAAGTTCCATTAATAGTAAAAGACTTGCAAGGCATGAAAAATTCAGTTTCCCTTCCACTGATGATGATTTCTTCCCCCAACTTTAGAGATTGTCTATTCTAATCTCATATGTTATAAATGAACAAATCTCAACCCAGAGAGCTGAGGTGGCTAAGGGTCACACAGCAAAGACCGTTTGGTAGAACTTTTCCCCCCTGCCCCAAATGGCAAGATACAGGTACTTGGCATTCAGTGTTTAAAAGATAATTATAGAGCTATTTTTAAACCGGAGCCTCTTTTACCTTGGGATTTTTTAAGAAAAAAGAAATAAACAAGTGTACTAGAGTTGTCCTTTTAAGCCAGTTTAAGAAGAGTGCCTTCTCCGTGCTGTTGAAATTGGCAGGCCTGCATCTTGCAGACAGACTGTTCTGGTCTACTCGGTTAGTTGTTATCCCAAATGCAAATCTGACTCACGGGTGAGATCATGAGAAATCTGGGCTATTTTTCTTGAGGACTTTTTCTTTCCTCTTCCAATTTTCTTTTGCGGTGTTTGGCTCCGTATGACACCCATGCTGGGGAACAGAACCTTGAAACGGTTGTTCCTAGGATGGCCACTGCTGTCGTATGAATCACAAGACCGCTGGGGCAGGCTTGGCCCTGAACTGTTTGTGGCTTTGGTGTGGAAGTTTAGGGTGTGTGTGTTTGTATGCATGCACATGTGTGTGCTTGCACATGTAACTGTGTGTGTGATGGCATATGGCAAAGTAAGAAGATTACTGCTTACTAGGATTTGAGCCCTTTTTCTAACCAATGGACTATTTTTATTCAACAAATGTTCACTTAATATCCAGCTTTTACTAGGCGGTGATGATATAGAGGGGTCTCTTACTGTCTAGAGAACATTATCTACAATTAAATAAGTAAATGTTACCTAGCCTGTGTATTAGGGTAATGATAGTTGCTGTTGCTGTGACAGTTAAACCTCCAATTTTTTTTTGTGTGTGTGTGAGATGGGGGTCTTGCTGTGTTGCATAGGCTGGTCTTGAACTCCTGGTCTGAAACAATCCCCCCACCTCAGCCTCCTGAGTTAGTCAGGATTACCAACACGCACCACTGCATCCAGCTCAAACCTCCAAGTTTTAATGGCTTAACATAACAAAAAAGTCATTTCGCTCTCACAAACAGCCTAGTGCCGGGCTCAAATCCCAGGAAGCAGAAATCTTACATACGGCCAGGGCCATCACACTCATACACAGACACATGTGCATGCATGCGTATACACACACACACACACACACACACACACACAGAGACAGAGAAAGAAACATGCACATCCACACACTACATTTCTACACCAAAGCCACAAACAGTTCACAGCCAAACCTGCCCCGGCTGTCTTGTGATTCATAAGACAGCAGAGACCATCCTAGGAACAACCGTTTCAAGGTTCTGTCCCCAGCATGGGTGTCATACAGAGCCAAATACCGCAAAAGAAAATTGGAAGAGGAAAGAAAAAGTCCTCAAGACAAATAGCCCAGATTTCTCATGATCTCAGTCATCCTTGGTCAGCAGGTGGCTCTCCTCCACATGGTGATTCCAGGACTCAGATTCTCTCCATCTTGTGTCCCCACCAATGTCCTAGGGCTGCAAGTACTCTGCCCCCAACTGGTGGAAGGGAGGAGATAGTGGGGAGAAGGTGCATCTACTTCTGAAATGGCTTGGATTGGAAGTGAAACACCTCACGTCCTGTCACATCTCATTAGCAAGAACTAACCAGATAGCCCTGCTCAGATGCAAAGGGAGCTGGAAAAGGTAGCCCACAAGGAGTCTACACTGTGAAGGGGGAATATATGGAATTGTGGTGTTTGCCTGCTATTTTTGCTACTGTCTGATAAGTACTTTACTGCAGGGGGTGCACTTGGGATGCCATCTGGGCAGGTAAGAGAGGCACCTAACCTGGGTTTGGTGGGGGGGAGTCATCACACATTATTCCTTATTTCTCCTCTTCTGCTCCTGAGCTTGATTTCACCTCTCCAGCCTGCCTCTTCCCCCCTTGAGTGTCTCTCACACCATTGCACCTGCTCTTTCCTGTCCCTGGAATTTTTCTGCCACTTCACCTTGCCCTTCCTGTGGCTAGTGCAGTATATTCCATCAGGGACAAGTGTGGAACACATTCCCCCATGAAGCTGTTCCTGGACTCACAAATTCAGCTTGTGTTCTGGCCTATTACGGAGGCAAAGAAAGGCGATTTTTAGTTATTGGGGTTTGAAAGCTGATATGGTTTGGCTCTGTGTCTCCACTTAAACCTCACCTCAAATCATAATCTGTATGTGTCAAGGGAGGGACCTGGGGGGAGGTGATTGGATCATGGGGGCGGTTTCCCCCATGCTGTTCTTGTGATAATGAGGTAGTTCTCATGAGATCTGATGGTTTAAAAGTGTTTGGAAGTTCCCCCCTCACTCTCTCTCCCTTTCCTGCTGCCTTGTGAAGAAGGTTCCTGCTTCCTCTTCACCTTCCACCATGACTGTAAGTTTCCTCAGGCCTCACCAGCCATGTGGAGCTGTAAATTAATTAAAGCTGTTTTCTTTATAAATTGCCCAGTCTCCAGTAGTTCTTTGTATCAGTGTGAAAAAAAGACTAACCCAAGAGCCCACAAAAAGGCATGTCTGCTGATCAAATGGAAGTTTTACACACATAAACTTCAGCCTCTAGAGAAAAGAGAGGCAGGGGAGCCATAAGATGATAGGGAAGTGAGGACAGGACCTCATTCATTCTGACATTCAATTTTCCAACAGCTTAGAGGGAAGAGCTCCTTGCCCTTTGGAGGTGGAGAGGCAGCGTGGGCTCCCAGGTCATGTCAGTTCAGGAACCTACACTTCTACAAGTGGGTTTCATGAGTAGTTTCTGAGGGTTTATTTCTAGGGAATAAATGATACAAATTTTCAAATGCCAGTTGAGGAGTGGGACACTGAGATCAAGGCAGGGTCCTTCCTAGGGAAAGCGTCCTCTGACCAGGGAAGAGAAGGAGATAGTTATCCAGCCAGCCTCAGTCTTGGAGCAGAAGGTAGAGGGAAAGTAGACTCCTCTAGGGTCAGAAAAATCATGGAACGCATCTTACAGTTCCAACACGCCCAGGGTCTTGTAAAGGAGCATGGGGTTTTAATTTTTAAATATGAGAAATGAGCGTATTTTTCCTGCAGCCGAGCTTTTCTCCTTATTTTTAAAAAAATATTTTCTTACTAATTATTTCTGATGATCTCAAGGAAAAGTGCCTTTTGCGATTATTTTGACAAGTTCATACATGCAAGGGGCCTGCTGATCCTGCATTTACAAGGCTGCTTTTACTGTTTAGGTTACCATTAGAGTTCCGTAAAAATAGACCCATGAGCTGGGTGCTCAGAAACAAATTTGGCAGGATAGTTTAGGAAGGGGACTGAGCTAACCCCATTGGGACAGAATACAGTCGGTCTCTCTTATTCTACACTCCAGTCTGAAGGCATGGTTTTCTGAAGCCACAGGCTGGGCCCGTATACCAAAAGAGAGTCATTTCACTGTGAGCTTAATGATAGATGCAGAAACTGAAGGCAAAATATCCAAGATATGGGGCCCAACTTTCAGATCAGATAGAGCAGTTCTTGATTAGCAGCCATTCAGGAGGGTGGCCCTCTGTGTTTCTTGTGACTTCTTAGCCCAAGCCCAAACATTCGCTCGTTCACCAAATACTGACAGAGTACCTGCTGTGTGCCTGGTACCCTTCTTCTAGGCACTAGGGATACAGGGGTGATCAAGACACTCAAAACTCCTAGCTCGCTTAGCACCCACATTCTAGGAGGTGGGAGGACAGACACGAAACAGAAACCAGAGAATATGCAATAAAATTTCAGGTGGAACTAGGTGCTTCTGGAAGAAAATGAAGCAGGTTAAGCGACTACGGAGGGATGGAAGGGACCTTGCTGGATAGTGGGGGCTGGGAAGGCTGTCTGAGAAAGTGACAGTGAGGAGAGGCCTGAGCGATAAGAATGAATCAGGCAGGCACATATTCCAGGGCAGGAGCACCAAGAAGGAATAGCCAGTGCAAGCGCCCTGGGCGGGGAAACCAGCAGTGCCCACAGTGATGGAATGGGGACGTGCCTTTACCTGGACTCCCCTTCACTGCAGCTATCCTGTCCCTCAACGGCTCACTCCTGAAAGTGTAGTCATGGGCTGCCTGACCCCTGCTCACCAGAAGCCAGGAGGCAGTGGGGCAATGTTGCTGGGCCCTGCTCAGGAAGGTAGAGGGGAAGTCTGCAGAGAACAAACTGCCTTTTTCCTTTTTTTTTTTTTTTGAGATGGAATCTTGCTCTGTCACCAAGGCTGGAGTGCAGTGGTGTGATTTTGGCTCACTGCAACCTCCGTCTCCTGGGTTCAAGCGATTCTCCTGCCTCAGCCTCCCAAGTAGCTGGGACTACATGCATGTGCCACCACGCCCAGCTAATTTTTGTATTTTTAGTAGAGACGAGTTTCACCATATTGGCCAGGCTGGTCTCGAACTCCTGACTTCGTGATCCGCCCACTTTGGCCTCCCGAAGTACTGAGATTACAGGTGTGAGCCACCACACTTGACCCAAACTGCCTTTTTTCATTGTGCTGGTCAGTGTGTGCCAAGATGGAGGTCTGCTTTCCAATCTTACAGGAATTTGCTTTTCGGTGAAAAGGAAGGAAGTGATGAACACAAACAGCCTTGTGGCCCCTGTTCAGAGAAAGCCATTGGAAGTTGGTGGAAGACCAAACCACTTCTTTCTGTTCCTTAGAACCATGGGGCTGCCCACCACTGAGCAAGTGTCTGACTCATGAGAGCGTTCTGACTTTCAGCAGAGAACTTCAGGTCTCATTGTCCCATAGAGCAACTTTGACCATTGCCTGAATAAATCCTCAGATCTGGCTGGTTAACAGCAGCTCTGTTGCTAATAAATCCTTTGAAATCTTCTGCCTTGTGTTTTTCATGACATATTTGCATGTCAAGATCATTTGGGTTTTGGAATGAGGTCTCCTGCTGTTCCTAACATCATAAACGGATAGTAATAACCCAGGAGGGGATTGTGTTTTGGGGTTGCAAGTAGATGAGCTTTAAAAACATTAATCTTATTTGCGGGCAAATACGGCTAATGATAGACTAGGGAAAACAAAATGATTCCAAATCTGCAATGAATGCTTGGTTGTTTCCAAAGGGCCTGCTTTTTAATGAAGCGCTGTAAATAATGAAGAATAAGAGGGGAAAAAAGGTAGAAACAGCATCCCAGGAGTTTCGTGGTGGTGTTGTTTTTGTTGTTTTAATCAAAATTAAAATAGACAAACCAAGGCAAGGGAGCAGCAGCAGCATTGAAACTCCACTCCCAAGTGGGGCTGGGGCTGGACCGCAGGGCCGGAGCCTATCTGTGGGTCAGTGGTAAAGCAAACGTCTACCACTGGGGTTCTCTGTGATGGGTGACTTTGCCCCAGGGGACACTGGCAGTGTCTGGAGACATTTTTGGTGTCACTGGGGGTGCTAAACATCTAACAGTGCACTGGACATCCTCTCTAACAAATAATTATCCAGGCTGTGCATGGTGGTTTATGCCTGTAATCCCAACTCTTTGGGAGGCCCAGGAGGGAGGATCACTTGAGGCCAGGACTAGCCTGGGCAGCATAGCAAGAGTGTCTCTACAAAAAATGTAAAAAATTAGGCAGTGGTAGTAGCGTGCATCTGTAGTCCCAGCCGCTTGGGAGGCTGAGGCAGGAGGATCACTGGAGCCTAGGAGTTTGAAACTGCAGTGAGCTATGATTGTGCCTGTACACTCTAGCCTGGGTGACACAGTGACACCCTGTCTCAAAAAAAAAAAATTATCCAGCCCCTAATGTCAATAGTAGGGAGAAACTCTGCCTCTCGGCTGCCCCCTGTCCTGGCCTCATCTCCGGTGTGGATTGGCTCTTGCCACACTTTCCTGGGAGTTATTTCATCTCAAAGTGAAGCCTGCAAGGGGCCTTAACATTATCTAATACTAAGTTTTACCAATAGGACTTGCAGGACTTCACATGGATTGAGTGGCTTTCCAAAGTTCACAGTAACAGAGGTGGGATTAATGAACAGGTTAGGAGCATTTGTTAGGAGCAGTTGTGAAAGAAGAGGCTTTATAGGCTTTCTACATTCTACTCTTGGATACTTTGCTCATGCATACAAGAACTGTTTGTTGAGTTTCTGTTATGTCGCTGGCACTCTGCTACCATCTATCACCTGAAGAAACATGAAGGCTGCCTAAAATAGGCCGTTAAATAATAATAATAGTAATAACAATGTTGAGAACATTTGCTGAGTGTTTACTCTGAGCCAGGACTATACTAAACCTTTTAATGAATCCTGGATCTCATTAAATCCTCTCCACGACCCTGTAAACAGGCACTATTATTGTTCCCATTTTACAGTTGATAAAACTGAAATGCAAGGAGTTTAGGAGGCAGTGGGCGAGGAATCTGAGCCTTGCTCTTCTGGATTACAGAGCGGGCACTCCTCACTGCCAAGCTCGCCCCTTTTCCTCCCTGATGATTAGCAATTCAGTTGTTGCTATAGTTAGGAGGCATTGTTTTTAGGGTATTTGGACCTAAACTCAAGAAATATACATACATTCTTCTGGCTCACACTGCTCAGCCATCAGTGGGGTTTTTGCCAGTGTTTTGGTTGCTGCTGGTTTTGGATTTTTCAGTCATATCAGGACTTTAGTTTGACTTCCACAAATACTTACTTTTGGTGAAGATTTACTGTGCCTAGGAGGTGGCTAAACACTGAGAGTTCAGCATTGAGCAAAATGCTTGTCTTAGTTTGTGTTTCTTTTTTTTTTTCTGAGATGGAGTCTTGCCCTGTCACCCAGGCTGGCGCGATCTCAGCTCACTGCAACCTCTGCCTCCCGCATTCAAACGATTCTCCTGCCTCAGCCTCCTGAGTAGCTGGTATTACAGGCACCCGCCATCATGCCCAGCTAATATATATATATATATTTTTTTGTATTTTTTAATAGAGACGGGGTTTCACCATGTTGGTCAGGCTGGTCTCGAATTCCTGACCTCATGATCTGCCCGCCTCTGCCTCCCAAAGTGCTGGGATTACAGGTGTGAGCCACCGAGCTGAGCCAGTTTGCATTTCTTTTAAAGCAGACCTTGAGACAAGGATTTGGGGTAGGAAGTTTACTTGGGTACAGAACTGAGTAAGAGGGAGGTGACAGAAGGGAGGGAGGTGACAAAGGGTGTGCTAATGAGGCAATTGCGGTGACAACCAGGGCTCCAGCCCTCTGTGCATCACTAAGAGTCTATGTGGAACACATCTCAGAATTGCCCCACCAAGACCCCTGGACTCAGGGTTACCTATCAACTCCCACCCTTATTCCTTCACTGGGTGCAGGTTGCTTTTGGGAGCACAATTCCTTGGTACCTCCCAGGCCTGATCAAGGAGAGAGGCAGAACTGTCCTTAGGTGATCCAGGAAGGGTGGGCTGGGAGCTAGGACCACGACGTCTGCTACAATCCATTCCTACCCTCGAGGAACTCTCAGTCCTGTGGGCCAGGAGGATTCACAGAAGTCAGTCACAGTACAGTCAGACAATGGGAAGATGAGCGCAAGGAATGGAGTACGACCGAAAAGAGATGAGGATTTCATCAGGGGCATTAAGGAGGGCTTTCCAGAGGAGGTGACATAGAAGGGGTAAGAGCAGATTGAAAATAGTTCCTTGTCACCAGCGTCTTCCTTATTCTCACTGCTAGGGCATAGTGTGTGTAACTCTGTGTCCATGGTCGCTGGCATTTGTTGTCAGAGAGCTTTGAAGGCTCCTTTTCCTGTGCAGTGTCATGTCAGGACACTTCTGTGGTCAGCATCAGGACCAGGAGCTGGCGTGTTGTGCTCATAGCAGGAGCGCAACCTCTAAGCCATTGTCCTTGAGGTTGTGTCTCAAAGAGCCTGGTGCCAGTCCCACGGCCCGTGCATATCCACTAGTGCGGCCCTCCTTCACATGCAGATCATGGTTCCTCCTGCTGTGAAATCTTGGGCAAGTGGCCAGCCTGGCTGAGCCTGAGTTTCCTGATGGCTATCCAAGGCCAGGCATCCGCAGCCTCCACTAATGCTTCTCAATGCAAAATTCAAGAAACCAGAAAGCCTGCATGCAGATCACATGGAGAGCTCATTCAACACCGATTCCTGGGGTCCACCCATGCAAAGGCTCTGAGTCTGTAGTTATGCGGTCAGGTCGGAAGCTTTGCATTTAAAGAGCTCCTCTCTGAAGCTGAAGCTGCTGGTCTGTAGTCCTCACCCCTCACCCGGAGAGGGAGGGCTCTAGGACCTCTCCTCAGTTCTCTCCTGGATGTTTTCACCTAGATTAGGGGATTCTCAGCATTAGCACTTCTGATGCCTGAGGATGGATAATTGTTGTGGGAGCTGTCTGGGAACAGCAGGAGGTTTAGCAGCATCCTTGGCCTCTACCCACGAGGTGCCACTAGCACCTCCCAATAGTGATGACCAAATCTCTCCAGACATTGCCAGGAGTCCCCTAGGAGGCAAAATCACTCCACCTCGAGAACGACTGTCCTAGGTGTTGTGGAATACTGCTTCTCAAACTTGAATGTATGTAGGAATCATCTGGGGGTCTTGTTAAAATGCAGATTCCAATCGGTAGGTCTGGGGAGAGACCTGAGAGTCTGCATTTCTGTTGCCCTCCTGGCCAAAGCTGCTACAACCAGTTGGTGGGCCACCCTCTGAGGAGCAGCAGTCTACACTCCAGTGACTGGCGTGCTTTGCCTGGACCCAAAGGCTCAAAGGTGTCCCTGCCAGTGTGGGATTCGGCCAGGCCCTCTAGTTCCCTCTGATTCCCCCAGGCTAACGGAATCCGTGGCTGCTGCTTCTCTTCCCCTGCCAAGCCCACCTCCAGCCCAGGGCCTCCTGCCCTGCTTGTCCAGGGAGGAGCTAGCCTTCCTTTGGAAGTAACAGTAAATCAGTGTTCCTTCAGGGTGCATAAGGATCTCACTAGGGCCCTCTCAGTACCCAAAGAGCCCGCTTTGCACTTTAGAGTCTAGTTTAATTTTTTCTTTACTCAGAATTTCTAAAGAGGAAAATACGAGGAAGGGCACCTTCCATATGCACAGTGAGAGGCACAGGTCTGTCAACCTGAAATTCTAGGAGGTTTAGAGGAAATTGTCTCTGTGCGGTAGGGTGAGCAGGTGGTTCTCAGAGACGAAGAAGCAATTATGGAACATGAAGGGCCTAAGGCAGATGGAGCTGGACAGAGCGGGGGCTCCCTTTACATAACACTGAACCCCAGGAATTATTCTGATAATGAAACACTTTGTAGACTTCTAGAAATGCTGTCACTTTGCCCATTGTTATTTTTAGCCATTGTTTCCTTATTGGGAATAGGAAAAATTCTTAGGAGACCTTTTTTCCATGGTTTAGTGAGAAGGTTTGAGATACTACAGGGAAAGAAAAGTGGCTACTGCCCTGTAGAGCTCCTGTAAGGAAGGTACTCAGGTATGGGGAAAAGAGTAGGGGCAGCTGACCTCTAAGGGTCGGTGACAGGGCTCCCCTGGGACATCTCAGGTGGGAACATGGGCTCTTTTCCAGAGCAACGCTCTTCCCTCTGACTACGGATTCTGTGGGACTGTGAGGACAGGCCTGCCCTGCACAGGACAGTTCTGTACTCTGCACGATACAGAGTGAGTATGTATGTGTTGATGTGAGGGAGTCTTCCCCATTCCATGTTTGTATGGAGGAATGCACTGCGGGCTCCAAAATGCCAGCTGTTACTTTGGGACAAGTCATCTGGCTGGACCTGGGATGCCATGTTTGATAAGTCCTATCTAGAACAAGAGGATGTGACTCCTTGGTTTTCCCATAGGAAGGGTGTGTGTGCATGAGGCGAGTTGGGGAAAGATTGGTGTGGGATAGAGCAGATGGGGGTTAGTGCTACAGACTGTTTTTGTCCCCCAGATTTATATGTTGGACCCTCAGTCATCAATGGGATGGTATTACGAGCTGGGGACTCTGGGAGGTAATTAGGTCTTGAAGATAGAGCCCTCACAATGGGATTACTCCCCTTATAAGAAGAGATACTAGGCTGGACACGGTGGCTCACACACATAATCCCAGCACTCTGGGAGGCAGAGGCAGGTAGATCATCTGAGGTCAGCAGTTCAAGACCAGCCTGATCAACATGTGAAACCCCATCTCTACTAAAAATACAAAAATTAGCTGGGTGTGGTGGTGCACACCTGTAATCCCAGCTACTCGGGAGGCTGAGGCAGTAGAATCACGTGAACCCAGGAGGCAGAGTTTGCAGTGAGCTGAGCTCACGCCACTGTACTCCAGCCTGGGCAACAGAGTGAGACTCCATCTCAAAAAAAAGAAAAAAAGAGAGAGAGAGAGAGAGATACCAGATAACTTGGTTCCTCTCTCTCTCCCCACCACTGAGGTCATAACCAGGAAGAGAGCCCTCAACAAGAACTGAATCTGCCTAAGCCTTCATCTTGGACTTCCCAACCTCCAGAACCGTGAGAAATACATTTCAGTTGTTGATAAGCCACCCAGTCTATGGTACTTTGTGACAGCAGCCCAAGAGGACTAAGCCAGTCAGAAAGATGACTTAGACCAACAGGCTTCAAATACAGTCTGTGAAAAGGTAGGTACCAGTCAGCACTGAAGTTTCAGTCTACTGAGAAATGAGGAAAATCGAGTCAAGACAGTGACTAATGAGTAAGCTAATTACTCATTTTAAAGAACAGAGCTTTATGCTACACTTACGGCCTTTCTCCTTTGGAGGAACTTGAATGTCTTGTCATTAATGAGAGTATGGTATTTCTCAGTGGTATTTATTTAGTATCTTTATTGGCCAAAACCAAAAACACTTAGAAATAGTTTGGTTCCAAAAATAATTTGTAAAATGTTTATTGGCCTGTGAAAGCCAGATGTCTAGAAACCACTGAATTGGGCAATTAGAACAGTGAAGACGCAGGACGAGAGCAGCCTGGTCTCGGGTGGTGGCTGTAGAAGGAGGGGGAACTGAGGAGGACAAGATAGAATTTTGTGGCTGACTGGATGCCTCTGAATCTGGGCGACTGAGAGTGATGATGAGACCTTTTATGGAAATGTGTAAGTTGGAGAGGGAACAAGTCTGGGGACAAATGAAACATTTGGGAGTCGTAAAACATGAATGGCTGCTCTTTCTGGCGGGTGTGGTACTGTGAGCTCCATTTTCCATTATTTCATGTAATCAGTGTGACCACCCTTCCAGGTGGGGGCTGTTGTTGCCTCAGTGTTACAAATGTGGGCAGAGAGAAGGAGAGGCACATTGTCCTCTGACCCAGGGGGGTGGACAACTCAAGTGTGGGACTGTGGGATCATGAAACCCCAGAAGGCACCAGATCCCCGTTCTGTGTCAGCCACCCTGTATGTGGGAACCAGGTGCTGAGGAGTGGATGGAATCTGAGGAGAGAGGATGGAAAGGATGAGAACAGAGCTTAGAGGAAGAAAATATTTGGTTGGGGAACACAGAAACCCTCAGATCCTGTGTCCTATCAGCCAATTCTCCTAAAAGATGAGAACAGGATGCACAGAGGGCATTGGCTGGCAAGTGGGACCGTTTATTTCCGGGCACTTTTGCTCTCATTGTGCAGCTCTTTGCATCCATGCTGGAGGTGGGCTGAAGCCCCAAATCTGGTGGGCTCGTGGGCTCCTTCTCCCCGCTCCCACCCGTTTTTCAAGTCTGCCCTGAGTTTTGGATCTTACAATAGGAAGGAAAGGCTGTGCTGGCCATGCCCACCCAGAGGAAGCAAAGCTTGTGGAAAGGCCTTTGGTAAGATGGCCTCGGCTGCCCAGCTCAGGCCTGCTCAGGCCCTGTCTGTGTTGGCTCCCAATCCTGTCAAAGGGATAATAATAATAATATTAATAGTAGTAGTAGCAGTGAGTTTGATCTAGGCATTGTACTAAACACTTTGCATGGAATAGAAAAAATACTCCAAGAAAGAAACAAGCCGGAGAAGCAGTTGTTCCAGAATAGGTGCCCTTTCCACTAAGGCCTTGCACTCCAGAATCATGTGGCCCAATCAATGTCTTACATTCTATCAGTCCTTATCAGCGTTCTTATCCCTTGAAGGACTTTATTATTATTATTATTTTTTATTTTTAGACAGTCTCCCACTCTGTCACCCAGACTGGAGTGCAATGGTGTGATCTTGGCTCACTGCAACCTCTGCCTCCTGGGCTCAAGTGATCCTCCAACCTCAGCCTCTCGAGTAGCTGGGATGGGACTACGGGCACACGCCACCATGCCCAGCTAATTTTTCTATTTTTGGTAGAGACACCGTTTTGCCATGTGGCCCCAGCTGGTCTGAAACTCCTGGGCTGAAGCAATCTGCCCTCTTTGGCCTCCCAAAGTGTTGGCATTACCGGCGTGAGCCACCGCACCCAGCCTCCTTGAAGAACTTTGAATTCCTTACCCATAAAAACTTAGGCGAGCACTCTATGTGTTCCCAACTCATCACAGGAAAGGAGAACGCCTATTTTATACTCTTAAGTTTGTCCTTTGACAAACATTGGACTGGCCATGAGTTAGCCTTAAGGTTTTTTTATTCTTTCATTCATTTATTTATTCATGTAATCATTTATTCATTTAACAAGAGCTCATTAATCACTCAGTGTAAATCCACAGTGCAGAGGGTGAAATAAACAAAAAAATGTACAGTATGATCCCTGTATTTCAAGCACTCATAGGTCTTAACCTACTTGAAAAAAGACAGAATGCACAGGATTCATAGGACAGCACTCTTTTTTTTTTCTGAGACAGAGCCTCTCTCTGTCGCCCATGGTGTGATCTTGGCTCACTGCAACCTCTGCCTCCTGGGTTCAAGCAATTCTCCCTCCCTCAGCCTCCTAAGTAACTGGGATTACAGGTATCCACCACCATGCCCGACTAATTTTTGTATTTTTAGTAGAGACAGGGTTTCACCATGTTGGCCAGGCTGGTCTCTAGCTCCTGACCTCAGGTGATCTGCCCACCTTGGCCTCCCAAAGTGCTGGGATTACAGGCGTGAGCCACCACACCCGGCCTTGTAGAACAATTTCAAGTGACTCATCTAAGGCATATGGCTTCCCCAGACGAAATTTTTAAAAAGTGGGGGTTTGGCTTTGAGGACTGCTTTCCCCAAGGCCAGAGACATGGCGGATCCTATTCCTTCCCCTGCTGGGTGACTTAACTCACTCCTTTGTTCTAGGCCTTTGTGTCCCCTTGATAGGATCAGCCCTACGAAAAAAGGATGAATCTACCTAGGAGCAATGCCCTGCTTGGGGAAAAACAACCAAAATGAAAAGTGGTTCTTAGCTGATAAGAGCTGAAAGCTTTAAAAACTTCAGTTGCCAAGAAGGGTCGCATTATTGTCAAGCCGAGGCGGTGGGGAATGACAGCGGATTATTGTGTCCTGCCCTCCCTAGCCTTTCACTGGGTTTCAGGGGAGCTTCCAGGACAAAACCATTCAGGAGTGAGACCCTGTCTCTAAAAAATTTTTTTATTTGTTTAAAAAGGAGGTATATCTATATGATGGAGTACTATTTAGTGATAAAAAGAAATGAGCTATTGACACATGCAACAATGTGGATGAATCTCAAAATCATTATGCTGAGTGAAAGAAGCAAGACCAAAAAAGAGTACATACAGCAAAATTGCATTTATATATAGTAAAATTCTGGAAAAGGCATGCTGATCTAGGGGTAGAAAGCACACCAACATTTAGGGGCTTGAATGGGGATGGTAGGACAGCAGCAGAGGAGGAAGAGGGAGGACCAAGGAAAGGGAGGGAACTTTTGGGGCTAGTGGGTATGTCCATTATCTTAGTTGTAAAGGTGGTTTCATGGGTAATGGTGGTTTTATATATAACCATATGTAAAGATGGTTTCATAGGTTCAAATTTATCAAACCTGGGCCAGGCGTGGTGGCTCACACCTGTAATCCCAGCACTTTGGGAGGCTGAGGGGGGCAGATCATGAGGTCAGGAGATCGAGACCATGGTGAAACCCCGTCTCTACTAAAAATACAAAAAATTAGAGGGGTGCGGTGGCAGGTGCCTGTAGTCCCAGCTACTCAGGAGGCTGAGGCAGGAGAATGGCGTGAACCTGGGATGCGGAGCTTGCAGTGAGCCGAGATCGCACCACTGCACTCGAGCCTGGGTGACAGAGTGAGACTCCGTCTCAAAAAAAAAAAAAGTTATCAAACCTGTATGCTTTAAATATGTGTGGTTTATTGCATGTCAATTATACAGCAATAAAGGTCTTTATAAGGACTCCAGACATGGGGACAGATGGTCAGTGAGCATTTCCCTAGGCTGTGTGTGTTGCTGGTTGGATTCCCGGGGAAGCCAGCTCCTAGTGAGAAGACCCTGGAGAAAGCTCCTGGCCAGTACTCGCATGATGAGACCAGCTGCAGTGCATCTGCCAAGGACTCAGCCTACTCCCACTCACCCCAGAGCTCTGGGCTAGCACAGCCCTTAAGAGTTGTGGTCTGGGATCCAAGGTTCTATGTCCGCACATTGGAAGCAGCAGCTGCTGAGGGGAATTCCTGAGAGAGCTGGCACCTGAGAGCCTTGTGGTGATACTTCTGGAGCCTGGGGACAGTCAGTTCTGGTGGGGGACGTCTGGAGCCTGGGGACATCAGTCTCTGTAGGGTGATTCATCACAGCACCCCCTACAGCCTGGGTGTTTTCAGTGGAATTTCTTATTTATTTATTTATTTGACAGAGTTTCGCTCTGTCGCCCAGGTTGGAGTACAGTGGCACCATCTCGGCTCACTGCAGCCTCTGCCTCCCAGGCCCAAGCCATCTTCCCACCTCAGCCTCTCAAGTGTCTGGGACTACAGGTGCTTACCACCACACCTGGCTAACGTTTACATTTTTTGTAGAGACAGGATATCACTATGTTGGCCAGGCTGGTCTGGAACTCCTAGCCTCAAGCAATCTGCTCACCTTGGCCTCCCAAAGTGCTGGGATTACAGACGAGAGCCACCATGCCCAGCCTTTATTTCTTTTTTTTTTTTTTTCCTTTTTAATTATGTCAAAGGGAGAAATAGCTAGGGTCCCACCTCATTAGGTAACTCTCCCCACTCAACTACTTTTTTTTCTTTTAGACACTTAGTGATGTCAAAAACAATTGCGCTGCCAGACTATATGGGGAAGGGTGGTGTGGGCAGGATAGAAGCCTCTGACTACAGAGCCCCCCCTCCACTGAACTGACCAAGGAGAAAGGCTCTCCATTTTGTGGGAGACACTTCTCAGAGTGTTACCTTCCTAGTAAGATGACTTGACAGGTGCCTCTTCTTTGCCCTGCCCTTGACGGAAAGATCCATGCTGGACTGGCACAGATTCCAAGCTTTCTTATGGAAAGCAAAACATTCTTTTGCTTTTACAAAGCAGCTTCTGCATAAAAATATTTCCAGTAGCTTCTGTTTTCAAAAGGTTCCCTCTCCAAAGCTGAGGATTTTAAAAAGTGGGTTGAGGCAGATGTTCTTTTAGGTGAAAGGCGTGGTCTCTGAGGAGGACACTGAGTTTCCCTGCAGGTATTTTGTGGGGCACTGTGATCTGAAAAGATGCTTCTCATTGTACTGTGTTGTGGTGTATTGTGTTGTGTTGAATTGCATTTTTTATTTTTGTTTTATGTTTATTTATTTTTGAGACAAGGTCTTGTCACTCAGGCTGGAGTGCAGTGGTGCCATCTTGGCTTACTGCAACCTCAACCTACCAAGTTCAAGCGATTCTCGTGCCTCAGCCTCCCTAGTAGCTGGGATTACAGACGTGTACCACCATGCCCAGCTAATTTTTGTATTTTTTTAGTAGAGACAGGGTTTTGCCATGCTGGCCAGGCTGGTCTCAAACTCCTGACCTCAAGTAATCTCTCAGCCTCGGCCTCCCAAAAGTGCTGGGATTACAGGCATGAGCCACCATGCCTGGCCTCAATATCAAATTTTTGAAGGTTTCCCCTGGAGGTTAAGTTTCTTAGATCCCGTAGTATTGAGACTATGTAAACCCAGAGTTATTAAACTCACCTTTCAAGTGTCTGTGGAATGCCTAAACTTACATAAAAGCACACAGTTTGTAGAATTTTATCCAATCTTCAAACACCACAATCCTCAAAATGTTTAGCTTCAAAGGGTTTAAATGCATCTTCTAGAGCATTTTTCTTGGATATCTGATAGGGAATTATTTTATATTTATAATGCCTCACATTCATGAAATGATTGAGAAGTCTTGTCAAGTCCTCATTCATTTGCTCTTTAATTCGTTCATGGGTGGAGTAGGTGTCACCAGAAAACTGAATGGACGGTGGGCTTGGGGAGGACAAGGCCCCGGCCGACTGTCACAAGGATCTGCCTGGGTGCTAGGGGACAAGTCTGATGGTGACTCTTAAGCTTCTCTTCACAGAAAGGCTCTTGTCAGATGGAAGGATGGAGCCGGTGGGGAAATGGCAAACTTTTGCTTGGTAGACATTGCAGAAAAAAGACTTCCATCCATCTATCTGATCAGAGAAGAAATTAGAAGGGTTCTGGGCGCAAATAAAATTTCTGAGACCAGCTGCTAATGAGAGGTGAGGACAGCTGGCTATGGGATTCCAACTCCTAAGATTTGAGGAGGAACTTTGCACTTGGGAAGCCAACTGAAAAAGAAAAGACTCCTCATTTATGCCAGCCTCAGGAAGCTAAGTCTTCCTCTGCTGCCCTGAGGGGCTGGAATCGACCTGCATGTGGCCCCCGTTTCTGTGGCCAGACCCTGGTGGTGAACACATTTCAGGCAGCCAGGAACAGGCTTGTTGTGGCTCTGCAGCCAGACCTGCCAGCCTTCTCGTCAGGACGTGCAAGCTTAATTACTCCACTGCTCTCTGGAAATGATGCTGGCTTGTCCTTGAAATCCCTGACCAGGGGCCAGGCCCTGCTGGGTTTGTAGATACCTCCTGTTGTGGGTGCACGGAGCCTCTGCCCAGCCCAGCAGCTTGTCTCCTGCAGCTCTGAGAGATGCCTGCCCCACAGCGATGGCCGCAGATCTAGCTTGTGCTTCCCTAGCCGGCCTTGGCCCCTCGGACAATCGCTGACTGTGGACACCCATTCTGGGGATTGGCCAGATCTGAATTCCTTCCCAAGATCCCCCCACCTACCCCCTCCCAACTTTCTTGTCCTCAAGGTCAACACCTGTAAAATAATTCCCACCATATATGCAAATAATTTTGCTTTTTCCATGAATGGAGACCATTGCCAGATATCACTAAATGTTTCTGAATATGGGGCTGCAATTTGGATGGAAAATTACTGTTTTTTTCTTTCAACATGTGATGAACATTAAAGGCTTATGACTGTTGATTCATCAATACTTAAAACATGTTTTGTTTTTGTTTTTACTTTGTTTTGTTGAGACAGAGTCTCACGCTGTTGCCCCGGCTGGAGTCCAGTGGCACAATCTCGGCTCACTGCAACTCCCGCCTCCCAGGTTCAAGCAATTCTCCTGCCTCAGCCTCCCGAGGAGCTGGGATTACAGGCATGTGTCACCATACCCAGCTAATTCTTTGTATTTTTAGGAAAGACGAGGTTTCACCATGTTGTTCTGGCTGGTCTTGAACTCTTGACCTCAAGTGATCCACCCACCTCAGCGTCTCAAAGTGCTGGGATTACAGGCATGAGCCTATACATATGTATAGGTTCCTCATATACATATGCACGTTATATATGTATAATATATATAATGTGCGTATGTGTCTGTGTCTATCTTCCTGTCAACACTACGTCTCCTACCATATTGGATCACAAAATGCTATGTGGAAGAGTTTTCGAAACTATACAACTTCTCAAAAGTTTTTATAATAAAAAGTTTACCTTAAGACAAGTTAAATTAGAGTTTGAAGATAACTGACAAGCTGATTTTAGCAACTGTTGTTGCTCTCAGGGCATGTGATGCTTTTGGTGACCATAGAGACTCCATTTAAATACCCCCAGCTCCCTTGAGCTAGTTTCTCCTAAGAAAGGAATAATACGTTTAAAAGAAGGAATGCTGGAGAGGAGTTTACTCCAACTAAATATATTGTAGTGGCATAGCTTAGATTCCTTACCAGAAGCAGAAAATGCAAAGTATAGGACCAAAAGAGGGGTATAATTTTTTTTGGAACATCGCATTCTTTCTTCTCCCTAAGACACATAGATAGATATAATTATATGATTGGAAAATTGGACCCAACTGGCGAGTTTACAGGCACTGGGACTGGTTAAACTAGAGGCGAGAGTGGGGTAGCAGTGATGGTCTGAAGCAGCTGCTGTGCGTTTCCTGGAGGACCCATGGGGAGGGGGAGAGCTGCGACACAAGCTTCACAGAGGGGCTTAGGCAGGGGTCAGTGTTTGAATTGGACGCTCTCGTGTCTGTGGTCTGTTTTAAGTTTGGGTGTGCGAGGCCACTGCGAACAGTTTTCTTTCTTTCAAGTCCGTGGTTAGGGCAAACTGCCCCCGGGGAGAATGTCAGTGCCTTAGTTGATAGCTTTGTGTTTCCGGAAGCCCGGCTTCCAATAAAGGTGGTTAATTGGGAGAGGTGGAATGGTACATTCTTGCTTTCCAATTAAGAACAAGGCTTCATTACAATAAATAAGGCCAGCACTATCCATACTATTAACTTTGTATTGAAATAAAGAGTGTAATTTTAAAGTTTAAAGAAATGTGAAAATAAGCGCTAATCTCCATTTAAAGTTCTTAATAACGGTTTAGTTGAATTCTGTTAATTTTCTCCTCCAAGATTAACTAGAACTAGCGCATTCTCGGTCTTTAGGCTGTGTGTGTGTGTGTGTGTGTGTGTGTATACATGGTTTACACATTTTGGGATTTCAGGACAGCTAACCCTCAAAAGCCCTGCAGGTGAATTTGCACATAGGCCAAGACACTCCATTTCCACCACAAGCTACCTTGTTCCTTTTGTATCCTCCATCCCTCCCTTTCCCCTGACTTTCCAGCCATAAGCTTACGCAGAAAGACCTCTTCTGCCCATCACGGGGCGTGCACACCAGCTGTGTGAACCACGTGACACTCTCACCGCCCCCAAGTCAGATGGGAGTCATTTTTCTCTGGACCTGACCAGTGCTCTGACTTTATCTCTTTGAGGCCATCTCCCCCTGACCCCTGCCATCTGGTGTTTGCTAGCAATTTGCATTCGGCCCTTAAGTTTTGCTCATTAAACACCCTCCTTGGCAGCTCTGTGGCTCCCCTGCAACTTTTACAGCTTGGCTTTGGATACAGGCTGCTTCCAACAGAGCCTGAAGGTACAAAATCTCAGTGAGATCAGAATGTTAAAAAAAAAAAAAAAAGGAAAACAAATTAGAAAAGAAGGTCATAAGATTGTCCTGTAGATTTAAAGTGATTTGTCCACAGTCTTAGTGAGGAGGATGTGGGATCATATTCTTTGAAGTTTTATTTTCTGGTCATATTTGTTAGGCTGCTTTAAAAAAATATATTCCAAGAAGTATAAAGAAAACAAAAAGGTGACCCATAATTTCACCGTTCAAATAATCCCTATTGGTTTCTTTAAATGGAAAATATGTACATGGTTATAAAGTTCAAACAGTACTTTGGGAATGATAAAAGATGAAAATCAAAAGACTTTGTATATGGACACACATACATTTACATAGAAGGATAATAAAGCACAAGAAGTTGTGTTTGCTAATTTTTCTCCTAATGTGCCTGGGAGATAGTTTGGTATCAGCTCATACAGGTTTCCTGCATTTTTTGTATCCTCTGCAAAGTAGTCTGTCTTATGGACGTTTGATAATTTATTTAACCAGTCTGCTGTTGAGGCAGGCTTTGCTTGTTTCTAATTTTTTACTGCAATGAGTCTGCAGTGGACATCCTTGTACCTACATCCCAGGAAATTCTTGTTTGTATATCTGTTGAATAAATTAATCCAAGTAGTAGAATTACTAGAACAAAGTCAACGTGTATTTTAAATTTGATACCCAGTGCCATATTGTCCCTAAGAAAGGTTGCACAAATTTACACTCCCACCAAGAGTGCGGGAGAGCCATTTGCTACAACATACACTCACCAGGAATTTTTTTTTTTTTTAAATTTTTGATGCATTTGGAAGTTATTTTGGAACTTGGGTTTTTTTCCCCAAAAGCAAAGTCAGTTGCCTCAACACCAGTTATCAAACGATCCCTGCAGATCTACTTTCCCTATAGATCTGAAATGCTGCCCTCATTGTATCTTTATGCTGATGCCCCCCTACAAATTTCCAGGTGAGCTCCATCCTCCTGCAGCAGCCACCTGCCTACTGACACTCCTTCTTGGGTGTCTGGTAGGTGTCTCAAGTGATGGATGGATATGACAGTAGAGTCCTTGATTTTTTTTTTTTTTGAGACGGAGTCTTACTCTGTCGCCCAGGCTGGAGCGCAGTGATGTGATCTCGGCTCACTGCAACCTCCGCCTCCCGGGTTCAC
>NW_012116722.1:752467-764592 GCF_000951035.1 Colobus angolensis palliatus
TGAGATCCGGCCACTGCACTCCAGCCTGGGCGACAGAGTGAGACTCCGTCTCAGAAAAAAAAAAAAAAAAAAAAAAAATTCATATTTCTTCATTGATAGTTTTAAAGTTATTTTCTAATAGGTTAGGCATGTTTCTTATTGAATGTCTATATACATATTTTAATATATATATAAAATTTTCTTTTTTTTTTTCTTTCTGAGACAGAATCTCACTCTGTTGTCCAGGCTGGAGTGCAATGGCGTGATCTTGGCTCACTACAACCTCTACCTCCCAGGTTCAAGCAATTATCCTGCCACAGCCTTCCAGGTAGCTGGGATTACAGGCATCCACCACCACACCCGGCTAATTATTTTGTAATTTTAGTAGAGACGAGGTTTCGCCATGTTGGCCAGGCTAGTCTTGAACTCCTGACCTCTGGTCATCCGCCTGCCTCAGCCTCCCAAAGTGCTGAAATTACAGGTGTGAGCCACCATGCCTGGCCAAGATATACATTTCTTACTGAATATCTGTATATCAAAGTTTTGATGTATCTGTGTATCAAATCTTGTACATTCTTTTTAGTTTCTATTGAAAATAGGGATATGGTTTTCCATTATGTTTTTCAAATTGTTATTTTTGCATATATTACAATTAACTGTTTTCATATGTTAATTTAGTAATCTGCTACCTTATTGAATTGTCTTTGTTTCTGGACTTTCCTAGTCTTTTCATACCTCTTTGGAGGGTTCTAGAATAAGTTTGGCAAGCACTTAATCACTCAGAATGTCTGCTCACCTGCCATGCATTCAGGGCTATGGGGTTGGTGCTGTGAGCCTAAAGAGGACCCCAACGAGGCTGTTATAGACACCAGAGGGAATTTTATTCATCTGGGGTGAGACATAAAAAGAGGCAAAATGATGTACTCATAGATGTAAAAAAGTTCATCAGTAAGTCCAAACTACAGAAACAAGTTTCCAGAAAGAATTTGAGTATGGGAGTGTTCATACCAAAGTCAGGTTAATCGGTAAAGGCTCCCAGGAGCTGATGGACCAAGTCTGGCAGAGAAACGCAAGAGTGTGTATGAGTCCACTCAGGCTTTCATAACAAAACACATTTCCACCAAGTTCTTTGCCACTTTATTATTTATTTTTTAAAAATAAATCCATAGTACCTAAAAAGTTACAGATGCACTTTGCCATGTTATGAGAAACATGGCCTTTCCTCTGCTTTCCAGTAATATAGTTCTCATTTCTGAGACCTCACCAGAATGATCTTTAATGTCCGTATTGATACCAATATTCAGATTACGTCAATCTAGGCTTTTTCTAGCATGCACCTCCAAACTCTTCCAGCCTCTGCCCATTACTACCCAGTTCCAAAACTGCTTCCATATCTTTTGGTATCTGTTACAGCAGCATCCCACTTCTTAGTAACCAAAATCTATATTGGTCAACTTGGGCTGCCATAACAAAATACCATAGACTGGGTGTCTTAAATAACAGAAAAGTATTTTCTCATAGTTCTGGAGGCTGGACATCTGAGATCAGTGTGCCAGCACGGCCGGGTTCTAGTAAGGGCCCCCTTCTCAGCTTGCCACCTTCTCTTCTCACTGTGTTCTCACATGGCAGAGAGAGTGCACTGATGTCTCTTCCTCTTCCTATGAGGGCATTAGTTCTATTGGATCAGGGTCCCACTCTCATGACCTCATTTAACCTTAATCACCTTCTTCTTGTCCCTGCCGCCAATGCAATTACATGGTGGGTTAGGGCTTAAGTATGTGAATTCCAGGGGACACAGTTCAGGCTATAGCAACATTTAACCTTGGAACACAATTTCTTATTGGAAATCCTCAGGGCCTGAGCTGTTTTAGAACTCAGCTTTTTTTGAATCTTTAGAAAGGTCAAGCAGTACATATACTGTGTTACGTAATATATCCAGTGGGGTCTGGAGTAGCACCTCGCAAATAAATTAATATCTCAGCAGCCAAATGTGGAACTGTTATAAGAGTAGGATAAATAAAGACAATAAATGACTGCGGGGTGGTTGAGATCAGGCAAAGTTTTGCTGGCAGATGCCTTACAAAAGAAAAAAAAAAAAAAAAACTCAGTTGTCAAAGCTTTTTGGATCTGGGAGTTGCAGATAGAAACTGTGGACCTGTGAAAGTAAAGGCCCTGGCGAGACTAACCAAGTCCCCTGAGGAGGCCATAAAGAGATAAATAGGGCTGGTCCACTTCTTTTTGGATTGGCTCCCAGTGAATTAGTTGACCCAGGCTTTACAGTCTCCAGCTATAAGCACATAAAGCAAACCAGCACCTTCGGCTCCTTATTGCTCCTTATCATTCTTTTCCCCTCTGTGGCAAAACCCATAGGGTCAGGTGCTGAGGCTCCAACCCATTGTCCTACCAGATGACTCAGGGTAGGTGACGGATATAGTGCAGGCTGCACACACACACACACACGCACGCACGGCGCGCACAGACACACACACACACACACACACACACACACACACACACACACACACACACACACCCAGGCCCTGGGGTGCTAAGCGGATTGCTCACCAGGCTGTCTTCTCACTCCAGAAAGCTGAGGAGAACCACCTTGGAGGTGCTGATTACCTCCTGCGTCCCCTCCCTTCCTTTTCTCTTCAGTAAAGAGTGAATGAATATACTGCAGAGTTGACTTGATATGTGCTCTGCTTGAGAGCACTGGGTTTCCCCGAGCAGGGGGTGGTCAGCCAGGTCACAACAGGCCAAAACGACTCTTTTGGTTTTTGTTTCCTTCCCAGGCTCCCCTGGGGTAGTTGGCATTTCCCAAGCAGCAGCATCAAGGATGTTGCCCTGCCTATGGAGGCTGGCCAAGAACTGGGAGCTCAATGGCCTAGCATCTGTGGGATTCAGGATGGACTTGTCCAGACCCTGTTTCCAGATGAAGCCACATCTGTCCACAAGGTTGTTTTTTTTTTTTTTTTTTAGATTTTCACTCTTGTTACTCAGGCTGGAGTGCAGTGGAGTGATCTCGGCTCACTGCAGCCTCCACCTCCCGGGTTCAGGCAATTCTCCTGCCTCAGTCTCCTGAGTAGCTGGGATTACAGGCACTTGCCAGCACGCCTGGCTAATTTTTTTGTGTGCGTGTATATATATATATATGTATTTTTTTTTCTTTTCCTTTTTAGAGATGGGGTTTCACCACGTTGGCCAGGCTGGTCTCAAACTCCTGACCTCAGGTGATCTGCCCACCTTGGCCTCCAAAGTGCTGGGATTACAGGTGTGAGCCACCATGCCCAGCCTGTCCACAATGTATTGCTGTACGAGCAAAACTATGTGTTAAGTCAGCTAGCCCTTCATATGTATGTGGTATGTCTAATAAGTTAAGAATATGGGTGTTAGATTTAGTCCCTAAAGTTCCAGCCATTTGGTCTGGATTCTATTGAGGCTTGTCATGGCTGCTTCTATCCTTAGAGTCCTGGGTAGAGCTAACCCTGATCTTCGAGATTCTCCTCTCTGTTCCCAGAGAGGGTTCAAGACTCTTCTCTGGTGCACTGCTCTCTGGGCTGGGAAACTTCTGGAAGGTTATGATGTTCTCCTTGTGAATCCAGTTTCCCATAATTTCTGTTCAAAAAGAAGGCGAAAGTACTCTGATATTTTTCTGCTCTGATAGTCAATGCCGAAGGGTCTCTGGGTGGGGTCTTGGCTTCAAAGTCCTTCCTTAACAAGGAGAAAGAGAAATTCCCATAGGCCCATGTGAGCTATTTAGGTACTGGCAAACTCATCAGAACCACTACTTGGGTCATTTGAAACGGCGTGTCTTGTCCCCACAGTTACTCATTCCCTGACTTTTAGAAAGAGCCAAGCCTCAGAGCCAAGTCTGGTAAAAAGATCATTTGGGATCAAAAGCAAGATCACCTCCTATGTGCAAATCCCTAAGGTGGTTGCAAATAAGGGAGATACTGTCAAAGTGCTTTTTGGTCTTCTACTTGGAGACAGCAGTCCATAGAGGGTTGCATTTCTTCTGGGTCCAAACCACCATGGCCAGTTCCTCACTAAACTTCGGTTTGCTCCTCTGTTAAATGAAAACAACTTGTGGGCCAGGCGCGGTGGCTCAAGCCTGTAATCCCAGCACTTTGGGAGGCTGAGACAGGCGGATCACGAGGTCAGGAGATCGAGACCATCCTAGCTAACACGGTGAAACCCCGTCTCTACTAAAAATACAAAAAGCTAGCCAGGTGAGGTGGCGGGCGCCTGTAGTCCCAGCTACTTCGGAGGCTGAGGCAGGAGAATGGCATAAACCCGGGAGGCGGAGCTTGCAGTGAGCTGAGATCCGGCCACTGCACTCCAGCCTGGGAGACAGAGCCAGACTCCGTCTCAAAAAAAAAAAAAAAGAAAACAACTTGTGGAGTTGTTGGACAGCCTTGCCAAGTGTCTGGTGCCTGGAATGTGCTGTACATTCTCAGGATGTGCTTAGGAAGGGCCATGGTGGATGACGAGGATGATGGTCAGGATGGTGTCCTGGGCGTTTGCGTCCCAGAGCTGCAATAACAAATTTCCATAAACTGGGTGACTTCAACCAACAGACCTCCATTTCCCGGTTCTGGAGGCCCAAAGTCCAAAATAAAAGCTTTGGCAGAGACACGCTGTCTCTGAGACTGTCTTTGCATCTTCCAGCTCTGGTGGCTGTACCTGTTCTTTAGCTGTGGCCAGGTCACTCTAGTGTCTGCCTCTGCGACCACGTTGCCCCTCCTCTTCTCTGTGTCTTCTCTTCTTTGTATCTCCATGTATCCTCCCTCTGCCTGTCTCCTAAGAATCCGTGTCATTCATTGCATTTAGGGCCCGCCTGGATAATCCAGGATAAGCACCTCCTTTCAAGATTCTGAAGCACATTTGCAAAAACTTTTTCCAAATAATGTAACATTGACAGGTTCTGGGAATTAGGATGTGAATATATCTTTTTGGGGGGCCACTGTCCAGCCCACTACACACAGTGAATGCTACCCACAATGATGATGATGATGACCAGTGCCAATCCCAACACAAAGCAGTAAAAAGTGCAGGCGAGTCTAGCGGGGATGTGGGGCGTGGGCAGCAATGGCACCTCAGGGGAACCTAGGCTCTGGCCTGACTCAGTTTCCAACCCTTCCCTTGCCTTCTGGACAGTCCCCTGCTTCCCTAGGTGTGAGATCCTCACGACCTTCCATCTCCAGGATTGTCAGGCCCTTGGGCCAGCTCACAGCAGCCAGGACACAGAGGCATTGTGCCATTCCTAGACCAGCTGAGGGACATGGACCACGTGTGAGGGCTCAAGCATGATGATATTTCCAACAGGCCTTAAACATGCAGGACTGGCCAGGGCCCGTTGCCAGCACCTGAGAGGAGCTGTGATGCAGCTCATGATCCGGTGATCGCATCCAACTGGCTGCCGGCTGCTGTCCAGGCCTCCGGGAGGACCCGCTGCCTCTGTCCAGGTCAAGGGAATCGGCATCTTTCCCAGACCACCATGAGGGCCAGCATTCCTGCTGAGCCGTGAATGATGCTGTTGTTATGGCTGCTGCTTGGCTTAGGTTAAGCGGCTTCTTTTCTAACTTCAGGCTGGAAAGAGGCAGTGTTTGGATCTGGCAAGGACCTTGGTGGGCAAAGTGAAGTCCCTGATTGGAAGTACGGCCTGGCAGCCTGGCAGGGGCCTGCTGCACTGCTCATGATTGGATGTGAGGTTTCTGGGGCCTCTGCAAGCTGGGAGCTCAGAGTGGTGAAGAGTCTGGGTGTGGGGGTGGGAAGACAGGGAAAAGAGGACAGTCTGGGGGTGGGGGCGGGAGGACAGTGGGAAATTGCCTTTTTGTTGTTTTTGGAGACGGAGTCTCACTCTGTCGCCCAGGCTGGAGTGCAGTAGTGCCATCTCGGCTCACTGCAACCTCCACCTCCCGGATTTAAGCGATTCTTCTGTCTCAGCCTCCTGAGTAGCTGGGACTACAGGTGCACACCATCACACCCGGATAACTTCTGTATTTTTAGTAAAGATGGGGTGTCACCATATTGGCCAGGCTGGTCTCTTACTCCTGACCTCATGATACGCCCTCCTTGGCCTCCCAAAGTGCTGGGATTATAGGCATG
Organism: Colobus angolensis palliatus; assembly: GCF_000951035.1. Lineage (NCBI taxonomy): Eukaryota > Metazoa > Chordata > Mammalia > Primates > Cercopithecidae > Colobus > Colobus angolensis. The sequence goes on from NW_012116722.1 coordinate 758,555, forward strand.
AGCTACCATGCCCGGCCGAAAAGCACTTTTTTTGTCTCCTTCAGTGATTAAGCTTTGCGACTATACAGTCTCCTGTCATCCCCAGCAGGGAGCTCAGAGTCAAGCCCAAAGCGTGCACTCGTGGCTTCCAGAGATCAGCTTGAAGGCAGGAGTTGCTTTGTTAGCAAAGTTTAGATGGAACTGGGGGGAAATTGCTCTCTAGTTTGCCCGCATATTCCCCATATGTAGTCAATGAAGAGACCATCAGTCTCTATTCGGGAGCTGGGAGACTTGGATTTTAGTCCCAGTTCTGCCCTTGTGGTCAGAAAAGTTTGAGGAAGTTGCTTCAATGCTGAATTTCAGATTCCTCACCTGGAAAATGAGACATGAGAGAACTAACTCCTTCCTGCTTCCCAGGCTGAGGAGGAGCAAAAGGGATTTCTTCTGTCAAAGCCCTTTTTGAAATGGATCATCATTAACTGTGTCATAACTGCCCGGAATTGAATATTGTTTTTAAAGAAAATGATAGAACGTAGGCCACTCCTAAATAAAATGCTTCTGTCATGCTGTTAGCATTTAGAATATCAAGAACAAAACACTGCTTGTAGGCTGGGCGCGGTGGTTTATGCCTGTAATCCCAGCACTTCAGGAGGCCGTGGCAGGTGGATCACTTGAGGCCAGGAGTTCCAAGACCAACCTGGCCAACGTGGTGAAACCTTGTCTCTCTACTAAAAATACAAAAATTAGCCGGGCGTGATGGCCAGTGCCTGTAATCCTAGCTACTTGGGAGGCTGAGTTGGGAGAACCATTTGAACCCGGGAGGTGGAGGTTGCAGTGAGCCAAGATTGCATCACTGCACTCTAGCCTGGGCAACAGAGTGAGACTCCATCTCAATAAAAAACAAACAACAAAACAAAAAAACAATGCTTGTAGAATGCTAAAAGCTGGAAACAACCACAGGGTTGGCCGTCTTCAGCCATGGGGTATCTTGGCTTGACATGAGTTCTTTGTGGGTAGTGATTGTATCTCTGCGTTTTCTCTTGTTTTTGAATCCACACTACCTGGTGTATAGGAGATGCTGAAGCCTCAGTACCTGTGAGGAAGGAGGCCTTGGAGAGGAAATGGGACTGGGGCACTCCAGGTATGCACTGCGACTGCCTCCTTCCCCAAACACACTCTGTCCTTCCAGCCTCTGTATAGGCTGGGCCTTGGCCTAGGTTGCCTTTACAATAAATACCTTTTTTTTTTGCATATGTTACATACTGTTTTTTGTTTGTTTGTTTTTGTTTTTTAAGTGAAATTAAGTTTATTAAGCAAAGGAATAGACTGGGCGCAGTGGCTCATGCCTGTAATCCCAGCACTTTGTGAGGCCAAGGCGGGTGGATCACCTGAGGTTAGGACTTCGAGACCAGCCTGACCAATATGGTGACACCCTGTCTCTTCTAAAAATACAAAAATTAGCCAGGTGTGGTGGTGTGTGCCTATAATCTCAGCTACTTGGGAGGCTGAGGCAGGAGAATTGCTTGAACCTGGGAGGCAGAGGTTGGAGTGAGCCGAGATCGCGCCACTGCACTCCAGCCTGGGTGACAGAGCAAGACGCCATCTCCAAATAAAAAAGAAAGTAAAGGAATAAAGAACGGCTACTCCATAGGCAGAGCAGCCCATCATGCTGTCTTTAGAGAAACATTTTGGTCCGCTCATTCCTGGGTGCCCCCGGCTCAGGGCTGCTGAGGAGATCTAGATTTCAGGGGCTCCCAAAACCTCAGTCTTCTAAGTCAATGATATTTTGATGCCACATTTCAAAAATTAAAAATTAATGCCAGAAAATCTACGTTGAGCTGAATATTTACGTTTGAAATCAAGACAGAATCTGACCTCACACTTGTGCAACTCAGTTTCACTTACTTCAGTGTAATCCCAGTCCTGTTCTCAAATCCAGTTTTTATTGAAAGTACTGACAGTTTGTTCATCAGGCATTTTTGTACTAGGATTTTGTCAAAAGCTGCATTAAAATATGAGTTGTCCTGAAGACTGAGTTTTCTGATGCTCCTGAAATTTTGTGCCCAAGGCCCTTTCAGCTCCCTTCTTGGTGCACACCACCTTAGGGACTGGTTTATTTGCAGGGCGTCCTTCTGCTGCACCATGAACCCCCAGGCAGGGCAGCTTCTTTTTATTTGGGGGTAATAAAGATCTGATTGGGCCTCCTTGGTCAGCCTTTGCTCTCACCTGCCTTCTATCTTGAGAACAGAATGTAGCACTTCCATGGTTCCTACCCAGTTCAACTTCAGAAACCTTTGGGGAAGGGTGTCTGCTTTTCTGAAGACATCGTGAGGGAGACAGAGGTGCATAACGCCCTCAAAATTCTACCTTAGGCATCTTTTGATTCTCTTCCCCAGAGTTCTCCTCTCTTGCTGGCTGTCTTGTCTTTTTTTAACCCTTCTCTATTTCCATAGCCTCTTTAAGACTTCCAGCATTCCAGTGCCCCCCTCAGCTTGTACACCCACAGAGCAAAACAAATGCCCCACCACTATTACTCCTTAAGATTTCCTCTTGTGTATTGGTGGTGATGGGAATAGTGGGAGAAAGGTCCCAGTTAATCATACAGCACGTGGATGGGATGTAACATCTGCACCTAGAGGGGTTCAATCAGTGACTGATGAAGGAATGAGTGAGCGAATGAATGAAACAACAAAGTCTGGGTGCAGGAAAGGGGCTTTTACTATGGGAGGAGTTCTTCCGCACCTTTTTTTGTTTTGAGAGACAGGGTCTCACTCTGTCCCCCAGGCTGTAGGGAAGTGGCACAATCATAGCTTACTGCAGCCTCAGACTCCTGGCTCAAGCAGTTCTCCTGCGTCAGCCTCTTCAGCTGGGACTACAGGCACACACCACCACATTCAGCTAATGGTTGGGTGGTTGGTTGGTTGGTTGGTTGGATGGTTGGTTGGTTGGTTTTGTAGAGATGGGGGTAGTGTTCTTACTCTGTTGCCAGGCTGATCTCAAACTCAAGGCCTCAAGTGATCCACAGCCTTGGCCTCCCAAAGTGTTGGAATTACAGGTGTAAGCCTTCGTGTCTTGCCACCTCTACTTAATTGAGCTGAAAATACCCTGCACAAGAGACTTCAGGGGCTTTGGCAAGTTGCAATGGTTCTCTCCCTTGCTGTCTCTCAAAAAGGATACATTTCCCTGGAAACCTGTCCTTTGGCCACACAGTGGCCACACAGACTGTCTCTTAGCCTCAACCCCTTTCTCCTCATTACAATTTCCAACTCTAGGCTCTTCTTCCCTATAAGCACTGACCAATAGGGACAGCTTTAGGTACCTGAATGAGCCTCCATCCTGTGTCGGGGAGACAGCCATCGTTCAGTTCACCTGTCAAAGGCTTTAGTGGTTCTGCTTGTTCATCTGAAGGTTCCAGTGTCATTGCATCCTCCTTGAATCCCAGGCCACAGAGTTCTGAGTTTCTACTGCCAGAGATTTCAGAACAGGATGGAATGTTACAATTTAATTGTGCTCATAGGGGCATAACTCACCTGGGGGCCAGCCTGCTCTCAGCCTGAGAAAGGCCAGAGAAACTGGTCCTTTATTAAGTATAACATGGGCCTCGTACCTGTTTTCAGACCATAGAAGCATTCACTGTAGAAAGTTTAGAAAATAGGAAAGAACATGGCTGGATGTGGTGGCTCCCACCTGTAATCCTAGGACTTTGGGAGGCCGAGGTGGGTGGATCACCTGAGGTCAGGAGTTTGAGACCAGCCTGGCCAACATGGTGAAATCCCGTCTCTACTAAAAATACAACAATTAGTCAGGCGTGGTGGCGGGCATCTGTAGTCCCAGCTACTCAGAAGGCTGAGACGGGAGAATCGCTTGAACCCAGGAGGCAGAGGTTGCGGTGAGCTGAGATCACGCCATTGCACTCTAGCCTGGGCGACAGAGTGAGACTTTGTCTCCAAATAAAAAAGAAAAAGAAAAAGAAAATCGGAAAGAACACAAAGAAGGTTTAAAAATCACCTGGAATCTTGCCTCTGGAGATAACCACTTACTGTTGACATGTCCTCATGTTCTCTTTCAGAGTTTCTTCTGTATCTCTTTGCAGAAAATGGTGATCTCCAAAGTGAGGAGGAGCCCACTGCCCAATCTGTTCCTCTGGGCCTGAACCAGCAGGGCATGGGCAGAGGACATTGGCACGAAGCCCCTCCAGCTGCTCCATGGGTACCAGGAGGCCTCTGAGATTACTGTGCACGATAATACAACCTCCCTCCAAGCCAAGAAGCCACAAGACCTTTGGGTCTGGTTGGGATGCCCTGGCAGTGACTGAGTGCCTCCGGGCTACAGTCCAGAAAGCAAGCCTCTGCCTCCTTCCTTATTTCTTTATTATTATTACTTTTTTATTTTTATTTTTATTTTTTTGAGATGGAGTCTTGCTCCTTCGCCAGGCTGGAGTGCAGTGGCGCGATCTTGGCTCACTGCAACCTCCGCCCTCCCAGGTTCAAACGATTCTCCTGCCTTGGCCTCCCAAATAGCTGGGACTACCGGTGCGTGCCACCGTGCCCAACTAATTTTTTTGTGTGTATTTTTTAGTGGTGATGGGGTTTCACCATGTTGGCCAGGATGGTCTTGATATCTTGACCTCATGATCCGCCTGCCTCAGCCCCCCAAAGTGCTGGGATTACAGGCGTGAACCACCGTGCCCGGCCCCTTCCTTATTTCTTTTTTTTTTTTTTTTTTTTGAGACGGAGTCTTGCTGTCACCCAGGCTGGAGTACAGTGGCCGGATCTCAGCTCACTGCAAGCTCCGCCTCCTGGGTTCACGCCATTCTCCTGCCTCAGCCTCCCGAGTAGCTGGGACTACAGGCACCGGCCACCACACCCGGCTAGTTTTTGTATTTTTTAGTAGAGACGGGGTTTCACCGTGTTAGCCAGGATGGTCTCGATCTCCTGACCTCGTGATCCGCCCGTCTCGGCCTCCCAAAGTGCTGGGATTACAGGCTTGAGCCACCGCGCCCGGCCCCCTTCCTTATTTCTTAGACTGAATCTCACCCAGCAGGATCTGCCTGAGTGCATTTTGAATGCAAATTTTATTAGGCTCTGCCTCTGTTCTGGCAATATTGGAAAAAAGAAGGCTGGGTGGAACCAGCACTGAGTGTCTGCAAAGTGCTAAATGTTTTATATACATCATTCCATTTACTCCTCATGACAATATTGTAATGCGTGTTATTATTTTCCTTATAAATGAGGACGCCAAGGCCCAGGAATTAAGTAGGTGGCCCCAAGGTTACACAAGGAAGTACCTGTAGATTTGGGCGGCAGCCTGAGGTCATCTGCCTTCAAAGCCACCTGGTTTGTGACCCCATCCGTCTTCCCTGCTGTGGTTTGTGGCAGGGCTGGAATGGCAGGCAGAGGATGTGTCTTTGCCTGGAGTATTTCCTGTTCTTCAACAGTGGAGAAGATTTGACCCTGACCATGAACCTGCTTTGGGGTTTGGTATTGTGTGTGGACAAGGCTGCTGGTTTTCATTCATTCATTCAATCAATATTTGTAATATGCTCCAAGCCCTGAGCTGCCATTAGGGATAGGAAGTCGAGTATTTGTGAAGACCCTGTCTTCATTGATTTTATATTCTGGTAGGGAAGAAAGACACGTACCCAGCCCATCCTGTTCACTGTGGTAAGTGCAATGGTGGAGAGTACTGGGGCAGGAAAAAAGAGAAGCATCTAAATCAGAACAATCTCAAGAAGGTGGTGGGCGAGGAGTGGGCTAAGGAATGGCTTCCCAGAGGAAGGAAGGAATTTTTGAGCTGAATGTTGAAGGTAGAGGCATGAAGCAGCATGGACTGTACAGGAAAGCACCTGTGGTTCATTATGGCTAAAATCGAGGTTACGAGTGAGGGGCATAGTCTGGGGAGCTCAGAAGTGCCAGATTAGAAAGGAGGTTGAGGCCAGGCACGGTGGCTCATGCCTCTAATCCCAGCACTTTGGGAGGCCAAAGCAGGCGGATCACTTGAGCCCAGGAGTTCGAGATTAGCCTGGGCAACATGGCAAAACCCCATCTCTAGCTTATTTA
>NW_012116722.1:764862-781553 GCF_000951035.1 Colobus angolensis palliatus
TTTTGAGACAGAGTGTCATTCTGTCACCCAGGCTGGAAGGTAGTGGCGTGATCTTGGCTCACTACAATCTCCACCTCCCAGGTTCAAGCGATTCTCATGCCTCAGCCTCCGGAGTAGCTGGGATTCCAGGCATACTAGCACACCTGGCTGGTTTTTTTTGTGTGTGTGTTTGTTTTAGTAGAGATAGGGTTTCACCATGTTGGCCAGTCTGGTTTCAAACTCCTGGGATTACAGCGTGAACCACCGCACTTGGCCCTCTGTTATATTTAAAAAGAAAAGAAGGAGGTTCGGAGATTTAACTAAGGAGTCTGAATGCCATCCTGAAAGCTTGAGGAACCCTTGAAGGATCTTAAGGATCAACTCTGTGCATTAGACAGACAACACTTTGGCTTCAGAGTGGAGGCCGGCCTGGAGTGGGACAGATGGAGACAGGAGTCTGTTGCAGTGTACACGTGATTTGGCTCAAATGAGAGCTAGGCAGTGGCTGTGGGAATGGACTGGGGGACACAAGATGTGAGAGAGATTGGGAGGATGAGAAGGCAAGTTAGGCCTAGAGGGAGTAGAAGAGGAAGAAAGCCAAGATAATGCCTGATTTCGGGGTCAGGAGTGTATGGTGGGGCCTTTCAGGGGGCAGGAGGGAGGAGAGACAGGTGGAGGCTGAGGAGGAGATTTGGTGAGGAAAGGGCTGGTCAGCAGTTGGTGGAGGATGAGCTTGGGATGCTTGCGTTAAACAGATGGTTTCCAGTGGCGGATGGGGAGTTGGAGGTCTTTGCTTTCAAAACCCCCTCCCTTTTTTCCCTTCCTGTGTCCCTGCTTCCTTTTTCCTTCACCCACGTCCTGCTCTCAGTCCTTTTATTTAGGTGGCCCCTGTCTCATCCTTGTGTGCAGTTTGTTCAGGCCAGGGTTGCCGCATTCCCTGCAAGGCCCTGCCTGCTAAGATCCCCAACATCCCTGTGAAAGAAAGTCTTATAGCCTTTCCCTTTTATAGATACAGAAACGGAGGCATGAAGAAATGTTAAGCTGTTTGATCATAGTTTCCCAGTGAGGGAAGAGTGAAATCGTTACCTGGCTGAGGAGGAAAAGGGAAGAAGGATGGGACATTTTAAGGTGACCAGCTCATCCTAGTTTGTCAGGACTGCCGTGGAATTGGCATAGGAGGGTCCCACATCCCAGGAAACCTTTCAGACCTGGGTAGACCAGGAGACTTGGTGACCTTAGATTGGGAGGGGAAAAAGAAGGGAGTTCTTGCCAATGTCAGGAGCTAGGCATCTCTGAGCCTGGGCTCCCATCTCCCAGCTCCCAGTCCCTCTGTCTACAGGACACAGTCGTCCGCTGAAGCACAGGCTGCCTCTGCCTGCGCCCGAGTGGGGACAGGTGTGCTTCTAGTGCTGGAGCCACTTGCCATCTGACATCTGAGTCTCCAGTCCCCGGGGTTGAGCTGTTGTACAGACCCGGTGCTGAGCACACAGTGGATCCTCCATGAATATTTGTCCCATGGCTAAAACCTGAATTTTATGTGGAAAGGGGGCAGGCCTGGAAATTTTTTTTTTTTTTTTTTTTTTTGAGACAGAGTCTCACACCCCAGGCTGGGGTGCAGTAGCACAATCTCGGCTCACTGCACCCTCCACCTTCTAGATTCAAGTGATGCTCCCACCTCAGCCCCCTAAGTAGCCAGGATTACAGGCGTGTGCCACCATGCCCAGCTAATTTTTTGGATTTTTTTGTAGAGACATGCCATGTTGCCCAGGATGGTCTTGAACTCCTGAACTCAATTGATCTACCCACCTCAGCCTCCCAAAGTGCTGGGATTACAGGCATGAGGCACCGCCTGGCTGAGAAGTCCTTTTTCCTGACCTGTTCAATGGGAGACCTCTAGCTATACACACAGGTGTCTTTTTAGTCACAATCCCTTCGGCATCCTCAGACATGAAAGCCTTCTTCCTGTCTTATTTAGAAAACCCACTGCCTGTTCTAATCCACTACCTCTAATCTCCCGAAGCCCCACACTCTGCATGGGGCCACCAGTCCCTGAGGCAGCTTTGATGCCACACATTTGCATCTGGGAACGCAACTCTGGTTCTCTCTCACATTCGGAAACCATGGGGATAATGAGCAGATGTTTCTCTAATAACGAGAAGATGTGCAGACGCCGACACATGAGAATAGTTTCCAGTCCGTAAGTTAATTAGCAAGCTGGGGAGCCCAGATAAATAGAGCTTTCTGTTTCCTTTCCTGGAGTCTAAAATATCTGATCTGGAGGTTCCCTCCCTACTTTCCCCTCCACCTCAGACATCAGGATTTGAGGGGAAACATTTAAATGCCTGATAATCTGTGTGCATGGAACTGGATTCTAAGCAGCCACATAGCCTGTGTTCCTGCAGCAACTGCCACTTGTAGATACACAGTCAGTTCTCAGTGATTTGCTGGCTGTCTCTCCATCCCCAACACCCCCAACCCTGGCTCATTTGTTCTTCATATTTACTTTCTCATGGGCTTCATGGCAGCATTCTTGAAAGTAGAGAGGGGATGAGAGTTACGGAGCTTTATGTGCCAAGCCCTTTGTTAGAGGCATTTTTTTTTCTTTGTCTTATATAATCTTTAAGGCATCCCATGAGGGAGGCATCATTGTTTTCCTTTGCTGTACACATGGCAAAACTAAGTCTTAGACAAGTTAAACTACTATAGCTGTTAAGTGGGGAAAGAGATTTAAAGCTGGGTTTGACATAGCAGGGCTCAAGTTCCCCACCTTAGGCCTTGGACCTGAGAGTTCAACCAGTCCAGTTCTCCCTTTATTTTAAAGGTGCCCATAGACTTCCCAAGGACATGAATTGATGATGATGGATCTAAGGGCAGAAGTCGGGCCTTCCAGGCCTCGGGTTCCACTTTGCCCACTCTGTGGTTCCTTCCCCCTACCCTGCCTTTAAAAAGTCTGCCCTACTGATCTTCTCTCTTTTCTTTGAGAGATGGTGAAAATAGGAATGGTTAGTGTTTTCAAGCAGGTTGAACAGTCTCTAGAAGACAGAGAGATAGCCCGAAGATTATCTCGAAGTTTCTTCCAGCTAGAAGACCCAGTATTTGTTTGTAAAACATTTAATATTCAGCATTTGAGACTCAGTTGAATGAGTGTGTTCCCTGGTTCATGGTGTGTTTACTGACTATCAGTGGCTGTTGCTAACAGTACTTTGAAACAACAGACATGTGTTTTTAATAGAATTGCAAGTTTTATGCCTTGTTAACAATACTGCTGTGGCTGCCGGCTGGGGGGAATCAGGGAGCTATGAATTCCATCCTCAGTCTGCTGGGGCAGGGGAGAGGGCCTGGCTGAGGATGGCCTCTGCCCTCACATTTGCTTTCCTTCCTGTGGCCCTCCCTGTTTGCTGTTGGGAATGACCACTGGTCACCAGCTGGTCTTCTCAGCTCCACTCATACATAGAAGTGCACTGGGCTTCATGCTCTCTGAATGGGAAGAACAAAGCACTTTTTATTTTCAGAGAAGCTTTTGCCTTAATTGTAAAGAGCAGCCATTGGATTTTGTGGAAAGCCTAAATTACAGAGTGCTTTAGGGAACCAACCCAAATGCCCATCAATAATAGATTGGATAAAGAAAATGTGACACATATACATCATGGAATAATATGCAGCCATAAAAAAGAATGAGCTCATACCCTTTGCAGGGACATGGATGAAGCTGGAAACCATCATTCTCAGCAAACTAACACAGAAACAGAAAACCGAACACCGCATGTTCTCACTCATAAGTGGGAGTTGAACAATGAGAACACATGGACACAGGAAGGGGAACATCACACACTGGGGCCTGACAGGGATTGGGGGCAAGGGGAGGGAGAGCATTAGGACAAATACCTAATTCATGCGGGGCTTAAAACCTAGATGACAGGTTGATGGGTGCAGCAAACTCATGGCAAATGTATTCTGATGTGATAAACCTGTACGTTCTGCACATGTATCCCAGAACTTTAACAAAAAAAAAAAAGAGAAATAAATGCATCCCTCTGACTTAAGGGAATACTTTCTGCATGCTAGCACTTGGGGTAAAAGCCAGACCCCAAGGAGGATAATTGGTCATTCTCACATTGCCCAGTGCAGCGCCTGTCCCAAAGTGGTGCCTAGAGGTCCTTCTTTGACTTCAGTTTGCAACACAAGGTGTGTTCCTTTTTCCTGATTGTAAAAGAAATCACTGTATAAACATGAAGTAAATTTTTGTAAATAATTTTGCCACCCATAGATACTGTTCATTTCTTTTTTTTTTTTTTGAGACAGGATCTTGCTCTGTCACCCAGGCTGGAGTGCAGTAGCATGATCATAACTCATTGGAACCTCAGCCTTCCAGGCTCAAGCAGTCCTCCCTCCTTAGCCTCCTTGGTAGCTGGGACTACAGGTATCCACCATCATGCCCGGCTAATTTTTGTATTTTTGATACAGACAGGGTTTCACCATATTGCCCAGGCTGGTCTCAAACTCTTGGGGTCAAGTGATCTGCCCACCTCAGCCTCCCAAAGTGCCAAGATAACAGGCATGAGCCACTGTGCCAGGCCAATACTGTTCATTTCTAAGACATTTCTTCCAAATCTTTTTTTCCTGTGTGTATGTATACATGTAAATAGAATGTCTATAACACTGGAATCAGAGTCTACATTTCACATACTGCCTTTCCCACGACAAACAGCACATTCTTTTTTCAGTAAGGACCCTTCAAAATGTGTTTCTTTAAAATCGTAAGTGCATCCATCCAGTGGATGCGCCACAGTTGACTTAAATAGTGCTCTTTTCCTCAAATACTGTGACTGCAGATTTTTCCTATCATAGAAAATACTGTAATATTCTTGCTCTTTGCTCTGAATTACATGAAATGTTTCTTTTGTTGGAACTATCATTGCCTTTTTCCCCATGCTAGATGATGAATGTGTTCTAGCAATGTAAATCAAATTACCTTTTAAATGCAGAACTCCCCTCACCTAAGTTAAGAAAACTGGTATTGTTTGGCAAAGAGGGCCAGGTCTTAAAAATAAAATAGAGAGTGAGAATGAAAGAATGCATATTACTTCAGCTCTTACGGAAACCTGGATTGTATTGTGCAAATTATGAATATTGGCTGGGCACAGTGGCTCACACCTGTAATCCCAACACTTTGGGAGGCCGAGGTGGGTGGGTCATTTGAGGCTGGAAGTTCGAGACTAACCTGGCCAACATGATGAAACCCCGTCTCTACTAAAAATACAAACATTAGCCAGGTATGGTGGCACATGCCTGTAGTCCCAGCTAGTTGGGAGGCTGAGGCAGGAGAACTGGAGGCAAAGGTTGCAGTAAGCCGAGATTGTGCCATTGCACTCCAGCCTGGGTGACAGAGTGAGACTCCATCTCAACTGTTCCCTCTGGAAGTTTACCATCTACTCCAAAGGAAGCCTGATACACACACGGGAGAGAAATAGAGAATAATTTATGAAAGACTGTAACAGGGTGTCAACATGGTGGATGAATTGGTACTAAGAGAAGATAGAAAACAAAGAGAAATTCCTTTTATTTTCTGGTGCCATTAAAGACTCCTAGACAGTGATAGAATTTGAGGTTGGTCTTAAATATCTAAGATTTAAAAAAACAGAAAACTGCCTTATGTTGAGCTCCTACAATGTGCTTGGTATTTTATACATATGTGATTTATTTCTTACAGTAACTCCATCTAATTATTGTTAAAGGCAATTAGGCCCTTATGGAAAATATACAGTACCTTAAGTTATAGATTAGTATAATAAGATTGGAAATACTGTCAAATACAATATGACTGAAATGGACACAGGACAATAAATATTTTAGAAATGGAAGAAATCAGGGCAAAGGGAAAGTATGAACAGGAAGAATAGGATGGGAAGAATGTAAACTCTATGGGGGGGGGGCCAAGCATGGTGGCTCACGCCTATAATCCCAGCATTTTGGGAGGCTGAGTCGGGTGGATCACCTGAGGTGATGAGTCCCAAGACCAACCTGGCCAACATGGCAAAACCCTGTCTCTACTGAAAAATACAAAAATCACCTGGCCGTGGTGGCGGGTGCCTGTAATCCCAGGTACTCAGGAGGCTGAGGCAGGGAGAATTGCTTGAACCCAGGACGGAGGTTGCAGTGAGCCAAGATCGCACCACTATAGTTTAGCCTGGGCAACAGAGCCAGACTCCATCTCAAAACACCACCACCACCAAAAAAACCTCTATGAGGGGAAGGATTCTTTGCTGGTTTTATTCACTGATGGATCCCACACAACTGGATTAGTGGCTGAACATAGTAGGTGTTCAATAAATATTTGTTGAAAGAATGAATGAGGTAGCCAAGATGTTTGCTGTATGGGCCTGTTGAGGGGTGACAATGTGGTAGAGCCCTCACTGTCAGTGCCTCCTCAGCCTCCGCATGCACTCTGGCGTGGCTTGAGGAGCCCTTCAGCCCACCACTGCACTGTGGGAGCCCCTCTCTGGGCTGGCTGAGGCAGGAGTTGGCGCTTGCTGGGAGGTGTGGAGAGAGAGGCGCCAGCAGCAACCGCAGCTGCCAGCGGCTCACAAGCCAGTGCAAGTTCCGGTGGGCGCACTTGGAGCCCTGGCCACTGGCACCGCGGGTCCAGGACAGTGAGGGGCTTAGCACCCGGTCCAGCAGCTGCGGAGGTTATGCCGGGTCCCCCAGCACTGCCGGCCCGCATGCACCGCTTCTCCCCGGGCCTCAGCTGCTTCCACGCGGGGCAGGGTTCGGGACGTGCAGCCCGCCATGTCCAAGCTTCCCCGTCTGCAGTGGGCTCGGGCACCACCCGAGCCTCCCCGACAGGTGCTGCCCCTGGCTCTGTGGTGGCGGGTCCCCATCGACCACCTAAGGGCTGTGGAGTGCAGGCACAGATCCAGACTGGCGGGCACCTCGGCCTGTAGCTCGTGTGGATCCACTAGGTGAAGCCAGCTGGGCTCCCCTGTCTAGTGGGGACTTGGAGAACTTTTATGTCTAGCTAAGGGATTGTAAATACACTAATCAGCACCCTGTGTCTAGCTCAAGGTTTGTGCATACACCAATCAGTACTCTGTATTTAGCGAACCAAGTGGGGACTTGGAGAACTCTTCTAGCACTTTGTGTCTAGCTAAAGGATTGTAAACGCAGCAATCAGCAGGCTGTCAAAATGGACCAATCAGCACGCTGTCAAATGGACCAATCAGCTTGCTGTAAAATAGACCAATCTGCTCTCTGTAAAATGGACCAATCAGCTCTCTGTAAGACCAAGCAGCTCTCTGTAAAATGGACCAATCAGCAGGATGTGGGTGGGGTCGGATAAGGGAATAATCAGTGGTAAAGTGGTGGGGTTTCTTTCCGCACTGCGGAAGGTTTGTTATTTTTGTTTTTGCAACCAATCTTGCTGCTGTGGATTCTTTGGGTCTATGCAGCATTTGTGAGCAGTCCACGCAGCATTTTTGAGCTGTAACACTCACTGCGAAAGTCTGCAGCTTCACTTCTGAGGCCAGTGAGACCACGAACCCATTGGGAGGAATGAACAACTCCAGGAGTGGTGCCTTAAGAACTGTATAATACTTACCATGAAGGTCTGCAAGTTCACTCCTGAAGCCAGCGAGACCATGAACCCACCAGAAGGAAGAAACTGCGGACTACCATATTTAAGAGCTGTAATGCTCAACCGCGAGGGTTGGTGGCTTCATTCTTTAAGTCAAGAAGACCAAGAACCCACTAATTCCGGGCACACAGTGTACATTGCTAAGTGGCCAGATGTAGTTTTGATTTTTTGAGTTCCTTGTAAACAAACCACGTGGAGTAATAGGTTCAGCAAAGGCCTCAGTTTATGAGTAAGGTTCAGGTTTAGCAGGCAGTAGGGACAGGTTAGGGCCAGGTTACATCTAGGAGAGATGGGCATCCATTGCAAAGGGCAGGACTGGTATGGGCAGTAGGGGCTGGTGCACAGAGGAGGCAGAGAAGCAGGGTTTGGCAGGTAGGCATGTGGTAAGTGAGGAGGAGCCTCTTGACTGGGGCCAGGAGCACGGCTGAGCAGCTACGAACGAGAGTCTGGGCAGAGTTATTTAAAAGCAAAAGCAGACGGTGTGTGTGTGTGTGTGTGTGTGTGTGTGTGTGTCTCACACCTGTGATCCCAGCACTTTGGGAGGCCGAGGAGTTTAGAGTACAAGGTCAGGAGATTGAGACCCTCAGGCCAACGTGGTGAAACCCTATCTCTATTAAAAATATAAAAATTAGTTGGGCGTGGTGACAGGTACCTGTAATCCCAGCTGCTAGGGAGGCTGAGGTAGAATTGCTTGAACCTGGAAGGCGGAGGTTGCAGTGAGCTGAGATTGTGCTACTGCATTCCAGCCTGGCAATAGAGCAAGATTCCATCTTAAAAAAAAAAAAAAAAAAGCAATCCTGTCCTTTCCTTCGTAGACCTATAACTGTTTTGAACTGAATTACACCTGCCTGTTTGCAAATTTGTTTGTTGAAGCGTTAACCCCCAGTGTGACCGTGTTTGGAGATAGGGCTTTTAAGGGGGTAAAGTTAGACCTTAAGGGTGGGGCCCTCATCTAGTAAGACTGCTGTCCTTATAAGAAGAGGTAGAGAAACCAGAGCTTGCTCTCTTTCTGCTCATGAGCAGAAGAAAGGCACAGCAAAAAGTGTCGAGCCAGGAGGAGCGGCCTCACCAGAAGCGAGCCCTGGCAGCGTCTTTATCTTGGACTTTTAGCCTTCAGGACTGGGGAGGAAGTAAATTTTCGCAACAAGTTACCCAGTCTGTGGTATTTCATTATGGCTAATGTGAGTAATACAGTCTGTATAGAAAGATAGAGCCACACTCACATGGAGAGTACTGCAAATGTGAACTTGCCTTTTTTCTTCTTTATATTTGGGGCCTCACTCTGTTGCCCAGGCTGCAGCACAGTGATGCAATCATACTTCACTGTAGCTTCAACTCCTGTGTTCAAATGATCCTCCTGTCTCAGCCTCCTGAGTAGCTGAGACTACCATGCCCAGGTAATTTTTGTGTTATTTTTAGAGACAAGAGTTTCCTTATATTGTCCAGGCTGGTTTTGAACTCCTGGCCTCAAGTGATCCTTCCGCCTCAGCCTCCCAGAATGCTGGGATTACAGGCATGAGCCACCATGCCAAGCCAGGATGTTCAGTTTTAGAAGAGACTTGAAGCATTACCAATTCTGAGATGCTCCTTTTCTGTTGTGAAACACGTGAGAGCTGTCTCACATCCACCTTGATAGTAACAGCGGCTCCCAGGCCCTCAGGAGAGATGTAACAATACTAGGTTGGGGGAAGCAGGAAGGGCACACCCATGTAGTTGAACCGATCAAGTCCAGTCTCTCCAATTTTGGTCTGGCGTTTTGCACTGTATCTTTTGCAGCCTATTTATCTAAGTCCCTGGCCCTTTGTGGCCCTTCCCTGCCTCCTTGCGAGCACATATATGACTCACCTACAATTATAAATTAAAACTGTACACCACAGGAATAGATGGTGGGGGGACAGCAGTGGTCACTGCATACCCCTCATTGACAGCATCTGGTCCTAACCATAAATAACCCCTGGGAAACCAATGTCCTAGAAGAGGGGCCACGTGGCAGGAGCCTGGCCATTTGTTTTTCTTTGGCTGTCTTCTGGGCTTAGATTATGCTTATTTCTCAACTGACTTCTATAGCCCCCAAAGCTCTTTCTTTTTTCACTTTGCTTCCACTGAAGATTATCCAGAGGTCTCAAAGTTTTAAAGAGAAACTGATGCTTCTGTTTTGTCCTAAGAGGAAATGCTATTTCTGAAAATCCTTCGTAAAGTTGGGTCACCATGTACAATATGCACTGACCGATTGAAGGAAGTAAAATTCACCTCCTCTACATAATGAATGGAGCTCCCTAGAATTGTGCAACACGATGGTCTGAGACTAAGAATTTCACGTGGGATTGGGCCAAAGTCAACTTGGGGTCACCTTTGGCTCAGGACTAACTGTGTGCTTCTTTGATAACCCTCAAGGGAAGCCCAGTATGTTGTCTTTTCTTTGCAACTTGGATCTTGATGGCCTGGGTAGTTTTCAGCAATTGTTTTTGTTTGTTTTGTTTTTTTGCTTTTTTTTTTTGTTTTTTTTTTTGAGATGGAGTCTCAATCTGTCACCCAGGCTGGAGTGCAGTGGTGCAGTCTTGGCTCATTGCAACTTCCGTCTCCCGGGTTCAAGCAATTCTCCTGCCTCAGCCTCCCGAGTAGCTGGGATTACAGGCACGCACCACAACACTTGGCTAATTTTTGTGTTTTTAGTAGAGACGGGGTGTCACCGTGTTGGCCAGGCTGGTTTCAAACTGCTGACCTTGTGATCCTCCCACCTCAGCCTCCCAAAGTGCTAGGATTACAGGTGTGAGCCACCATGCCCGGCCTTCAACAATTATTTTTAAATGATTATGATGATAAGGCCAGTTGCTGTGGCTTAGGCACTTTGGGAGGCTGAGGCAGGAGGATTGCTTGAGCTCAGGAGTTCAAGACCAGCCTGGGCAACAAAATGAGACCCCCATTTCTACAGAAAAGCAAAAAATCAGCCGGGCATGGTGGTGCACACCTGTGATCCTAGTTACATGGAGGCTGAGGCAGGAGGACAATTTGAGCCCAGGAGGTCAAGGCTGCAGTGAGCCTTATGGCAGTGCACTCCAGCCTGGGTGACAGACTAAGACCCTGTCTCAGAAAAAAAAAAAAAAAAAAGCGAGAGAAGTTGAGAGCTAAGGTGTGTCCTGGGCCATTTTTCTCTTCAGCACAACTTGAATCATAGGGAAATGTGGGTTCAGAAGAAGCACCTCCTTCCATAACTCTAGGGCTTTGACTTCACCAAGCTTCCTTCAGCATCTTCTCCAAGGCCATAAAGTCATGTCAGTTGGGTGCAGTGGCTCACGCCTGTTATCCCAACACTTTGGGAGGCCAAGGCAGGTGTATCACCTGAGGCCAGGAGTTCGAGACCAACCTGGCCAACATGGTGAAACCCCGTCTCTACTAAAAATACAAACATCAGCCTGGCATGGTGGAGCATGCCTGTAATCCCAGCTACTTGGGAGGCTGAGGCAGGAAAATCGCGTGAACCTGGGAGACAGAGGTTGCAGTGAGCCAAGATTGCGCGCCACTGCACTCCAGCCTGAGAGACAGAGTGAGACTCCGTCTCAAAAAAGAAAGAAAGAAAGTTGTATCAACACATATCTCTAAAAACTGGTTGAAAAGGAACCACTTTTGGAGAGTGTGCACAGGGGAGCCACTGCTCGCCCCTAACTCTGTTCCTATGTTGAGGAGGAGATTTGGGGCTAAATGTCAAAAAGTGGGCCAGGCGCGGTGGCTCAAGCCTGTAATCCCAGCACTTTGGGAGGCTGAGACGGGCAGATCACGAGGTGAGGAGATCGAGACCATCCTGGCTAACACGATGAAACCCCGTCTCTACAAAAAAAATGCAAAAAACTGGCCAGGCAAGGTGGCAGGTGCCTGTAGTCCCAGCTATTCGGGAGGCTGAGGCAGGAAATGGCGGGAATCTGGAAGGCGGAGCTTGCAGTGAGCCGAGATTGCGCCACTGCACTCCAGCCTGGGTGACAGAGCGAGACTCTGTCTCAAAAAAAAAAAAAAAAATTGTTGAAAAGCCAAGAACCCGTGAAGGAATTGGCTTAGAGGTAAAAGGGAATTCGAAGAAAAACAACTGATCCACAAAATTTAGTTTGAAAAATGCAGGTAAAGAGCATGAACTACTTGAACTTCCTCTTTGGTTGCTGGACTGTATTTCTGTGATCCCAGTAGCACTCTGAGGCTGTCACATGGGTAACAGTTTTGCATATTTGACATGAATTACACTAGTGAATGATGTGGAGATAAGTGTAAGTAAATTAGTGCAGGTTTGTGGTATTAAATAAAGTTTCGATAAATCAGTGTCATTAGTGCAAAATCCATGCAGAACTTGGATTTTGGAGTTGGCTGAACTTCTATCCAAATTCTGGCTCTGCAGCTTGCTGGTCACCTTGAGCTTGTTTCTGGCTTCTTTGACCCGTAGTTTCCTCATCTATAAAGAATAGAGATATGGCCAGGTGTGGTGGCTCATGCCTGTGATCTCAGCACTTTGGGAGGCCGAGGTGGGTGGATCACCTGAGGTCAGGAGTTCGAGACCAGCCTGGCCAACATGGTGAAACTCCGTCTCTACTAAAAATACAAAATTAGCTGGGTGTGGTGGCGCATGCCTGTAATCCTAGCTACTCAGAGGCTGAGGCAGGAGAATCACTTGAACCTGGGAGGTGGAGGTTGCAGTGAGCCAGGATTGCGCCATTGCACGTCAGCCTGGGCAACAAGAGCAAAACGCCATCTCAAAAAAAAAAAAATAGAGATATGAGAGGCTACCTCATTAGGTTGTTGTGGAAATTAAAGGAGATAACCTGTTTGCAAAGCACCTAGTACAGTGTCTGTCCTGGAGGAAATCTTCATTTAAAATAAAAAGTGCATGTTGTAAAAAGAAAAAAGACACAAAAAAAGTACATGTTGCAACAATTTCCAGCCATGCCTTGTGATAGTAACTGTTGTTTGGGAAGCTCTTCCCAGCTGCCCAGTCTCTCTGGGATGCCTCCAAGCCTTAGCATTCAAGCTGGGGTCAGAGCAGCTAAACGCATTTCTAGACACCAGGGTCCGTGCCGGATGTTCATCGTGGATTGATATTGGTAAAGGGATCTGGACTGCCCTTTTTCCTAAAACAAAACCAGCAAGGCTCATTCCTTGTGGCTTTGCACCAGAATTTGCCGTCCAACCTAGTTAAAGGGCAGAGGGTCCATGTGCACACTACTAAACCAGAACATGTACTGTACCCCGAGCTACTGTGTATATGTGTGTCAGGGGATGGAAAGGAAAGTTAAAAACAGAGGAGAGGGTCTCTTTGCTCTTGCCTAGGGTGAGCTTTTCAGTGAGCTCCTGCATAAAGACCTCAAAGCAGAAGCAGGTCTATGCTTGACTGCACGTGTGGTTTAAGCCAAGGGGGACTTTAAAGGACACGCGCAAGCCGGAGCGTGTGCAAAAGAAGCATTTCCCTGGAGCTGTCGGTGCAGAGAGGTGGAGGGAGGTAGCGGTCACTCCTGAACTGTGACTCAGGGTGGGTGTCTGCTGCAGTCTCCACCCACTTCCTCTGTGACCCTGAACTAGCCATGCCTCCTTGACGAGCCTCAGTGTCCTCATCTATAAAATGAGCCACATGGAACCTGTGAACTGTAGAGCCACAGAGAACTTCAGCACGACAAGCCCCTCCCCATCCATGATTGCCCGTAGCTGGAGCAGGGTGAGGGTTATCTGCAGCAGGCCTGCAGGCTTGCCTTTGTGAATCTGAGCCAGTCACTGGCTGCAGCTCTCAAAGGCACCAGCCTCAGAAGGAGGGGGAGTTTGCCCTTTGTATTCCTTAAAAATAGAATAACAAATAGACAACACTTGGAACCTTTGAGTCTGGAAGTCGGTAATTAACTTGAGTTCTTGAGAAATTGTACATGTCAGCTTAAAAGAGGGAAGTTGGTGGTGAGCTGAGGCCTAGGCTGTGGGTGATCAGAAGTGTGGCGTCTCGGTCCAGGATGCAGGTCCCTGACTCAGGTTGGACATGGTAAGACCAGGGCACTTGCAGGGATCAGTGTGAGAACCCAGAGCCCTGAGGAGCACTTATAGTTGCCGTGGAATGGGTCCCGTGAACAGATCATCCTGGTTATCTGTTGCTGCAGTACAACCCACTCCAAACTCAGCGGCTGAAGAGAATAGTTATTTTATTGCTTATGATTATTTGGGCCAGGAATTTGGGGAGAATTTGGTGGGTCAGTTCCCTGCCTCACATGGCATTGACTCGGGTTTCTTCATGGAATTCAGCTCATGTCTGGGCTGATCCAGAAGTTCTAGGAATGTTTCGCTCTCAGGTCAGAGACCTTGGCAATGAGGAGCTGGATGACTGGGTTCAGCTGGGGCACTGGGATGGCTGGGCCTGTCTCTCTCTCTCTCTCTCTCTCTCTCTCTCTCTTTCTCCCTATAGTCGCAGGGCCTCTCCTTTTCCATCCAGTCTCTCCAGGTGGCTTCTGGAATGGGGTCGCCAGATTTCTTACATGGCAGCTCATGGCTCCCAAGAGAGAGTAAGCAAACTTGCTAATTCTTCTAAAGGTTAGGACCCACATGGCATGGTGCACTTTTGCTATATTCCATTGGCCGAGCAGTCACAGAGCAGCTCGGATCGAAAGGAGTGGAGGAATACACTTTGCCTCTCGATAGGGAAGTGACATGTGTGCACAGAAGAGCACAGGAATTGAAGACAGCTGTCTTTGAGGATAAAGCTGGAAAAGGATTTGGAGTCTGGGGTCGCGTTAAGGGCAATGGAGGGTAATGACGCCAGAGGGTCTTTGCGTGTGCAAAGGTGTCAGCCTAACTGTGCCAGAAGATCAAAACTCCTGACTGCAGGAATGAGATGTACCCAACATGAGCCTTCTTTGTTCCTTGCATTCTATAGTAAATAATTCTGACCCAGTGATCTGCTAACTTTGACTATGGCTGCCTGGACCACAGTGTTGAGAAGGATTCTGAGACCATGTCAAGCTTTAGTGCCATGATGCACTGGTCATGTTTCTCTTGGGTATAGAATTGAGGAGTGGCCTTGTGCCATTTAGATTTATTCCATACCTGGGTCTGACCATGCTGTGGTCTCACCAGAAGGGAGACGGGTATATTCATTGGCCTTAACATTTGCCATGTGTTTTCCCAAATGCTCCATTTGCAGGGCTGGCTTCCTTCTCAGCGACTGCGTGCAGCCTGCCTGGCCTTCGAGGTCTACCTCCTTCTCCAGGCTCTGCTGGTGGACCCTAGCTTCTGGATTTCTATAACCTTGGGCTAAGTGATTTTCCCCCGTGAGATACTACCGTGCATGGTTAATTATCTTTTCATCTGCATACTAATTATTCCCAATTAGGCTGCTTGATAATTGAAATCAAGAATACATCGTGGTATCTGCTGTGCTTTGCATATTTGCACCCTGCAAATCTCATTTTGAAATTTGATCCCTAATGGTGGGCCTAACTGGAGGTGTTGGGGTCATGGAGGTGCATCCGTCATGAATGGCTTGGTGCTGTCCTTGTGGTAATAGTGAGTTCTTCCTCTGTTAGTTCCTGTGGGAGCTGATTGTTAAAAAGAGCCTGGCACCTCTCTCCCATCTCTTTTGCTTCCTCTGTCACCATGTGATCTCTACATGACAGCTCCCCCCCCTTTTTTTTAAAGGCAGACTCTCACTCTGTCCGCCAGGCTGAAGTGCAGTGGTGCAATCTTAGGTTCAAGTGATTCTTCTGTCTCAGCCTCCTGAGTAGCTGGGACTACAGGCGTCTGCCACCACACAGAGCTAATTTTGTATTTTTAATAGAGAAGGAGTTTCACCATGTTGGCTAGGCTGGTCTCCTAACCTCAGATTGTCCACCTGCCTTGGCCTCCCAAAGCGCTGGGATTACAGGCATGAGTCGCCGCGCCTGGCCACTCCACTTTTCGTTCTACCATGAGCAGAAGCATCTTGATCACCAGATGCTAATGCCAGTACCATGCTTCTTGTATAGCCTGCAGAACCATGGGCCAAATAAACCTCTTTTCTTTATAAATCACCCAGCCTCAGATATTCCTTTATAGTAACACAAATGGACTAAGATGGTATCCATCCTTCTGATACCCAGTAAGTACACTGGCATTTCTCCTGAATGGCAGTGACTAAAGACAGGTATCAGGAGATTTGAATATATTGAATCTGTCTTTCCCCGCAAACAGGCATCAATGATGGAAATAGGTTTGTAGCCACTAGGTTGGCTCTAAGTTTTACCAGGAAAGTTTACTGGATTGGAAATAAGGGTGTCCAGCTAAGGCTGAAGCAGAACTGTGGGTCAGCTACTGCCAGAGGCTGGTTCCAATTGAGGTTGTCAGGCAACCAGGGCTGATGCATAAGTGATTCCTAATGCTGTATCTGTGGGTTCCACTTGTGTCTAGGCTTCCACAGTCCTTGTTGTTTGAATGATCATGTAGATACTTCCATCAATATTCTGGTAGATGGATGGGGGATGTTTAAAGACTCCAGAGAGGGAAATAGTGTCAATTGTCCTGGCAGGAGAAACTTTTGGAGGTGTAATGGGAATGGGAACAGGTCATCAAGCATCCCTATTATGCAACCTCATACCGTCCAAGGAAAGCTTTTGTTTCTTTTTGCTACTGGAGAGCTAATGTTTATCTGGTGCTTATAATCCCGTATCTGCAACTCAAAATTGAGAAAGTGGATTTGGCAGAATTCCTTTGAGTCGTGTACTGCTCTATTTGAGTTCATCTATTTGGACATATAAAGTCCCTAGACACAATGTTAAGAAACAGACACATAATTTATGTTACTTTATTTCTAAGAAGTAAAATGCCTGGGGCCGGGTGCGGTGGCTCAGGCCTGTAATCCCAGTACTTTGGGAGGCGAAGACGGGCAGATCACGAGGTCAGGAGATTGAGGCCATCCTGGCTAACACCGTGAAACCCCATCTTTACTAAAAATACAAAAAAATTAGCCAGGCATGGTAGTGGGCGCCTGCAGTCCCAGCTACTCAGGAGGCTGAGGCAGGAGAATGGAGTGAACCCAGAGGCGGAGCTTGCAGTGAGCCGAGATAACGCCACTGCACTCCAGCCTGGGTGACAGAGC
>NW_012116722.1:781603-823786 GCF_000951035.1 Colobus angolensis palliatus
GAGACTCCATCTCAAAAAAAAAAAAAAAAGAAAGAAAAAAAAAGAAAAGAAAAAGAAATAAAATGCCTGGTTCTGTGGAAACTGGTTTGGTCCATGGGTTGATAGGGCAAGGTGGGGAAAGTCAACATCTTAATTTTGGGCAGGACTCTTAGACATCTGACTTCTGTCTGTTCCTCTCCGGTCTCAGGTAGAGGGGGCCTTGTAGTAGAGAGGGCTTTATAGAAGAAATTTCTTGAAGAAACTAATGCTTCAAGATCAGATTGGCTCTTCCCTGGAGACAAACACCCATGGCTGACATACCTGGGAAGGTTCACAGGTTTTTGGATGCCCCATGGGAAAGTCATGCTTCTTCCTGGTCTAGTGATTCTATGGGTCACCCAGCATCCCCACTGAGTTTCCTTGTGCACATCCAGGAACCAAATAAATCAGGATCTATTTTGTGATCATTAAGATACAGAGGCAATTAATGTTATTTATGACATACTAGAAGCCGGATGACATCTTAAAGTAAATTCAGACTCATCAAAGGAAGATAAAATTATCTGTAGCTCAGCCACAATGTCAAATGAATTAATTTTATTGACTTTTTGGTAGCTGGTCACCTAAAAGTTGTTCACTAGAAAAGCCACTTAGTTACAGACTCTATTTTACCAACTGCAGTAACAAGTATAATTTGTTGATCCACTGTGGCCGCTGTGCCACATGCTTTGTGTACCCACGACCTCATTTCGTCATTCTGGACTAATGGGAGCTTCTGATGCCACCATTAAGAAATAGATACCATAAAAGAGCTGATTCCTTTATCTCTTTGTTGCTTTACATGGCTTTTGTGAAGTCATTCCTGAAAAGGTTGATTCTTGACTTTGATGTAGCAAACATTGGCTGAATCTTCCTGCATTCTCTCAGCCCATGCAAAGCTCTACAGGGCATATGGAGAAGGCCCCTCTTCTGCTATTTCTTTGCTCTTCATTCTTGCCCCAAATCCATGATCTCACAGTAGATTAAGGACTGCCTGTATATGAATTTGGCCCATCTTCTCCCCAAACTAGCTTTCTCTCTCACTTCCATTCAATTTCAGCATAATGACGGATAGAACCAACACCTCTTTCCCTCTTTTGAAGAGGATGTACTTTGCACTGCTTGGAAGGAATGAGTTGTTAATTTACAGTTAATGAATGCTTATTCACATTCAGCCATCGTTTTAAAATGTACCCGGGATTTGTTTTAATCAGGTATGGTAAGAGACACAGTCATGGAAATGGCTGTCATGAAGAAAGAAGATTATATTCACAGATCCTTAGAAACAGAGGCCTAGAACACCACACGGGGCCACACCTGGACACACTGGGTCAGGAGGCAGAAAGAAATTGAGGGGAAAGTGTGGGTGAAAGTGTGGGGAAATGTCTTTATTGTGGTTTTTGAGGCAAGGAATGGGCAAGGCAGGGTAAGCAGGTTTAGGATTGGCAAGTTTGTTGTAGGCCAGGCGCGGTGGCTCACACCTGTAATCCCAGCCCTTTGGGAGGCCGAGGCAGGCGGATCATTTGAGGTCGACAGAGTTCGAGACCAGCCTACCCAACACGGTGAAACCCTGTCTCTACTAAAAATACAAAAATTAGCCAGTCGTGGCAGCGTGCACCTGTAGCCCCAGCTACTGGGTAGGCTGAGGCAGGACAGTTGCTTGAATCCAGGAGGTAGAGGTTGCAGTGAGCTGAGATTGTGCCACTGCACTCCAGCCTGGGTGACAGAGGGAGACTCAGTCTCAGAAAAATATAAAAAATAGAATTGGCAAGTTTGAATAATTTTAGCGGCTTTTGGGGCACAGGGGCTGTCCCTAGTGGTTTGATACCTGGCCCTGGAAAGATTAGGGCAGGGGGCTGGCTCTGTGTGAGAGTTCAATCAAAGAGGTAGTTGGTGGGGAGGTGGGTGGCGGTGAGAGGGGGTAGGAAGGCCTCTTGATTGATCGGTTCACATACGAAAGGTGGCCAGGGCGGTGCTCACACCTGTAATCCCAGCACTTTGGCAGGCCGAGGAGGGTGGATCACGAGGTCAGGAGTTCAAGACCAGCCTGGCCAAGATGGTGAAACCCCGTCTCTACTAAAAATACACAAAAATTAGCCGGGCGCAGTGGCAGGTCCCTGTAATCCCAATTTACTTGGGAGGCTGAGGCAGGAGAATCGCTTGAACTCGGGGGGAGGTTGCAGGGGGCTGAGATCGTGCCACTACACTCCAGCCTGGGTGACAGAGGTGAGACTCCATCTCAAAAAACAAACAAAAAACCATATGAAAGGTGTACTGAAGGCAAGTGGTTTGTTATCTCTAAGAATTGGCTAGCTCTAGGAGAGGAAGTCTCTCCCCAGGCAACAAGGCGCCAGATGCCAAAACATTAAGAACACAGAAAGTAAGGCAGGCCGGGCGCGGTGGCTCAAGCCTGTAATCCCAGCACTTTGGGAGGCTGAGACGGGCGGATCACGAGGTCAGGAGATCGAGACCATCCTGGCTAACACGGTGAAACCCCCGTCTCTACTAACAATACAATAAACTAGCCGGGTGAGGTGGCGGGCACCTGTAGTCCCAGCTACTCGGGAGGCTGAGGCAGGAGAATGGCGGGAACCCGGGAGGCGGAGCTTGCAGTGAGCTGAGATCCGGCCACTGCACTCCAGCCTGGGCCACAGAGCAAGACTCCGTCTCAAAAAAAAATACAGAAAGTAAGAAAAAAGAGTCACTAGCTCATTCTTTAAAATATTTACCCAAGAGACAGGGTGTATTGGGTGCCAGTTCTGTCTGGCCTTTGCGAGTCTAGACCCAGTGTGGTATTGGAGCTAGTCCTGGGCGTGTGGGAGGCCCTCAGTTAATGTTTTTTCCATAAGTGCTGAATGAATGCTTCAGACTTATCACTGGAATATATACATGTGCCTAAATTGCCGTCTCTGCCCTCAGGGAGAATGCAGTCTAGCCTGGGAAAGAGATACGTACATATATTTATTATAACATGATCATTGCCATATTAAAACCCACAGTCATGTCCAAACCTACTTCTCCTAGGGTCCTTGCTACCAGAGAATGGTGCCAGTAGCTTACCTGGCCATTAAGTCAGAACTTGAGTGATCTGAGCTCCTCGCTTGTCCCTTCTTCCCTCCCCCTTAACCTCCCCAGCCTTCAAGTTTGGTGCATTCTACCTTCTGAAGCTGTCCCTGAATTTGTCCCTTCTCCATCTCCACTGACAGTAATGAGAGATGCCACGTGGCTGCGCTCCACCAGCCCTTCCTAGAGGCCTGGTTAGAGTGGGAGTCCCCATTCCCGTTGTCCTCTGTGCCACGCAGAGCCTGAGCACTAACTCAGAGCAGCTGTCACCAGCTGCATCTGGGAGGGGACAGTGCAGGAGGGAAGGCGGGAGCCCTTCTGGGGGCTTTGCCACCCAGGGAGTCCTGCTTCAGATGCTCTGTCACCTCTGGAAACCACTGTCTCTGGAAGGAGCCTGGAGCCAGCACAAATCCCAGGGACAAATTCGTGGTTGACAGTTTGACTCGGCCCCTCCCACCTCCTCTTTGCGTCTCTTCCTCGCCTCTCTTCTTCTCCTAATTTCCCTTGGGGCTTTCTGAAGGGGTCTGGCTTGACAGTGCTGTCAGCTCCTCCCTATAACTCATTCTTGCATTAATGGAATTTAAAGGTCACTCTTTCCGCTGGTTTTGGTGCTGTAAAAGAGCAGAGGAAGGAAGGTGAGATGCTAAGGAGGGCAGGATGCGTGTGTCAAGGAGTGACTTCCCAGTGGGGATGGCGAGTTGGGAATCTGCTGATTTATGGAGGACAACCCTGTGTGTTTCCCAGCGCAGGGCGGTAATTTGATCTTCCACCTTCCCAGCCTAGGATGTGAAGAATAAACTGAGGAAAGAGCCAGATGGGCCTGGCGGAAGAAGGTTTGGTAGCCAGAAGCTCCAGTCCAGGTTCCATGGTCTGAGTCTGCAGGCTCCAATTTGAGGCTGGGAGGCCTGAAAGAAAGGCATCTTATCTGCCTGGGCTGCCATAACAAAGTACCACAGGCCGTGTGGCTAAACAACAGACATTTATTATCCCACAGTTCTGGAGGTTGAAAGTCCAAGATCAAGGTGTTGGCAGGTTTGGTTGCTTCTGAGGCCTCTCTCCTTGTCTTGCAGACGGCCACCTTCTTGCTGTGTCCTCTTCTGTGCTTACGCATCCCTGGTGTCTGTGTCCTAATCTCTTCTTATTAAGCCACTAGTCAGGTTGGATTAGGGCCCACTCTAACAGCCTTTTTTTTTTTTTTTTGAGACGGAGTCTTGTTCTGTCACCAGGCTGGAGTGCAGTGGCGTGATCTTGGCTCACTGCAACCTCTGCCTCCCGGGTTCAAGTGATTCTCCTGCCTCAGCCTCCCCAGTAGCTGGGATTACAGGCGCATGCCACCACACCCAGCTACTTTTTTGTATTTTAGTAGAGACGGGGTTTCACCATGTTGGCCAGGATGGTCTCGATCTCCTGACCTCATGATCCACCCACCTCAGCCTCCCAAAGTGCTGGGATGACAGATGTGAGCCACAGTGCCCTGCATGACAGCCTCATTTTAACTCAGTGACCTCTTTAAAGACCCTATCTCTAAATACAATGACATTCTGAGGTACTAGAAGTTAGTTTCAACATATGAATTTGTGGCAGGGGTCACAATTCAGCTTGTAACAAACGGGTAGCACAGTGTTAGGAAGGCCTTTGAATTGCTGTTCTCACAAATATTCAGGTGGCCGATAATTTGTGAGTCAATGGTGTCCATTCAATAAAATTTTGAGTCACTGGATTCCACTATATGATCTAAGAGCAACTTTACTAGCGGAAAGTAGGATGCTGTGTGAAGTGTGCAAACTATTAAGTAAAATTCCAGCAAACAGAATGGGCACAGAAAAGGGGAAAACTGTTGAACTAAGCAGACTAGAGGTTTTGAGTTTTTGCTATAATACTTGCTTACTTGCACAATTATTTTTTCATCCACTGCACTTGCCGACAAAACAGTAGCAGGTGCCAGAGTTTTAAAGTTTCTGGGTGACAACTTGAAACTGACAAAACTCCTTGTACTAAATAAATTTTCTCTTTATATTTGGAAAAACTATTATTCAGTTTTAGCAATAGAAACATCACTAGTATTCCAAAGGAACATAGTTGGAGAA
The DNA here is from genome assembly GCF_000951035.1 of Colobus angolensis palliatus. NCBI lineage: Eukaryota > Metazoa > Chordata > Mammalia > Primates > Cercopithecidae > Colobus > Colobus angolensis. Next base: position 786,772 of record NW_012116722.1, read on the forward strand.
TCATTAAGGGAAGCAAAATCCCTGTGTTTTCTCTAATTAGAAGATTTAGGGAACAAATAGTACTTTTCAATGATTACTGAAAGAAAGATGACTTGAGAAGTTAATGATTTACAGTCTAGCTTCTCCATCCATTTTTTTCATTTAGTCATTTAATCAACAATAATTGATTGAGTGCCTTCAATATGCATAACATTTTGCTAGAGACTAGTGATAGAGAAGTAAATGAAACTCAGTCTCTGCCTTGAGGATCTCAGTTACCAGTTAAGAATTTTAGTTGCAAAATACAGAATCAGCTCTAGCTGGTTTAAGCAAAGAGGTTATTTATTAAAGCAGCTCCAGCAGAGGCAGAATTGGCCTGGAAGCAAAGCAGCCAGTCCAGGCAATGCGCTGCCCCAGTGGAGATCTTTCACTCATATCAGTGCCCTGGCACCAATGCTGGATGCTGAGTACAAGACACTACTTTAACCTCCTCTGCTGTTGTCTCCTGAAGTTGGGTGTCTGCAACTGCCTTTGCCAAAGTGGCTTCCAGAAGACAGTCGCTGCTTCACCTCTCTCCCTTCTGATTGGCAGAGCCCAGATCACATGTCTACATCTTAGCTACAAGGGCAGCTGGGAAAGCAAGTTTCTGCCGTCTACCTTAAAGATGTGCAGAATCAGAAGACGGGAGCTTCTGCAAATAGAATGTGGAAAGGTAGCCAAAAAGCATAGCAGGTATCCATTCTAAGCTCCCAGTCTAATGGAATAAACAGACATATGTTCAGAAACTTCACAACATAGTGAAAACCGAAGCTATACTCGAGGTATGCTTATGGCATGATGATATAGGGAAACTTCCCCTTTGCCTCTGAAGGTTCACAGCAAATCAGCTGACAAAGGACAGATTAATAGGAGAAAAAGAATACAAATTTATTTCACCATAGTTTTATGTGACACGGGAGCCTTCAGAATGAAGACCCAAAGATACAGGGGAAAGTGTCCATTTTCATGCTTAGGTTTAACAAAGTTTGGACTGCCATGTAGAAATATGATTGGACAAAAAGCGTATGATCTAGCATGAATTGGCTGAGTGGGGAAACCTAGCAAGTCCTATCTCTGTAGTTTCTGCTTGGCCTGTCTGTGCAGTGTTCTTTCCTCCTGGGGATGGGGCAGGACCCTCTCTGGAATGGGAGTCTTGTGATCTACAGTCAAACAAGATAGGTCAGATCGTTTCTTTATGGACGGTTTTTACACAAAGTTTGGAGAGAAGGTGGGAGTTAGGGTAATATTTTTAGGTTTTATGGCTGGCTTTGGAGAATAGGGGTTCTGGTTTCTCTGAACTGCCTTAGGGAAAAGGCATTCGAGTTTCTGTGGGTAGCCTTGGGCTGGTGGAGAGAATGAGGGAGTCAGAGACAAGAGGGCAGGAGGAGGTTGGAGAGAGCTGCTTCCGATGCCTTCATTTTGGGTTATTTTCTGAGCCCCAACAGTGAAGACCAGAAAGGGAGCTGTTAACAGACTGGCGTGGTCAGGGAAGGCTTCCTGGAGGAGGTAATGGATGACTGAGTACATTCTGATGGATGAAGCAAGAGAGGAGCAGCTTAGAGTTAAATAAGAACAAGGACCCTCACTGTCTGCCTCACCTAAGGTGCCTCCATAGTGAGTATGCCAGATTAGAAAAATGGAAACTGATGAAGCCAGAAGAAAAGATAGATTGGAGAGAACCCATGTGAGAACTCCCTGGAAGGTGCTCAGCCCTCCCCACATAGGGCTGTCCACATAGTTGCCTTTCCTTATATCCTTCTCCCTCCCAACTCTGTTTTCTTCAGATGTCCTAACAGGTTAGGGCTTCCAGTAGTAAATATACAGTGCCTTTTCAGAGGGGCTTTTTGGAAATACAAAGCCTCATTCCAAATAACTGGCTCTTTTTTCTTTTTTCTTTCTTTCTTTTTTTTTTTTTTTAGAAAAAGTATTAGGAAACTAGTAAGGAAAGCAAAGGATAAAGTGAAATGTACAAGCCGTTCCGTAACTAGCATGTATATATTTATGGGCTATCTTTAAAAAAGAAAACCAACCTCAAAGGCAATTAAATTATGCCTAATGCTTTGCAATTTTTTTCTGCCTTCCCTATCTTAGATTTCTTAAAAAATTAGTCTTAGCTGTCTCAAAAAAAAAAAAAAATGAGTCTCAGCAGTGCCTTGCGGTTGTGTTTGGTCAATAAATATTTATTAATAACGAGGAGGCTAAGAATGAGGATATTTTAAAGGCGGAGATTGGTTTACAGAGCTGGTTTATGGGAATCTACTTCCCCTTAAATCTGTTTCTCCTCTGGATTTCCTCATCTCCATAAATTGCATCTCTTAGTAATTGGCTTAACTCAGACACATAGCCCAGCCTTCATTCCTCCTGTCTCACCCCACGAGCCATCCATCAGCAAGCCCTGTCTGCTCGAGCCCAACATCATCTTGAATGTCTTCTTCTCCCCAGGTACACTGCTTCCATCCCCAAGCAAGGCTGCTTCCTCCAGCCTAGACAACCTCACATTGCTCTTCTCTAGAACGTTCTCACTGTAGCTGAATATTTCACAACAGAAATGTCTCTTTTGCATAAAACTTTCCAGTGCTGATTTCCCATTGCTCTTAGACAAAATTCAAGGCCTTGTGTGAAGTAGCCCCTGACCACACACCACACACTCTCCTCCTCCGTCTCACCTTGGCTGGCCAGCCACACTAACCTTCAAGCCATTCCTCAACCATGCCCTTGGGTTCCTGACTCAGGAGCTCTCCCACTGCCTGGACGGAGAGCCAGCCCCCTCCTCTATGGCCTCCCACCCTCTCCACTCTGTACAGCTGATTTCTGCTTATCTTTTATGTTTTTCCCCTTCATTTTGTTTTTATTATAGCATGTTTGCTCAATTTACAGCAAGTAGAAAATAAGCTGGGTCTTGTTTTGATCCAAACATTAAGTAGCTGAGATTATAGGTGCTCACCACCACACCCGGCTAATTTTTGTATTTTTAGTAGGAATGGATTTCACCATGTTGTCCAGGCGGGTCGTGAACTCCTGACCTCAGGTGATCCACCCTCCTTGACCTCTCAAAGGGCTGCGATTACAGGCGTGAGCCACCGTGCCTGGCCCACTGCCACAGTTTTAAATAGACTTTTTGTTGTTTAAACTCTACACCCAGGAAAATCTAAAGAAACGTGCATATAAATGATTGCATAGCAGAATATGAACATTAACTGCAAACAGTGAAGAAATGAAAGTTAGAAATACTCCCAAATATACAAAGGTTCTAGAATCAACGCTTTAAACACATTCTGCAAACAATATTTAAAAACTATTGTTTTGTTCTTTACAGGCAAAGCCTAGATTACTAAAACCAAAATTGAAAAAAGTCATCCTTTAAAAAGAATCATTTCTCCATGATAATTCTTACTTATTTCTGTAAGCAAGCAATCTGAGATTTTTAAAGATGCTAGTTTTTTTTTTTTTTTATTCCTTGAATGAGATTGGGCATGTCAAGTCACTTTTGTCCCCAAAATGATCTTTCAGAGAAATACTAGAAATTATCAATGGTAAAGGGTATTACTTCTTTATTTTTAGTCAGGTATTACACTGATAATCAAAAACTCAAAAGATGTGACTCTTGCTTAAAGCTGACTGATACTTTTTCCAAAATTACTTTAAATTTCATGGCACCACAGGATCACCTAGAGTGAGAGTGTTGTCTTTCAACTTGCCTCTTATTTTATTATTATTATTTTTATTATTATTATTTTTTGAGACAAAGTCTCACCCTTGTCACCCAGGCTGGAGTGCAATGGCGCGATCTCGGCTCACTGCAACCTCCGCCTCCCCGGTTCAAGTGATTCTCCCGCTTCAGCCTCGCAAGTAGCTGGGATTACACGCATCTACCACCATGCCTGGCTAATTTTTGTATTTTTAGTAGAGACGGGGTTTCACCATGTTGGCCAAGCTGGTCTCGAACTCCTGACCTCAGGCGATCCACCCACCTCGGCCTCTCAAAGTGCTGGGATTAACAGGTATGAGCCACCACGCCTGGCCCTCAGCTTGCCTCTTATTGGATAAATTGAGGTGTGGAAGGCAAGCCTCTCTCATAAAGAGGCAGGCAAATTTTGATATAAATGCATAGGCCAAGTGCTATAAACATCCAAATTTCAGTTCTTTTACACTGTGCACACACACACAGAACCTACTTTGAAACAATTTACTTGTTTCTAACAGCTATAAGAAAACTAAGCAATATTATGGTCAACAATGCTCCTTAAACTTTAGCATAACTGCATAAGAACATTCTTTTCACCTTAAAATTATTTTGGCCACCATCACCTGCTCAAATTTTAAGGTGAGCTTTTGTGATGTTTTCTATGCTCCAGATCTTCATGGGAACCAGAAAAAGACTCAGTCTCCCTAAAAGGCCGGGTGCGGTGGCTCACGCCTGTAATCCCAGCACTTTGGGAAGCCGAGATGGGTGGATCACCTGAGGTTGGGAATTCGAGACCAGCCTGAACAACATGGAGAAATCCCGTATCTACCAAAAATACAAAAATTGGCTGGACATGGTGGCGCATGCCTGTAATCCCAGCTGCTCAGGAGGCTGAGACAGAAGAGTCGCTTAAACCTGGGAGGCGGAGTTTGCAGTGAGCGGAGATCGCGTCATTGCACTCCAGCCTGGGCAACAAGAGTGAAACTCCATCTCAGAAAAGAAAAAAAACTCCCTGAAAATACTGGGTAACCTAATTGGCATCATTCCCCAAGACAGTGGAGTTAACAAAAGAACAAATCCACACTGCATCATAAATAATGATCATGGGCCTAGACATCTTGATAAGACATAAAGGTCTACCCCGAACCTAAATGCATCTGGCCAGTAAGTGTTGTACCATCCCTACCACCTCACTTTTTTATCATTCTATCTTATTAGCAGGCTACATTTCTAGGTTAACAGTTCTACCAAATATGAATATGAAAGTTTATTTTTAATAAGACAGTGTTGCAAATTATGGTCAACTAACATCTTTTCACCAAATACCTCAAGCATAAAAAACTAGAATTTTTACAGAAATATATAGAGACACCACAAATTGGTAGCTGTCCATAACATTAAACAAACTGAACTCCTAAGAGTGGCTTCCCAGTCAGGCACAGTGGCTCACGCCTGTAATCCCCGCACTTCGGGAGGCCAAGGCAGACAGATCACCTGAGGTCAAGAGTTCGAGACCAGCCTGACCAACATGGAGAAACCCCATCTGTACTAAAAATACAAAAAAAATTAGCCGGGTGTGGTGGCACACGCCTGTAATCCCAGCTACTTGGGAAGCTGAGGCAAGAGAATCACTTGAACCCCAGAGGCAGAGGTTGTGGTGAGCCAAGATCATGCCATTGCACTCCAGCCCGGGCGACAAGAGCGAAACTCCATCTCAAAACAAAACAAAAAAAGAGTGGCTTCTCAACAGCATATTATTTTAATTATAACCATTGCCTGGTACAGGTAAAACTAACAAGTGTTTTTAAAGCATGGTTGCAACATTGTATTCCTGATAACTTAAGTAAATGGAACTATGAGTAAATGAATGATCCATGTCTAAAAATAACAATGGTTTATACTACCAGGGGCACTGGACTTAGGACTAGTCCAAGACCTTGATCTAGATTTTGACCTAGATCTAGACTGTGATCTTCACTGAGATTTGGATCTGGGTGGTCCTTTTTTCTTCGATTCCTTTTCATATCTTGAGCCAGACTTACAATGTGCTTTGGAATCTGTTTTTAGAGATGCTTCTAGTTTTGGTGTGAGATGCAGGCCTACAACATGATTTAGCCTTCGTTTCTTTCTTGGGCTGGGACTTGGACTATGATCTTGAATTGGATTTAGATCTTGAAAAATACCCATTTTGGTGTGTGAATCTGTCATTGCTGGAATGGTTTCTGCTACACTGTGGTCTTCCGGTTGGTCTTTTTCTAGGACTATACAATCTCTTCTCACAGGATGGTTCCTCCAGCTGCCTGGGTCTCCACTCTGCCGCATGAGTAACAGATGATGAAATAGGCACTCTTGGGTACTCCTGGGTCTTCCCTGCAGATGCATAATGGAGTGGAAAGCGTGCTGAACCATGGAGGCAGGAGCACAGCTCTGGAGCCCTACTACCTCCTCTTGGCTGTGTAACTTGGGGAAACTCACTCCATCCTGAGCCTGCCTTTCCTCATCTGTAGATTGTGAGCAGAGGTACCTGTTCTGGGTTATCTTCCAGGGCCATGGAGTGATGCTTGCACATGCCGTTGCCACCTCTTTAAGTGTACAGTAGTAGTATATTACCCAGCATGGGCCAGGCGCTGTGGCTCACTCCTATAATTCCAGCACTTTGGGAGGCCAAGGCAGGCAGATCACCTGAGGTCAGGAGTTCGAGACCAGCGTGACCATCATGGTGGAATCCCATCTCTCCTAAAAATACAAAAATTAGCTGGGCATGGTGGTGCATGCCTGCAATCCCAGCTACTCAGGAGGCTGAGGCAGGAGAATCAGCTGAATCCAGGAAGTGGACGTTGCAGTGAGCCAAGATTGTGCCATTGCACTCCATCCTGGGAGAAAAGAGCCAAACTCCATCTCCAAAAAAACAGTGTATTACCCAGCATGCCTAGGTTTCATTTGGGAAAAGGAGGGTCAACTTGAAGATGAGAAACCCAGATCAAACAAAGTTGCCTGGAGAAAGTTTCTGTACCCCTCAGGATCTGGGAGGATTGTGGGAGGACTGAGGGTGAGCAGGGCTGGCCTGGGCTTGGACCTGGGGGATGACCATCCTATTTGAGGCTTTGACCTGTACACTCCACTTGGTCTAAAGCACAAGTTTGGCCCAGAAAGATATCTACTGTTCACATAATAAAGAGCTGTATTAGGCCTTTGTCCCATTGCTGTAAAGAAATACCTAAGACTGGGTAAATTATAAAGAAAAGAGGTTTAATTGCCTTGTAGTTCTGCTGGTTTTACAGGAAGCATGGTGCCGACATCTGCTCAGCTTCTGGGGGGCCTCAGGGAGGCCTTTACTCATGGCAGACGGTGAAGCGGAAGTAGGCACTTAACATGGCAGGCGCATGCGAGAAAGAGAAAGGGCGGGGGTGCCACACAATTTTAAACGACCAGATCTTGCAAGAAGAACTCACTCACTATCACGAACACAGCACCAAGCCATGAGCCATCCACCCCCATGGTCCAAACACCTCCCACCAGGCCCCACCTCCAGTGCTGGGGATTACATTTTAGTATGAGGTTTGGGCAGGAACAAATATCCAAGCTATCTGAAGAGCGAAGTGAGAAATTCTTTGCCAAGAATAGGCATGAGCTTGATGTCTGCTTGACTTGGGCTGTATTTCTTCATCTTGGTGAGATGCCTTTTGGGCCACTTGGTGAGAGTGGGGTTGGTTGAAATTCTTTCCTCCAGTACTACCTCCCACTGCAAATATACCAGCCTGCATTCAATGAAGCAGGGTTCTTGTTTTAAGGTCTGGCGGCCGGGCGCAGTGGCTCACACCTGTAATCCCAGCACTTTGGGAGGCCGAGCAGGTGCATCACCTGAGGTCAGGAGTTTGAGACCAGCCATGGTCAACATGGTGAAACCCCATCTCTACTAAAAATACAAAAAATTAGCTGGACATGGTGGCGGGCACCTGTAATCCCAGCTATGCGGGAGGCTGAGGCAGGAGAATCGCTTCAGCCCGGGAGGCAGAGGTTGCAGTGAGCCGAGATCGTGCCATTGCACTCCAGCCTGGGCAACAAGAGCAAAGCTCTGTCTCAAATAAATAAATAAATAAATAAATAAATAAATAAATAAATAAATACATAAGGCCGGGCGCCGCGGCTCACGTCTGTAAACCCAACACTTTGGGAGGCTGAGGCAGGCGGATCACCAGGTCAGGAGATGGAGACCATTCTGGCTAACACGATGGAACCCCATCTGTACTAAAAATACAAAAAATTTGCCGGGAGCGGTGGCAGGCGCCTGTAGTTCCAGCTGTTCAGGAGGCTGAGGCAGGAGAATGGCGTGAACCCAGGAGGCGGAACTTGCAGTGAGCGGAGATTGCGCCACCACACTCCAGCCTGGGCAATAGAGCGAGACTCTGCCTCAAAAAAAAAAAAAGATCAGGCAGAAGACTGTCGCTGACCACCTATGGGCATGTGCTATAGTTGCAAAGAAGTCGAAAATTTATTCTCTGACTCTAAACATGATTTGTCAGCATTATTGACATTTTGGGTGGGATGATTCTTTGTTTGGCTGTGGTGGGGGACTTGGCAGCATCTTCTGGCCTCTATGCACTAGATGCCAATAGCACAGCACCCCCCAACCCCCCGTACACAGACACACACGGCCATTGAATATGTCTCCAGATATTGCCAAGTGTCCCCTGGGAGCAAAATCTCACACACACACACACACACACACACACACACCCCTTGGGAAATGCTGCCCTAAGGAAAGTAATGACCCAATAAAGATGATGGACATAAAGAATTTGGAAGAGGAAAAAAGGAGAAGGAGTGGCGTATTTTAAGCTGAATGCAAATCACGAATGCTCTTATGCAAGTCATCTGGTTGTGTGGATGTTGAAGGGCAGTTGATTTTGGATGCTCCTTGCAAGTTCTAATGGTGGTGGGGCAAAGATGATAGTGACCACATTTGAGCTGATGCTACTTTATAGCTTTGATCTAGCCTAGAAAAATTCAGAGGGTTATATGCTTCTTGGTTGCAAAGATTTGTTTGCCCATGGACATTTGTTGCAATGGCCATGAAATGATATTTCATTTATAAAATGACTAATAGAGTTGTTGGGAGGATTGAAATGATGTATGCAGTATATTCGACCTCCAATTCATAGCTATTTTATGCATTATTGATGATTAATTTCTATTCTCTGTGGTATTTTTATTATACCCATTAGCAATGTGCATCTTGTTTATTTCATTTTATTTTATATTTTTGAGACAGAGTCTCTCTCTCTATCGCCTAGGCCAGAGTGTGGTGGTACAATCTGGACTCTCTGCAACCTGTGCCTCCCGGGTTCAAGTGATTCTTGTGCCTCCGCCGCTCAAGTAGCTGGGATTATAGGCTGAGCCACTGCACCTGGCTGCAATGTGCATCTTCTGTGGTCTATTAGTATATATATTAATCAAATGAGATACATAGCCTCACATGAGAGAGATAGAAATCTTTTTTTTTTTTTTATGAGACAGAGTTTCACTCTTGTTGCCCAGGCTGGAGTGCAGTGGCGTGATCTCAGCTAACTGCAACCTCCACCTCCTGGGTTCAAGCGATTCTCCTGCCTCAGCCTCCCGAGTAGCTGGAATTACAGGCACCCGCCACTACACCCAGCTAGTTTTTGTGTTTTTAGTAGCGACGGGGTTTCACCAAGTTGGTTAGGCTAGTCTCAAACTCCTGACCTCAGGTGATCCGCCCACCTTGGCCTCCCAAAGTGCTGAGATTACAGGCATGAGCCATCATGCCCGGCCAAGACATAGAAATCTTACATGATCCTCACAATCACCCTGCAAAATAGGTGGCACTATGCCCACTTTACAGATGGAAAAGTGAGATTTGGAAAGGTTTAGTATCTTGCTTGGGTCACACTGCCTATACAGGATGGGAATGGTGTTTGAACTCAAGAGTGTTCTACTTTCTAGACCTGCCTTTTTTCTACTACCCTGGAAGGAATGTGAGGTTAGGAGTTAGAGGACTGTCCTTAGCTTTTTTCGTCCATCCACCAACTTCAGAGGAATCTCTTTACCTGAGAGTTGTTTTCACAAAATGAGTATATCTGTTTATGAAACACATGGCTTTTCTACCCAAAGAACTGACAGACTCCAAGAGGACAGAGAGTATATCTTGTGATTCTTTGTATCTCAGGAGTCATACCTAGAGTCAATTCTGTTGTTTATTTGCTTTGTTTTGTGTTTTGTTTTTTTGTTTTTTGAGACTGGATCTTGCTCTGTCACCCAGCTGGAGTGCAGTGGTATGATCTCGGCTAACTGCAATCTCTGCCTCCTGGGTTCAAGCAATTCTCCTATCTCAGCCTTCTGAGTAGCTGGGATTACGGGCACACGCCACCACGCCCAGCTAATTTTTGTATTTTTAGTAGAGATAGGGTTTCGCCATGTTGGTCAGGCTGGTCTTTAACTCCTGACCTCAGGTGATCTGCCTGACTCGGCCTCCCAAAGTGCTAGGATTACCGGCATGAGCCACCGTGCCCAGCCCAGAGTTAGTTATTAATAACTATTTGCTGTTTAATTTTCCTGGCTCCTATATACTTCTAGCAAGATTTAGTGTTTGAGGAGTAAACACTCTTCACAGCTCTTAAGGGGTGGAAATTCTGTCTTATAGGTAGGTTAGCTCCGGGGTGAATGATTTCTTGTTGCCCTCTAATTTTAGAGCCCATGAGGAACAGCTGCTAAAAGAGTACTGAGTCAGTATTACCACATCATGCACACATCAATTCCTATTTCCACAGGACCTAACTGTATTGCCTGTGAGAAGCAGGGTACACGTGATTTTGCCAGGAATTGCATCTCTCTTAAGATGGGCCACAGGAGCGGGTCAGCCCTCCACCCTCCACTCCGCCATAAGGTCAAGTCAGCCAAGGAATAAATAACTACTCCAGGAAACCAAGCCACCAGGGGTGTGTGTGTGTCTGTGTGCGTAAGGGAGTTTGGGTGGAGGAGAAATCTCTACCAGGTGAATAGCTTTGGGGTCCTCCCACACAACAGACCTAGGGGATATTTTCAGGAGGGTCTTGGAATGAGTCTCAAAATGAGAAAGTCACCAGCTTTATCATGAGATGGATGGTGAAATTATTTACATGTTAAAACATTTGATATATTCTTGGTTTAAGAGGAAAAAGAAGCTTTGATTCAAGGAACCAAAGGTTGGATATTTGGGTGACAGTTCTCCCGGCCAAGCCAGTTGCCGAATCTGCCTAAATGAAATGATTGATTTGGAGGCCTTTAAATATTGTGTCTTCTCAAGGTTGTGTGTGTCTTAATTGGTCTAAAATGAATTCCTTTGCTTAATTTCTAGTTCAAGCAAAAATACTTCTCATGCCTCTGTTTGAGCTCCCAAGGTATTTTCAAGCCTAAATTGCTTGGCCTTTTGACTTGCAAGTGGTTAATTTATATCTGCCTCTTCTGTTTCCAGCCTGCACTTTGGGTATTCAGAGGCTAAAGAGCCTTTTCAGGGTGACTGGTGTTTCTGTTGATGTTTTTTTGCTTTGTTTTAAATGTCCAAATCCAGGAAACGGCTGTGGGTTGGGGATGCTTGGTTAAGAGGCCCCAGAATGATAGGGCTCCCATATTTACCAGGCAACCATGGTACCCAGTGCAGCACGGAGCCTGCTTACTCAGGATTGGTTTTATTTATATATTTTTAAGTTGAGGTAAAATTAACCATTTTAAAGTGTACGATTCAGTGGCATTTAGTATGTCCGCAATGTTGTGCAACTGTCTGTGTAATTTCAAAACATTTTCATCATTCTTCAAAAGAGAACCTGTCTCCATTAAGCAGTCACTCCCTATTGGCCTCTGTCTGCAGCTCTTGGCAACCACTAAGCTGAACCCTGTTTCTATGGGTTTAACTCTTTCTGTGGATGGTTTATATAAGTGACATAATACAACCTTCTGTGTATTATTCCACTTATATGTATTCTGTGACCTTCTGTGTCTGGCTTCTTTTGCTTAGCATAATGTTGTCATCTGTGTTGCAGCACATATCCAACCTTCATTTATTTATATGGCCAAATAGTATTCTATCATGTGGATGCACCACGTTTTGTGTATCCATTTATCTGTTGATGAACATTTGGGCTGTTTCTACCTTTTGACTACTGTGAACACTGTCTTGTTACTATGAACATCCATGTTGAGCGTTTGTTTGAATAACTGTTATCAGTTCATCGGGGCATATATTTAAGAGTGGAATTGCTCAGTCATAAGGTTATTGTGTGTTTACCTTTTTGAGGGCTCAGCATTGGTTTCAGTGGTTTAGCTCCTGGGCTGCCATTAGGGCCATTAGAGGAGCTTTGCTAGGATCATGAAATCTGAGCATTAGAAAGAACCTTAAAGATCATTTAATCTGTCTTCTCACCCATCACAGGAAGTCTGTCTGGAGCAAACCTTGTAGAGGCCCCTCATCCTCTACGTGCATAATTCTGGAGCAGAGGAGGGGCGCCCTACCTCCCAAGCCTGGCTATTCTGTCTATAGCTAGCCTGACCTGATGGCTTGCCCTAGTTCTGCCCTACAGAGAAGTTTTTTTAAACCTGGAATCGGTGGACTCTTAGGGCTTATCCACAGATGAGCTTCAGTGTGGAGAGGTGGGGTAAGAATTTGTGACTTTCGTTATTAACGGGTCCCTGAACCACATCGTGAGGTGACTCAGTGATGTCATCTCTCTGTCCTACCCATGAACTTTTGCAGGTTTGCTAGCAAACTGTTGCTTGATTGATGGTTGCCCTCTGCTCACCTTTGACCTCAGATGCAAAGACCAGCACAGGGGGACGTTTTCTCAAATGCCTACCTCTAAGAGGATGGAGCCCAAGCCAGAAGGCTGAGCAGAAGGAGGTGGGAGGCCAAAAAACATGGCAAGTCTGTCACACGGGCCCCACTGCCTGTGACCTTGACCACCTGTGGTTTACTGCAGATGCTTGAAAGAATTTGCTATCTAAGAGATTGTTTCCTTGGAGAAGGCCATTTCTAAGAGAGCTGAGAAGATCCTTGAAAGTTCTATAATTTATGATGTTGATAGAGTAGGGAAAATATCAGGAGCAGCTTTTAATTTTTATTTTATTTTTTGAGACAGAGCCTCACTCTGTCACCCAGGCTGGAGTGGAGTGGTGTGATTTCAGCTCACTGTAATCTCTGCCTCCTGGGTTCAAGCAATTCTTCTGCCTTAACCTCCTGAGTAGCTGGGATTACAGGCATGAGCCACCACGCTCGGCTAATTTTTGTATTTTTAGTAGAGACAGGGTTTCGCCATGTTGGCCAGACTGGTCTTGAACTTCTGACCTCAGGTGATCCTCCCGCCTTGGCCTCCCACAGTGCTAGGATTATAGGCATGAGCCACCGCATCTGGCCAGGACAGTTTTTTAAATAAACTGTTTATTGAATTATAATATGCACACAGAAAAGGGCACAGTTACAATATAGTACAAGCCATGATTCCATTTATGTGAAGTATCAGAACAGGCCAAACTTACCTGTGCTATTAGAATTCAGGGTAGGTTACCTTCTAGTGGATAGTGCCTGAAAGGGAGTACAAGGGCTGCCCTGGGGTGCTGGTGATGTTCCAATTCTTGATGGGAACAACACTTTGTGATTTAACAGAATTTCAAACAGTATTTAGTATGCATCAAACTGAGGATGAAAAAATCCTGGGGGTTCAAATGGTTGACAGCTAAGGCTTGTGCTTTGGGGATATCTTTGGTTTCTGTCTTTCTGGCATCTTTCCCCCGTTCGCTTGCTTTGGAGCTCATTCTTTCTCACTCTTAATCCACGTGCTGCATGTGGTCTGACTTACACTCTGGTCCCAGGAGCAGGCACAAAACTCAGGGACTGGCTAAGTGACAGGCACATGATCCAAGTCAGACAATGAATCTATTCTGGGACTTTTTCTACAACCAGTGTGAAAGAGGCACATGCTCTCAGCTGGGGTTTCCAAGCTGGTACGATAGAAGCTTTGCCTTCTGGTGGCCGTCTTTACTCCCATGTGCAGAGTGCCAACTGGGAACAAAGCCAGTACGTTCAGAAAAGTCGCGATTCCTGGTGATAGTATATGCAGATCCAGCTGTGTTGAGAGCTATCGCCGTTCCTGTAATGCAGGAAGACCCAAACTGTTTTCTTGTACTATCCTGTCACTCAACACAACACAGAACACTTCTGTAACCAGATATGGGGATTTCTTCATACACATGAATTCTCCAGTGGGCACCAACTGGGTGTCTTGCAATTTAATTCAATTCTGCCACTCTCTACCTGGAGTTAGCATCAGACCTCATGGGTTAAGCGCACAGTCTCCCAAGACTACTCCCATTTCAGACACCCATATGAAGTCCCAGGTTTTCACCAGTGCTTCTGACTGACCAGCTGTAAAATCGGGGTTTCCAAGACCCTCTTCTTGGGTTCCATAATTTGCTGTGATGGCTCACAGAACTCAGGGAAATACTTATGTTTACCAGTTTATTGTCCAGTAAAAGACAGGATAAAGGATACAGATGAATAGCCAGATGAAGAGATGCATAGGGTGAGGTATGGGGGAAAGGGTACAGGACTTCCATACCCTCTTGGGGTGTTCCACCCTCCTAAGAAAACCTCTGAATGTTCAGCAATGTGGAAGCACTCCAAACCCTGTCATTTGTTGTTGTTGTTATTGTTTTCTTTTGTTTTCTGAGATGGAGTCTCGCTCTGTCTCCCAGGCTGGAGGGCAGTGATGTGATCTCAGATTACTGCAGCCTTTGCCTCCAGGGTTCAAGCGATTCTCCTGCCTCAGCCTCCCAAGTAGCTGGGATTTCAGGCACCCACCACCACACCCGGCTAATTTTTGTATTTTTAGTAGGGACAGGGTTTCACCATGTTGGCCAGGCTGGTCTCGAACTCGTGACCTCAGGTGATCCACCTGCCTCAGCCTCCCAAAGTGCTGGGATCACAGACGTGAGCCACCATGCCCAGCCCATTTTGGGTTTTTATAGAGGGGTCATTACGAGGTTGATTGACCTTTGGCTTCACTGGCCATTGGTGACCAACTCCAGCTTCAACCCCTCCCCCCTCCCCAGAGTTTGGGAAATGGGGCTGTGAAAGTACCCACCCTCTAATCACGAGGTTGGTTTCCCTGAAAACCAGCCCCCATCCTGCAGCTATCCAGGAGCCCTCAGCCACCAGTCATCTCATTAGCATAGGAAAAAACATTTATCATTTCAGAGACTTCAAGCGTTTTAGGAGCTATGCCAGAAACGAAGAGCAAATATGTATTTCTCATTATAAATGACAATATCGCAATTCCTCAAGGACTTTTCATTTACATGCATCAGTAAATTCCTTTGTCTGTTTCTGCCCTTCAGAATAGTTGCTATCCCTTGGCTCCAAGGTCCTGACTACATAAAGAGATTCATTTCTTGGTCAGGTCAGTTGGAACTGCTAATATACTTGTCCAGCGCTGAACCCTCCACTGCACCTCTCAGTGTCTCCATGAGCTGTGGAGCGTGGATGTGATGGCAGCTCAGATTGGTGGGAGAGTGCAGGAGAAGGGGAGACCTTCAGAAGTAGCCTGGTGGGTTGGAAAGATGAACTGAAGGGGCTAGTTCTGAAATTGTGTTGGCATAGCTCATGCACTATTTTTGCCTAGTGTGTTTATTTGGGGTGGTGTGGGCACTTCATGCTGTCACTGGGTCACTGCTGCCTCCTATTCTCCTGGTAGTTGGATCTTGATGCTTTTTTAAAATCTGTAAGATAGAAGTGTAAGAGATGAGAGTATATAGCTTGATGGGAGCTTACCATCTGGTGAAGCTAACCCAAGAAGAGCCCAATATTGACCTTGCATGGCCTATTTGTAAACTCTGTTTTTTTTTTTTTTTTCTTTTTTGAGACGGAGTCTCGCTCTGTCGGCCAGGCTCTGCCTCCCAGGTTCACGCCATTCTCCTGCCTCAGCCTCCCGAGTAGCTGGGACTACAGGCGCCCGCCACCTCACCCGGCTAGTTTTTTTGTATTTTTTAGTAGAGACGGGGTTTCACCATGTTAGCCAGGATGGTCTCGATCTCCTGACCTCGTGATCCACCCGTCTCGGCCTCCCAAAGTGCTGGGATTACAGGCTTGAGCCATCGCGCCCGGCCTGTAAACTCTGTTTTTTAAAATATTCCAGGCTGGGTGCAGTGGCTCATACCTGTAATCCCAGCACTTTGGGAGGCCGAGGTGGGTGCATCATCTGAGGTCAGGAGTTCGAGACCAGCTTGGAAAACGTGGCGAAACCCTATCTCTACTAAAACTACAAAAATTAGCCCAGTATGCACCCGGGCGCAGTGGCTCATGCCTGTAATCCCAGCACATTGGGAGGCCAAGGCAGGCAGATCACAAGGTCAAGAGATTGAGACCATTCTGGCCAACATGGTGAAACCCCATCTCTACTAAAAATAGAAAAAATTAGCCGGGCGTGGTGGCGGACGCGTATAGTCCCAGCTACTCGGGAGGCTGAGGCAGGAGAATGGCATGAACCCAGGAGGTGGAGCTTGCAGTGAGCCGAGATCGTGCCACTGCACTCCAGCCTGGGAGACACAGCAAGACCCTGTGTCAAAAAATAAATAAATAAAAATAAAAAATAAAATAATCAATAGACTTTCTTATTTTTGGCTTATCTTCCTGTCACTGCTCATGTTCTGCCTAGAAGTCTGCACAGGGCTCGTGGGTGCCACAGCAGTGTATGAGGATCTGTTACAGGCTTGGCTGTGAAAGCCACTCAGTAAGGACCTGTTGGCTTGACCTAGTTTGATGCAGGTTTTTTGCATGGAATCCACAAGTCTACCAACAGCCCATAATCTTGTTTCAATTTATCATTCTACCTTCTTTGACCCATTTGCCCACCCTAATGTGAACAAAGAAAACACTTTACTAAATCCACAGGAATAAATATTTTAGATCTTAAAACTGTTTTTGCAGATAGAACTACATATTCTTATAATACTGAAAAGTTTAGAGATGAGCGCTGGTTAATTGCCTTATTTTATTGGCAAGGGGAAGTGACTTGCCAAATCGGTGGCAGAATAAGGTTAGACCTCAGTTCTCTGGTGCTGCCTAACCTGACGGTATGGCCACTGATAGTGTGGATATTTGTCCCTGCCCAAATCCCCAATGTTGGAGGTGGGAAGTGTTTGGACCATGGGGGCAGATCCCTCACGAATGACTTGGGCCATCTCCTTGGTGATAAGTGAGCTCTCACTCGGAGTTCACACAGGATCTGAGATCCGATGGTTTAAATGTGTGGAGCACCTCCCCCCAATTCTGTCTCCCTTACTCCCTTTTTCATCATGGGACATGCCTGCTCCCACTTGGCCTTCCACCATGAGTAAAAGCTTCCTGAGGAAGCAGAGGTCTCCCCAGAAGCAGATGCCAGCACTGTGTTTCCTATACAGCCTGCAGAATCATGAGCCAATTAAACTTCTTTTCTTTATAAACTACCCAGACTCAAGTATTTCTTTATAGCAATGCAAGAATGGCCTAATATGTCCACTTACACCTTAGCACTGGGATGGATGCAGCTGTTTTATGGAATGTCAGAGCAGTCTTCTTCTTACAGGAAAAGTAGAGGATAGGATCTGAGGCCAGTCCTGCTACTGTACAGCGTTCATACTAATGTACATATCCTCAAGAGATGCTAAATGGGGACCAGAATAGCCATAGATCATTCAATAACTTCATTTTTAGCTCTTGTTAGAAATTCCTCCTTCTGTATGTGACTTATCAGAGTGGCTAAAATAATGCAGATGTCCTCTTGAGGTTTCATCTCCTTTATTCTCCTTCCTCTGGTGGGGAGGCTGGAGGGCAGTGGTATCCAGAAGGAAAATGTGCCAATGATTTCTAGCTGGATAAATCTGCTTTTAAACTATATCATGACCACTTAGAATGAAATAAGCACTTGCTCAGGGCTCTTTGTAGAGCAGGTGCCCTGCAAAGTGCTTATATAGATTATTTCATTAATTATCATAAGAACCGTATGAAACAGACATTGTTACTAGCCCTACTTTTCTGATGAGGAAACTGAGGCTCAGAGACGTGAAGTAATGTGCTCAGGGCCCCACAGATCTGCCTAAGTGCAAGCTTCAATCACCATGGAAGACAGCAGACCTGAAGGGCAGCAGTGAAAATTACATTTTTGGAATGTTTGAGAGATCGCAAGATATGAAATCTATGATGTATTCAGATCACGGGAAATTTTCCCACAATCGTCACGTTCCAGAGCGCCAAGCAAGTGATAGCGCACCTCACCACACATAGAATCCTCAGCTTTAACCTCAGACTTTCTCACAACTGCCCAGTCTGATAACGGAAATTCTTCACCTGCAGTGAGTGGAAATCTTGATGATCCTCGGAGGGGCCTCTGGGCGGCCAGCTGTGTGTCGTTGCTTGGTTGTGCTTTTAGGGTTGTCTGGGTTGTGTGGGTGCTGGGTATGTCAGTGCAGAGAGCACAGCTGGTTCCAGGCCGGCTTCCGAAGGCTGCAGGCAGATTCCTGGGGAGAGGGTGACACTATAGCGCCAGTTCTCCTTACAGTCTTGTTCTGCACTTTCTAAAAATATTCCTGACAGACAGCTAATGGGCATTGGCCACACAGTTCCAAACTATTGCTGCCATTTCAAATGGAATGCTTCTCCTTCAAGCCTGTTCATCTTGATTTATATGATGGGGATAGATTCAGCCGTTTCATGGGACTTCACAACAGCCCACTCACCAGAGGCTCTTTGAAAACAATCAAGTGCATTTTTGCCTCTTATAGAAAACGTTGCATGTTTATTTCTAGTCAAAAATAAATGAAATGAAATGAAATGAAATAAAAGCTTCATTGGGAAGAACACAGCTGCGGTTATTGCCTAAGTATCGTTTAGTGATACACAAGGAGAGGGAGCCCCATCTCTTTAGAAAAGTGGTTGTTTCTGAAGTTAAGGAAGACTAAGGGGCAAATACAGGATTTTTAAATATATACACTTTTTTTTTTGAGACAGAGTCTTGCCCTGTTGCTCAGGCTGGAGTGCATTGGCACCATCTGAGCTCACTGCAACCTCCACCTCCTGGGTTCAAGCAATTCTCCTGCCTCAGCCTCTTGAGTAGCTGGGACTATAGGCGTGAGCCACCATGCCTGGCTAATTTTTGTATTTTTAGTAGTGATGGGGTTTCACCATGTTGGTCAGGCTAGTCTTGAACTCCTGACCTCAAGTGATCCGCCCACCTTGGCCTCCTAACATGCTGGGATTACAGGCGTGAGCCACCACACCTGACCAAATATGCACAATTTTAATGTAAGTAGCTATTACCTTTTTGGAAGGCATGCATGCAGTATGTGCAGTCTCAAAATGCATGCCCTGTCAACGCATGATTCCTTGTCTTTAAATACATCCTGCAGAACTAATAGGAAATAAAGACTTTTTTTATTCATTGGAGCATCATTTATGATAGCAAAAAAAAAAGAGGGCCGTAACCTAAATTCTCAACAATAGAATTAGCAGAATAAATTATGGTGATCCATTTGTTGTAGTATTATACAGTTATTAAAATGTCAGTTTTTGAAGAATTATAATTATATGATAAAATGTTTAAGATAAGAGAGGGAAGATATGAGGAGACTTTAAAAAGTTAGTTGAAAATGGAATTAAAAGATAAAAATAAAAAAAGATAAACTTTATTTCCCAACAGAAACTTCATCAAGTTCAAGACACTATTGTAAACCATGATACCAGCCATTTAATTCCTCCCTAAAGAGCTGAGGGTCTTGGATATTTAACCATGTCAGAGCCCCTCAGTGTATTATCAGATGAAGAAACATGGATGCCCTCTAAAGGTATTTTTAAGATTAGGAAACAAGAAATCAGAAGGAGCCAAATCAGAACTGTAGGGTGAATGCCTAATGATTTCCCATTGAAACTCTCACAAAATTGTCCTTCTTTGATGAGAGGAAAGAACAGGAACATTATTGTGGTGATGAAGGACTCTGGTGAAGCTTTCCAGGGTGGTTTTGTGCTAAAGCTTTGGCTAACTTTCTCAAAACACTCTCATAGTAAGCAGATGTTACTGTTCTTTGGCTTTCCAGAAAGTTAACAAGCCAATGCTTGGAACATCCCCAAAATCTGTTCCCATGATCTTTTCTCTTGGCTGGACCACTTCCACCTCTTGGTAGCCATTGCTTTGATTGTGCTTTGTCTTCAGGATCGTACTGGTAAAGCCATGTTTCTTCTCCTGTTGCAGTCCTTCAAAGAAATGCTTCAGGATCTTGATCCTACCTGTGTAAAATTTCCATTGAAAGTTCTGCTCTTGTCTGCAGCTGACCTGGGTGTAAGGGTACCCACTGACTGGAAAGTTTGCTTACTTTAATTTTTCAGTCAGAGTTGTATAAGCTGAACCAATTGAGATATCTATGATGTTGGCTATTGTTTGTGGCATTAACTCTTGGTCCTCTTCAATTAGGGCAAGAACAAGATGAATTTTTTCCCTTGCAAATTGGTGTGGATGGTCTGCCACTGCAGGCTTCATCTTCAGCATTGTCTCATCCCTTCTTAAAAATGAGTTATCCATTTGTAAACTGCTCATTTCTTTGGGGCATTGTCCCCATAAACTTTTTGAAAGTATCAACGATTTCACCATTCTTCCACTCAAGCTTTACCATGAATTAGATGTTTGTTCTTGTTTCAACTTCAGCAGAACTCGTGTTTCTAATAGGGTTTTTCAAAGTATGTCTTATCCTTCTTAGTGCCTCAAACTACATCCTGTTCAGACATGTTATAACACGCTAGTACAAGTCTATTTGGGGGCAAAAAATTGTTTGGAATCCATCATAATTTTTAATAACATACATTTCCCATGCGCTTTTTGAAGACCCCTCGTACAAACTTTATAACTGCACATATAGTCAGATCTTGTACAATAGTCTACACACACACACTTCAGAAAAAGACTGAAGAAATAACTCAAAGTTGTGGTGGTCTCTGGTTGTGAGATTGTAGGTGACTTTATTCTCTTTATGCATTTCTCTATTTCCCCCAATTTTTGGCAATGAAAATTGATTCAGTTTAAAGCCAAGATTTTTTTTAAAGAAAAAAGTCTCCTCCCAGAATTTTTTTTAGGAGTTTGTTACATGTGCATCCATAGCTCCATAGTGAATTAGAACCTGAAGCCTGCAAGATCACAGCAGGTCTGAGTTCTAGTCTGTGCAATAAACAAGGGACTGGACTCTAGTAAAATACAAGGAAAAGCTGAACTTGGAATCAGAATACCAGAGTTCTCATCCAAACTTCCCTGTCTTACTAGCTGAGAGCCTTGGGGAAACCATTATGTACTCTGAGTTCGTCTCATTGCCAAGTCTCTTGGAAGAGGAATGGACCCACCAGTGCCAGTTCTAGGCAAAACTGTGAAGCAGACAAACACTTGTGCCTCTGCTTCTGTCTTGGTGTTTGTTCTCCCTACACTAGGGGTAGTGCACACTCTCATGCTGCCTGTAACTCTCTCCTACTGAAAACTGCTCTTTGGAAAGAATCTGGTTCATTCCTTCAAACACATACTCATTAAGTACAAGGTGCATTGACTAGTGAAATCTTAACCCAGGACCCTGACTAGAGATGGCTACATTTTCTAGGGAAAAGGAAACAACAACCTGTAAATCAAAGGGCAGTTCTCCCTCCAGCAAACTGCATAGTGGAGGTCTCTGACCAATGTGGTGGAACTCAAGTCCAGCTTTGATTGCTTCCCCGCTTTGGGCCAGAACTTTGAATTGAGGCCTTCTTCTTATGAATAGGTATAGGAAAGTCAATTATCCTTTCTAAATGGGACTTAACCATGTCATTGCTGTCTTCTGCTACGCTAGTCTTCTAATCCTTCATGGATTCTGTAGCCACACATAAGAAGTCACTCTACTTTCTTCACGGGGTTATTGTGAAAAGTGAAACAACACAGGTGAAATAAATCTTGGCAAAGTATAAGGTAAAAGTTCCCTGTTGGAAGCACGTGGGCTGAGCTCGATACAGATGGTTTTGTTGAGTTTATACAGTGGTTACTTTTTATTTTTTATTAAAGACTGAAATAGTTGTAAATATTTGAAAATTAAGAGATACTATGTTTAAAAAGTGAGGATTTTATTTTTTTCCATTTCCCCGGGCCCTGACATTCTGGCATGGCTCTAACCTGCTGGAGCCCAGTTGTAGCCCATCACTATTAGGGGAACCCAACCCTCAGCAACCCCCCTCCCCCCACCTCCTCCCCCAACCCCATTCCCCCTGCAACTGTTTCTACCCCAGGGGATGGTGGTCTCGAACAGCTGGGGCTGTGGATTCAGAGCTTCCTGCCCTGAGTCTCTGCTCTAGCATTGGTTGTTTGACTTTGGCCAACCTAGTAAACTTACAGAGCCGTAACTTGCTAGGGCCTCTGTTTCTTCTTCTGTAAGGTGGAATAATATTCGTGTCTTCCCAGAGGACTGTAGCGAGGACTAGGGAAAATGCTTGTGATACACTTAGAACAAGCCCTGGTACACAAAGGGCTTTGATCAGTTACCTGCTTGGTCTCTAAAAGCATTTGGCTTACCAGCTACTGCTGGAAGATGTGAATTAAATGAAGACCATTGTTTCTTCTGTTTGCCTACCTAGTACTTTCTGTGCTCTCTGTTATTTGGTAGTTCTAGATAGAAAACAGCTTCTAAGTGAGTTCAGAAACTCTTCCAAATAGTCTTTCCGATTAACCAGTCCATCCTCATCTTTGAAGGATGTTATATGAATAGCATTAGTACTCTTTTTCCCTGCTGAATTCTGCCATACATAAATTGATTTTGACCTATTCTGAATCTCTTTAGTGTTGACTATGTCATGTATGTTCATATTTGGTTATATATATATATATATATATATTTTGATACAGGGTCTTACTCTGCCACCCAGGCTGGAGTGCAGTGGCACAATCACGGCTCACTGAAGCCTCAACCTTCCCAGGCTTGAGTGATCCTCCTGCCTCAGCCTTCCCAATAGCTGGGATTACAGGCATGCGCCACCATGCCCAGCTAATCTTTGTATTTTTTTATAGAGACAGGTTTTTGCCATGTTGCCCAGGGCTCAAGCGATCCACCCGTCTCGGCCTCCCAAAGTGCTGGGACTACAGGCGTGAGCCACTGTGCCTGGCCTATATTCGACTACTTGTCGTTGCCTGTATTTTCTTTTCAGCTACAGTGGAAGTCTGTCATATTTTTATGCTATTGTATTTTGCATGATGCCTAGCATATTGAAAATAATAAATAAATTGCTCATGGAATGAATAGTTAAAATCATTGCTAGAAAAAGGGGAATGGCTCTTTTGAAGGCAGGCCTAGGCCATCCAGGTTCTTCTAAGACAAATCTTTCACCTGTTCCTTCATCCATCAGTTCATCCATTCATTCATCCATCTATCCCCAGCAACCATTGAGAGGGTACCCACTCTCTGCCAGATTCTCAGCTAGGATATTGGTGCCTCAGATACGAAAGAAATGGAAGAAACATGCCCCATGGAAAAAACTGAAAGACCAGGTATGCATGATGTGTAGTTTGTTAATCCAGACAATGACTCTGCATTTTGAGAGGCTAGGAGGTGAGACAGTGAAATAAAGAATTCTAGACTCAGCTAATTGGCTCAGGCGACATCAAATATAGAGTTTTTCTGTCCTAGTCTTTCCTTTTCTTCCCTTTAGTTGTGCCTGTTTGATAACCGAAGCACAAGTAACTTCTTACTCATGTGGTTAGAGTTTTATACAAGGCTGGTCTGCAAAGTGGAACTGGCTTGTCTGGAACTTTCTGAGGTGGTTACTTTCTAAAGAGTTTATAGGTAGAATCTTTTCCTTGGCATCACTGAACCATGAAGTCTGGTCCTTTTGAGGTCTATGGCTTCGTTGTTGACTTAACCCTGCTCTGATGTTGTTTCCATTTCTAAATCACACTCATGTACTGAAAATTATATCAGTTCCTGGAAACTGGGCAGTTGTTAGTTTGGCTTTTTTCAAAACTAGGGTGGGACTTTGCCTTGCCCATGTTTACTGGCCACTAACAAAGGAGGGTCTGGAGCAGGTCTGTCACGTCTTTACTAGGTAAAAAGTCCCTTCTGTCACAGCTGGTGTCCAAGAGAGGGTCTTAAGTCACTTTAAAAAAAGGAGACTGGGCACGGTGGCTCATGCCTGTAATCCCAGCACTTTGGGAGGCCGAGGCAGGCAGATCATGAGGTCAGGAGATCGAGACCATCCTGGCTAACACAGTGAAATCCCGTCTCTACTAAAAATAGAAAAAATTAGCCAGGCGTGGTGGCGGGTGCCTGTAGTCTCAGCTACTGGGGAGGCTGAGGCAGGAGAATGGCGTGAACCCGGGAGGTGGAGCTTGCAGTGAGCCAAGATCGCACCACTGTACTCCAGCCTGGGCAACAGAGCAAGACTCCGTCTCAAAAAAAAAAAGAAGGAAAAGAAAGAAAAAAGAAAACGAGTTGTTTAAAGAGTGTCTTTTGATAGTGGTATCATTTGAAAGAATTATAAAATCTTTTTTTGACATGTATTCTCCAATATTATCTTGATTTGAATTCTGAAAAAAAAAAGAAGAAAGATTTTTCCCCTTCATGATTGAACAGGAAAGAATTTCATTGTAAAAACACTGTATTCTCTTTCTCCTTTTTTGCATGTATAATTATTGAAGCTAAAGATATAGTCAGATTATTTCAGAGGGTTTTAGTGAACTGAATAGCTTAATCATGCTAAAAAAAATTCTCCCTCTGCTAGGATAGGAAGCTCTGTGTGGCCAGCTGCAGTGGCTCATGCCTGTAATCCCAGCACTTTGGGGGGCTGAGGCAGGCGGATCATGAGGTCAGGAGATCGAGACCATCCTGGCTAACACGGTGAAACCCTGTCTCCACTAAAAATACAAAAAAAATTAGCTGGGCGTGGTGGTGGGCACCTGTAGTCCCAGCTACTTGGGAGGCTGAGGCAGGAGAATGGCATGAACCCGGGAGGCAGAGCTTGCAGTGAGCCCAGATTGCGCCACTGCACTCCAACCTGGGTGACAGAGCAAGACTCCATCTCAAATAAATAAATAAATAAATAAATAAAATAAAAAAGAAACACGAAGTGTCCCTGAGATACCCACTGTCTTCTCTCATATGTCTCAGTGCCTTCTTTTTAATGTTTAGTTTTTAAGCAATATTTTTCATATTAATAAAGAAATTTGTGTTTATTGTAGAAAAATTAGACTACGTGAATGGACCCAAAGGGGGATAAAGACCAATAACACCACCATACAGATAAAAACACTGGTCACACCTCTTCGTATGTGTGGGTACGTGTGTGTAGAGAGTTTTAGTTCTGTTTATTTTGTTTGTTGTTTTATCCCTAGCATCTAAAATAGGGTCTGATACACAGTAGGTGCTTGATAAGTATTTTTTGAAAAAAATAAATGGATTCAAGTGGATGTGGAAAGTCTTTGTCCTCCAAGAAGCTCTCACACATGCTCTGGAGACACACCGTTGCCCAGGTCTCACTAACCGTGCGGCCCAAATCACCTTCCCTCATGCTTTCACACTACCTCTCGCCTTTCAATGCCAACATGCTTATTAGAGTCGTCCATTTTTGCAAAAAGCACTCCATTAGCCTTTTAGCCTTCCTGTTTTAGCATCTCCCTCTCTTTGGAGATGAAGACTTCTTTTTAAGGTCAATTTCTTCTATTTCCAGTTGTATTAGGTCACCGTGTCCTATGTTAGTGAATGTTCAGTGATCATCTTATCATTTTGTGGTAAGGTGTTTCCTAACTCATGTAAATGATTTTTTTTCCCCTAATATTAAGAAATAATTGGTCTGGTCTAGGAAGCAGAATGTTAAATTTCAGCAGAATTGCTCTGAGTTGTGCCTCCTGCGATAGCCAGAATCTGAGAGGGGCACAAAATAACCTGGCAAAACTTGATCCATAGAGCTAAGTAGAGGGCCTAGCATTATAGCAAGCCACTGCATAGATTGTTTCTTAGAGCAACATAAGCAACCAAGTATAGGGCCCTAAATAGAACTGTGGGACTCTAGCTGGTTTGGTCTGATTGGAAGTCAGAGACTGTTGGTGGGATTCCGGGCATCCTGGGCAGAAGTCCCTGCCAATCCCCAAAGAAATGAGAGAATAATCTTGGCTTTGGCCAAGACAAATGCCCAGGTTCAACTAGGGCAGCATTTTTATGGCTCTGCCTTCATGGCCTCAGGAAGTTGAAGTCTTTTTGAGTAGCTTCCTGAACAGATGAGGTATAGACCAGCGAGGGCAAATCAGTATCAATTTTTGTATTGACTCATTTTCTTGGCTGTCTGACTTGTTTTGAGAGGATTCTATGGCTTTGTCTAGGATCAGCAGGAAACAGAGCTGTGATCCATTAACAATGTCTGTCGTGGGTGCAGAAGGGGGAGTGGATTGGTGTGCCAACTATTTGTCATTCTTGGTATACACAAGTGATTCTGCTCAAAAATAGTATTTTAAATCATCACCCTGGGAAAAATATGTTACAAAGGGTACTGTGATCAGTGATTTTTCATAAAATTAGGATACTTGAGAGTAAAAAGGGGGTGCTATTATCCAAGAACAACAGGAGCAAACAAGTACCTATGACACTTGGTTCATTGCAAATAATCCTCAGATGGAAAGGTGTTCTGTGTGTCCTCACCCCAAGTTTCACAGGCCACTTGAGCAAGGCCTTTCCACTGTGCTCTGCACTTTTTCCAGAAAGAGGAGGAAAGATTTATTTCCTTACCCATCACTAGGTTCGTGGCAGGAGTCCCTGTAACGAAAGACAGATTAACAAGAGAAAAGTATACAATTGTATTTCATATAAGTTTTATAGGTCGTGCGCTGGGCATAGGGGCTCACACCTGTAATCTCAACATTTTGGGAAGCTGAGGCGCTGGGGATCATGAGGCCAGGAGTTTGAGACCAGCCTGACCAACATAGTAAAATCCTGTCTCTACCGAAAATACAAAAATTAGCCGGGTGTGGTGGTGGATGCCTGTAATCCCAGCTACTCGGGAGGCTGAGGCAGGAGAATCGTTTGAACCTAGGAGGCAGAGGTTGCAGTGAGCCAAGATCGCACCATTGTACTCCAGCCTGGGCAACAGAGTAAGACTCCATCTCAAAATAAATATTTTAAAAAAAGTTTTACAGGTCATGAGAGCCTTTGGAAATGAAGACCCAAAGAAATAGTAAACGTGTGAGTTTTTTGTGCTTGGCTTTCATGAAGCATGGATAGTCATGGAGAAATAGAATTGGACAAAGGGAGTATGATCTAATGGTAGGAAATGGAGAGGAGGGAACCTAGCAAGGCTTGTTTGTTCAGATTCTTCTCTGTGTCCCTGTGTCTTCAGTGATAGGATGCTCCTTTCATCTGAATGTAGGGACAGCAAGGAGAAGGTAAGAGTGGCCTCCCTGCTTCTGCTGTTTTTTCAGGTGCCAAGGTGCTGTGTTTTGGGGTAGCGTATCCTGAACACCATCAGTCTCAACTCGCCAACCTGACAACGAGTGACCCAAGCATACCTCTCCTTTTGTCCTCCATGTTTGTGTGAAGGAGTTCACAGTAAGAGTTCCATGGCTTGAGCGCTCTGGCCAGCTTCCGGGGCATGTCCAACACTGACTTCCGCTCCCCCTGGTGGCAGAACCATCCAATCCTTGTACCGTGCTCATGGAGTTGTTTTCCAAATGCCCAGGTCGCCTTCCCGCTCCCTGTGGTGTGAATGGCTGTGCCACTGGATCTCAGAGAGCTAGCTCCCCGGTACCCCAGCCCCATAATCCTGCCCCAGAAACCTGCCAGCTAACATTCTCTACCACACGGCAGAGTGCTCAAGCATGGCCCATAGGCCTGTTGACCCAGCGTGAGAGTTGGGATCCCCAGGTATGTGGTTGTCTTTTCTCTGTTAAAACTCTGGATCTACTTGTATTCCCAAGAAGGTCCTCATTCCTTAGATTACCATGAAAAAGCTCAGGCTATGTGGGACTGAAGTCACAAATTTAAAATGATGCCATGGGTGGTTGGCCCTTGCCAGTAGAGGTATATTCTGGAAACGTCTAGTTGGCTGTCTTCCTGGTAAATGTGTTGGCCTTGCTCAGACAAGCCACTCGAGAGTGCTAGCCCCATTTCCCAGACTGAGCAACAAGATATTTGATCAGACAAATAATGTCCTTGACCTACCATGACATATTCATTTTTTTGTTTTGCTGTTGTTGTTGTGTCTATTTGCCAATAGGAGATGAGAGCACTGGAGTCAGAAGACTTGGATTCTAGACCTGACTTGCTCACAAATTATTTGTATGACTGTGGACATGTCATTTCCCTAGCCAGTCCCCATTCTTGATCTGTAAAGTGGCTGGGGGAACCAAATCGGTGGTCATCAAGCTTTTTCAGAAACATAGCACATAATTCCAACAGCCCAAACCCAAGCTGCTCTCATTGAACCTTCAGGCTCCTCTTCAGAGAAGGCAGGATGGGTCTTTCTGACACCCCCAGCAGCAGAAGCTGTGGGGTTTCTCTCCTGCTGCCTGCCTTCTGGCCATCCTTCTGGGGAAGGCTGTTCCCTGCATGTAGGCATTCCTGGCAAGGGGTGGGTGGGAAATTAAAAGGAGATGAAATTTAAATCTCTCCAGTTTTCTGCTTGTCAGCACCTCTGATCACATGCTTGGTTGGGGTGGAGGTTGAAACCAAAGACTCAGAAAAGGTTTTAGGTTATCTGTGCATTGCAATTCCAGGTGTGAGGTTATCTTTGCATTGCAGTGACAGATTTTAGGTTATCTGGGCATTGCAATTCCAGTGGGGCTGGGCTTGCTGCACCTGGGAGTGTGTGATGTGGGTGGATTGACCTGTTCTGTGTCTCTGCCTAGCACTGGTCCTCCGGAGCACTGGTTCTCAGGCCTGGAGTAGCACTGGAATGACTCTGACCTTGGAGTTCTCCAGTCCCTTGTCAGCACTCACTAAAATTAGGAGCAGCCCTAAGCTAGCAAGAGGAAAGAACTTCATTAACTCTCTATTTCATAGGGGGGGGCCTTAATTTATATTCAGTTCTTACATTTTGCAATACTGTGAGGTAGGGCTTAATGTTTTAAAGTTGTTTCCCTCTTTATCTCTCTCCTGGTAGCACTGAACATGCCTTGAGAGGCAGGAAGGATATTTCACCTGTGCATCTTTTGCCCTAGATCAGTGACACAGCATAGGCCCACAGATACTTGTTTGTTTTCCATGACTTGTATAGGTGAGTGAATGAGAAAATGAAGCTCAGAGGGGTTAAGTGATTAGCATGGCAGTAAATCTGAGGTAGACATCTCTCCATTGTGCCCAGCTGATTCAAGAGTGCAGAGGGTCACTGTGTGATTCTTTTTTTTTTGGGGGGGGGGGATGGAGTTTTGTTCTTTCGCCAAGGCTGGAGTACAGTGGCATGATCTCGGCTCACTGCAACCTCCACCTTCCGGGTTCAAGTGATTCTCCTGCCTCAGCCTCCCGAGTAGATGGGATTACAGGCACCTGCCACCATGCCCAGCTAATTTTTGTATTTTTAGTAGAGACAGGGTTTCACCACGTTGGCCAGGCTGGTCTCGAACTCATGACCTTGTGATCCACCTGCCTGGGCCTCCCAAAGTGCTGGGATTACAGGCATGAGCCACCGCACCTGGCTGTGACGGTGTGATTCTAATGTCTTCACCTTCCTGGTGCTTGGCTACACTCCCTTATGCTCTCCCCAGGTGTCCCTGGGTTGCTCCACAGGCTTTTCCCATCCCACAGGACCACTCCTTCCCCCAGGTGAGCCGCGCCTGGCTTCCCCTTCCAGGTGAGGCTCTCAGTGGGAATAAGGAGAAAGACAGTGTTCCTTAGAAAACTGGCATCCCACTACGATGTTGTTTATCTTGGACTTGCAGGGTCCGCGGTACAGTGGCTCTGAAACCTAGGGCCATCCAGGACTGTGGAATCAGGATCTCTGGAGATGCAGATGATTTTTGAAACAATCAGCCCTTGGAAACCCACAGCAACTTATCCTGTCCTTCCTGTCCAACTTCGTCATCATCTGCCAGGAATCCCCAGGAACTGACTTGAGGGTCACATGGGCCAGTTTGCCATTTCTAGTGCCTGCCATGCCAAATCCTACACTTCCAGTCATGGCTTTTCTCCACTTGAGAAAGTCCTCACTCTTGTCTGCCTTGATCTCCACCACCAGTGGCCTTTGGAGCCCAGCATGCCCCCCAGCTCCCTCTTGCCCGCTTCAGCTCCCCTGTACATCCTCCTTTCTGAGTTCTGCTAGCTCCTTTGGGCAGGGCCCTACAGATTAGCTCTTATTTCAATCGTGCAGTAAATAGCAAGCTGTTGTGATGTACCGAACACTCACCAGATGCAGGAATGCTACAGCGAACAAAACAAACAGGAACCCTGTCCCTGTTGCATTCTAGTGGAGGAGACAAAGCGTGAACACAATGCCCAAGTGCATGTGTAACATGAGGGTCCGCCAAGGATGGGTGCTGGGAGGATGAGGAGCGGGATCCTGAGGGGCGCCGCTCCAGGGAAGATATTTGGGAAGGTCCAAGTGGGTGCTGTGACAGGGAGATCCACAGATGGTTTCAGACAGAGGGAACAGCAACTGCAAAGGGCCGGCCTGAGGCAGGGGCACTTTTCCTGTATTCAAGACAGAGCAAGGGGCCACCGTTCCTGGTGCATTCCCACCAATGAGAGGGGCTGCCCGGCACTTGGCAGGTGCTCAGTAAATACCTGATTGTCTGTGGCTGGAGTGGAGTGAGTGGGTGAGTTGTAGGGAAGAGGTAGTCAGGGGTAATGTTATGCAGCACTTTGAAAGCCACGGTGAAGACTTCAGATTTCATGCTACGTATGAAGGGATGCCATTTGGTGGTTTTGAGTAAGAGTGGCATGGGCCAGGCACGGTGGCTCATGCCTGTAATCACAGCATTTTGGGAGTCCGAGGCAGGTGGATCACCTGAGGTCAGGAGTTCGAGACCAACCTGGCCAACATGGTGAAACCCGTCTCTACTAAAAATACAAAATTAGCTGACCATGGTGCGCATACCTGCAATCTCAGCTACTCGGAGGCTGAAGCAGGAGAATTGTTTGAACCCAGGCAGCGGAGGTTGCAGTGAGCCAAGATCACACCATTGCACTCCAGCCTGGGCAACAAGAGGCAAACTACATCTCCAAAAAAAAAAAAAAGAGAGAATGGCATGATTAAATGGACCCATTTCTCCAGTGTGGAGAATAGGCGATGGGGGTTACAGCAGGAGCAAGGAGACCAGTTAAGAGGCCCTTGCAGGGGGCCTTGCAGTTAAGAGGTCTAGGTGGGAAATGATGGGGCTTGTGCTATGATGACAGCAATGAAGCCAATGAAAAGACTTTGGGCCCACGATGCATTTTGAAGGTGAGAGACTGGGTTTTGAGGCTGGATAAGGTGGGGAACCAAGTCTGAACTCCAAGGCTTTTATATCAGCAATTGCGTGGAAAGATGATGGTAAGCCCATGTGTTTGCTAATTTCCTGCGTGTAAGTTCCCTTTGGATGAAAGCAGGATCCATGCCTCATAATGAGGCATATCCCTAGCAGGAGCTGGTGCTGCATTAAATATCGGGGACATGAGCAGCCAGCACTGTGGATTGGTAACACTCAGCCTGCCCCCAGTGCCTTGGCATCAGCATCCTCGGAGAGGTGGTTTGGGTGCTCTTGAGGCATGAGATTTTTGTGAGGGTGGCGCTTCTGCATCACTCAGCTGTCATCAGGTAGTTAAAATGCCGCCTCTGCCTCTTTGAAGCTGGGCTGGGGGAGGAGGTGGGAACAGAATCCAGAAGTTCAACTGCCTAACTCCTCCCTTTCCAAGTTTATCCATCTTTGAGGGAGGATTTCTCACTGTTCCCTGCACCCCAATGCTTCTCTGCCTTTGTACATACTCTCCTCATTTTCTCTCGAGCAGATTTCTCTCCCTCTCTTTGTATTTTTTGTTTTATTGGGTTTTTTTGTTTGTTTTTGTTTTTGTTTTCTGAGACAAGGTCTTGCTCTATCACTTAGGCTGGAGTGCAGTGGTATAGTCATAGCTCACTTCAACCTTGACCTCCTGGACTCAAGTGATCCTCCTACCTCAGCCTCCCAAGTAGCCAGGAGTACAGGTGTGTGCCACCATGCCTGGCTAGTTTTTAAATTTTTTTTGTCGAGGCTGGACACTATGGCTCATGCCTGTAGTCCCAGCACTTTGGGAGGCCAGGGCAGGTGAATCACCTGAGGTCAAGAGTTCAAGACCAGCCTGGCCAGCATGGTGAAACCTCATCTCTACTAAAAATACAAAAATTAGCCAGGCATGGTGGTGGACGCCTGTAGTCAGCAGCTACTCAGGAGGCTGAGGCAGGAGAATCTCTTGAACCTGGGAGGCAGAGGCTTCAGTGAGCTGAGATCGTGCCACTGCACTCCAGCCTGGGCAACACAGGGATACACTGCCTCAAAAATAAATAAATAAATAAAATAAAATAAGTTTTATTGTTGTTGTTGCTTTTTCGAGAGATGGAGGCTCCTTATGTTGCTCAGGCTGGTCTCGAACTCCTGAGCTCAACTGATGCTCATACCTCAGCCTTCCAAAGTGCTGGGATTACAGGCATGAGCCACCATGCTTGTCCTTGAGCAGGTTTCTCTTGATTTTCTTATTTACTTGTCAAGATATCACCCCTTCTTTGAAGCCTGTTTCAAATACTATTTCTTAGATATGGTTTTTCCTATGTCTCAGCCAGATGTGGTTGCTGTCTCCTATGAACCCCATAGTGGTTGGTGCCTTTCAATGCCAACCTCTTCTCAACGGTCATACCCAGTCTTCTGAGCTGAAATGCTCACAGCGAAAGCCATGGGCCTTAGTTATCCTTGAACCCGTCCTCCAAGGCCAGCACAGCCTCTTGACCCCAGTAGGCACTTGATGATGATGATTTGAATTAAAATGGACTTTCCTTGTGATTGGTATTTTCAGCAGCCGCTGTAGGACACTTGTCTCCTGAAGGAAATTTGGATTAGAAATCAAACAATTAAATGTCTATGAGGTATGAGGTGGATAACATAAATAAATGAAGGGAGATAAATATAAGAAAAATGTTTATAGAGCTACCATTATAAGACAGATTTCACTCTCTTCATAACCCTCTTTAAGCAGAAGCACAAGACAAAAGCATACGTGCATGATAAGGGGCACGGATGCAGGTTTTCTATGCCAGGAGGCAATAGGGAGTGGTGGAAACTGGGGTAAATAAGAGAGCCTGTGCCCCGTTCATTCATCTAAAGTTGACAGCAGGGTGGATCACTTTAGGTCAGGAGTTCAAGACCAGCCTAGCCAACATGTCGAAACTCTGTCTCTACAAATACAAAAATTAGCTGGGCATGGTGGCACGCATCTGTAGTCTCAGCTACTCAGGAGGCTGAGGCACGAGAATAGCTTGAATCCCAGGAGGTAGAGGTTGCAGTGAGCTGAGATTGCGCTCCTGCACTCCAGCCTGGGCAAGAGAGTGAGACTCGGTCTCAAATAAATAAATAAAGTTGACAGCCAAGTTTGGCTCTAGATAACCCATAGTATCGCTGGATAATAGATTTTTCAAGAGAGGCTGCAAATTTAGACTTTTTGCATGGACAATCCTGATTTCTAGATGTTAGCAAGTGATTCCATTTTTTTTTTTCAGGCAGCATCATTGGGAGGGCCCTGTTAGCAGTTTGAGACCTCACAGAGGTGTTAGGCCTTCTTCCGCTGAGGAATGTAAATAAACTTATTTCGAAATCTCCAGGACATCTAGATGCTTCTCCTACAAGGAGGATGTCTGCATGTTGTTTTTATTCTCTAGCATTAGCATCCCATTGTTCTGCTTCCCTCTGAGTGAGAACCCCAGGGTTACTATCATTGTGAGCCCGAATCCCAGTTTCATGTGGCATAAGTGCTTCTCTAGCTTGCCTTGAACTCTGTATCACAGGCTATTTCTTTTCCTCCAGGAGTGGTTTAAATGGAGGCTGCAGCCTTCTGCAAAGTATAATTGGGTTTAAATTGTAGGTTTAATAATAATGACGTTGGGCTCAACGTGGTGCCTTGCAGCCTCTGCCTGCAGCCCTTAGTCACTCATCGATCCTCGCACCCGTTTCAGGAGGGGACAGCTGCTAGGGACCTGTGCACCCCCCACCCATCCTGATATGGAACCACAGGAATGAGAGATCAGATGCCCCCTGTGGCCACAGGCCATTGGAGGAGAGGGCGGATGATGGGCATCCCTTTGTGCCCCAGGCATGAAGGGTCTGAGGCTGAGTTTTCAAGGCTCTCGGTTGTCTTTTTCCTCTCCTTCACCTTTGGGTCTCCCCACGGCTCATTAGGGATTCTATTGGAAGAGACGCGAGGAACTCAAATTCCACAATTTGGTTTCTGTGGAGAAGGTTTAATTAGGAGGGTGTATTAACTTAATTGGCTATCATCAGGCTTCCAGCTTCTTTCTGTATTTTAAGTAATTTTCTCTCCTTTCTTCTTATAGCCAGTAGAGCATGCCTTTAAAAGATTAAGTCTTTTCTTTGGTCTCCTTGAGTAAAAAAAGCTCTGGTTCAGAAGTCAGAGAGCCTGAATTTTGATTGCAACTCTTTCTGGAAAGATCTGTGTATAGTTAGATCAGATACTCACTCACTTCTCCTGGCCTCATTTCCACACTGGGGAGATGAGTAGGTTAAGTTACAGGACCACGAAAGTCCCTTCCGGTGCTTGCAATAGATAACCTAAGTGTTTCTGTGAAAGGACATGAAACTCCTCCTAGAACAACATTTGGTGTGTTTCAAAAGTCAATAAAAATACCAATCTACATATGTTATACAACAGACTAACTGAGGCTTGGACAAGTGAGGGCTTGTTCAGCGAAAACTCAGCATTGATGTTATAAAAAGCGCAGAGAAGGATGTTGATGTGGGGCATCCTGCTTGAAAATTACAGGCAGCAGAGGCAATGACAGGGCAGCAGCAACCCATGGCCGACTGATGGCCGCCTTGTGTAGGTTTCCCAGGGTCCACCCTCTGGACAAACCGCAGATGTTCAGAACTCGTGGTCTGGTTCCCCACTGATGACAAACAGCTCCTTATTTGTGCTGGTTTCTGAGCTGCCTTTGCTTTGACCACTGTTTCTGGATGTTTTTTTGTTTTTGTTATGGATGGGAGCAAATTATAACATAGGAAGAACGGGTAGGGGTAAAAACGGAAACATTAAGCCTGAAGAGGTTTCTTTGGGCTTGGAAGTCAGCAATGGCCATTTTAACCGACATTTTGCGGGGGGGTGGTGCTTGCACAGTTTGAAGGTAGTCGGTGTAGGATATCCCATTTTGTACAAATGTCACCTACAACGAAGCTAATCGGATGGCTGCATTCTGCTTCTCTGTCTCGAATGAGCACACTTTGTTCCTGGAGGCTCCAAGTCCACGCATCAGTAAACGTTAGCTATCTAGATCACTTAATTTTTTTTTAATCTTTAAGTGGTGTGTCTTTTTTTTTTCTGCAGCTTTTGTTTTCTCAAAGCAAACATTCTTAAAAAGGACTGAATCTAACATAAGTAACAGATTCATTGGTAAGGGAAAACATGCCCCTCTTTTCCAGAAACAAAGTTTGCTCATCTCTCTGTGAAATGGAATAAAAGCTTCTAAATGGCAGCTATTAACAGCTGATGAACGTGGCCTGGCTCGGCTATGTCATGAGCGGGCAGGAGAGAGGAGGAGCGGGGGCCAAGCAGCGGAGTAAAAGGCTATGTATTTACTGCTCTTGAGTTAGACAAGGCCTTGGCAATAGACAACTGCCCTCATTGACTCCAACTCCTAGTGTTATTGGGTCTAGGTATTTGCTACAGAAAACTATGCCTTCAGATGTCTTTAAAAGGCTTGAAAATGTGCCGATCACTGATGTGTGAAGGGCTGCAATTTAGACTCCCAGAAATGCCTGGCCTGTAGAGAAACGGTACACCCAAAAGGTCGGTCATGATGAGGAAGGCAAAGACAGCACTCAGAGAGGATGGAATGGGGAAAGCTCAGAAGCCCTGGGCCCTCCAGAACCCGGATGAACCTGTGCCTGGCTCCAGGTCGTGCACTCACCTCCAACTTAAGAGACCCTTGAGATGTGGCCTGGAGTGAAGGTGGCTTAGAAAATGTCAGACTTTTTCTAAACGCCAGTGTGCACTCTGAGAAAGATCCAGAAGCTGTCTTCTCTCTGAGAATAAGGACCACTTCCCGCTTGTTCAGCACCACATTCCCAGCACTACCAATGCATATTACTATTCATTCGTATTTGGTGAGTAATTAAATAAAAGAAAGGGATAGAGGAGCTTGGGAAGACCTCCCAACAGTGCTCCTCAGCCTTGTCCTTGGGCCCACAAGAAGTCCTGTGGCCACTGCGGGCCTGTGGCTGAGGGAGCTGTGGGGACACTCTAGTGCTTGGTGGATACCAGACCTCCTCTGGATACTCGGAGCAGAAAGAGAATGGATTGGAGGGATCCTGGGCACCCCACAGAATGAATCAGGCAGATGAACATGGGAGCTGGGGAAAGGTGGCGGCAGGGTGACAGCTGGGACCCTGGCAGAGATGGTCTGGGCGACACTGTGCTGGCTCAGTATCCACGGCCCTGCCAGGCACCACTGGACGCCTGCACTGCCTTACATGTGGGGAAGGCCCCATTTCTTCTAAGCTGACCCTGCTGGGGTCCACACACAAGACACACGTGCCCTAGGGCAGGCATTGGAAGAGACAGTGCTATGAGGAATCCAGTTAATTAAACGAATATGAATAAAGAAACAAAGTAAAAATGCCACTGTATACATTTTGGAATTTAATTTTGTGCCCACAGTTGCCCAGGGCCTGTAGTTACAGCATATGAAGAGTATGTGGCTGGGTAGGGTGGTTCATGCCTGTAATCCCAGCACTTTGGGAGGATGCAGTGGGAGGATCGTGTGAGGCCAAGAGTTTGAGACCAGTCTAAGCAACGTAGCAAGACCCTGTCTCTACAAAACATTTTTAAAAATTAGCTGGGCATGGTGGTGCATGCCTATACTCAGGAGGCCGAGACAGGAAGATTGCTTGAGCCCAGGAGTTCGAGGCTGCAGTGAGCTATGACCACACTACTGCACTCCAAACTGGATGACAGACGAGTCCCCTTCTCATGTAAAACAAATAAAAGGCCGGGCACGGTGGCTCATGCCTGTAATCCCAGCACTTTGGGAGGCCGAGGCGGGTGGATCACGAGGTCAGGAGATCAAGACTATCCTGGCTAACACGGTGAAACCCC
>NW_012116722.1:823910-847452 GCF_000951035.1 Colobus angolensis palliatus
AGTCCCAGCTACTCGGGAGGCTGAGGCAGGAGAATGGCGTGAACCCGGGAGGCAGAGCTTGCAGTGAGCCGAGATCGCACCACTGAACTCCAGCCTTGGCAACAGAGCGAGACTTGTCTCAAAAAACAAAACAAAAGAGTATGTGAACGGAAGTGCCCAATGACTAGTGCAGCTAATTGGCTTAAGTGACGCTCCCGAATAGCTCCCCACATTTTTAAAGACAGTCTTAAGTGAAAGAGAATGGTCACAGGTAGTTTTCTTATGGGCTCAGGCCAAGCCAAAACACTGGAGACACTTTCCCTGTCCAGGCTGTGATTTGCCACCTGTGAGGTCAACACCGACTCTATCCCCTTCCCTCCCTGCGAAGCCGCCTGCCAGCTGTGCTGGGCTGTTGTTTTTCTGTGGGCCCAGCCCAACCTCATGACCTATAAAGTGCTCTGGCTTCTGAGGGTGAATTAACTCTTGTTTTTATTGCACTGTTAATTCCAGCTCTTGTCTGTCTCCCTAATTCATTCCACATGTCTGGTCCCTTCTGCCCACAGCAGTCCCTGCCCAGGCCAGGGCTCATCTGTTTTGTACGTCTCGCCTGACAGGCGCTGGCAGCTCCATCCAAGAGCTCCTGGGGTTTTTCAGGTGCCTCTCTCAGGGGATGCCTCCTGCTCTGGACCTCACTGGATTCTAAGCTTTTCAAGAGCCTGGACCGTGACTCATTTGTATTTTATGTCTTCTCTGAGCCTGATACTTAGCAGGGGCTCCACAAATCTTGTTCAGTCCATTAATGCTTCTGAACACTTGGGAAGGCGTGCCCAGTGACTGCTGGAAAGACCGCGGACGGCACTGGAGATGGAGTTAGGGTTGGGCAGCCTTACAGCCCAGGGAGGTGCCTCCATGAAGGGTGCCGCAGAACTCAGCCGATGCATGTGGGGCCTGGAAATGGACCATGAAGGAGCACGTCCAGGCCCTACCCCGGGGGACAGACAGCACTGTGGTGTAGGCGCAGGTTCTAGGCTGAAAGCACGAAGAGGGGAGGAAGGACATGAACGGGCCGATAGGCCCAAGAAGATTCTACTCTCACGCTCAGGCCCTACACAGGCCTGCCTGGTACAAGCCCTTACTCACGCATTACCTTCAAACAGGAAGGGACTTAGAAATGCCTCTGATTTTGAGTTTTCCAAGATTGTTCCTTGGAATAGTCCTCCTCCCTCCCTTTTCTCCATCCTCATCTTAACCTGGCCCCTTCCATCTTCATTCTCCAGAGTCTGAAGGGTGGAGAAAGCACCCCAGGTGGGTAGATGTGTCCATTTCAGAATCTACCCGTTTCCTCCCAAAGTATGGAAAGTGTGTGGCCTCTGCTTTGAAAGCAAAATGGTAGAGCAGAAAAAGTGTTAGAGAAAGCATCCTGCTGTTCCGCACCCGCCTCCGCACGCGTTCCCTGGCTACACTGTGTTCCTGGTCCTGCTTGGCTGTGTTTCCCACTCCCTCCTCCTCTCCCACCTCCATTTCCAACAGGTCCTCACACGGGATGAGCCATTAGCTCTGGCCCACTTTAAACCCCGTGAACAAGACTCTTAGAACCCAGAAGTGGTGAGCTCCCCCACGCCAGCACTTCTCCTCATCAGCCCCCACCTCCCCTTGCTGTGCCCACCCCCTCCTCCACCTCCTCCCATTGTTGTTATTTCTGGGAGCCGGGGAGGAACAGCGTGAACTAGCTACTGCAGGATTGAAGTGTATTGTGACCACCCTGCTCAGAACCACAGAGTGTTTTTAAAAGGATGCATTTGAACAGCTGGTGGTGCACACACACCAGGCTCTTCGAGGCTTCAGGGGGAGTGAAGTTTCCCAGTACGAAATTAAAAGATAAGTTCTTTATTCTTTCACTCTAGATTTTGCTTTAGCCTGATTTGCCGACCCTCTCGTCAGAGTCCAACATTGGACTCTGGTCCAATGGACTCTGTGGCCCATGGAACGCTGTTAGGTGATTCCCCAAAAGTGGGAGGTAGGAATGGTTTGGGAAAACACAGATACACACACCTAAAACCTCTTTGCCAAGGGACTTCTCAGAACTCTTTTTTTTTGAGACAGAGTCTCACTCTGTTGCCCAGGCTGGAGTACAGTGGCGTGATCTCAGCTCACCGTAACCTTCGCCTCCCAGGTTCAAGCGATTCTCCTGCCTCAGTCTCCCGAGTAGCTGGGATTACAGGCATATGCCACCAGGCCTGGCCAATTTTTGTATTTTTAGTAGAGACAGGGTTTCATCATGTTGGCCAGGCTGGTTTTTAACTCCTGACCTGAGGCAATCCTCCCACCTCGGCCTCCCAAAGTGCTGGGATTACAGGCAGAAGCCACTGCGCCCAGCCTCAGAACGCTTAATAGAATGTGTTTGGTGAGAGCAAAGACTGTTCCTTTGTCATTCATTCTGATGCCTTCAAATAAAGGACCACCAAAAATGAATACATGTATTATGAATTTCCAAAAGGAGATATGGTTTACACAGCATCTTCCACCCTCAGGACTCTGCATTTGCAGAGCCGCTCAGGGGTGCGGCTTCAGGTCCTGCTCCCGGCTAAGCAGATGGGAGGAGTCGGGAGTGTTTGCTGGTACCTCTTTAAGGAAGCAGACCCAGAGCGGGAGGAGAGTTGTCCTTCATTAATAAAGTGGCTATTGCGTTGGTGGCTCTTATGTTGAACTCAGGCACAATTGCATTACAACATATATTTACTGAGCATCTACAGGGCATTCAGCATGATTCTCAGGAAATGTGCTGACAGCATGGTAGGTGCTTGAACAACAATGAACCAAACACAGTTTCTGGCATGAAATAATTTCAGGAGTTGCATGAAACAAGCCTAGAGGAATAATTAGGAAGAAATTAGACATGACTAGGTTATCATGAAGATCTTTGGGAGAAAGCGGGATTCGAGGTAGATTTCAAAGAATGGGATGGATGTGGATTGTAGAGCAGTAGAAAGGCAGCACCCTCAGAGAGATAACTTTGTTTTGTGACTCATGTATCCTAAGCACTTAGTCCCCAGCACAGAGTCACTGCAATAAATATTTGTTGAGTGAGAGGCCAGGCGTGGTGGTTCACACCTGTAATCCCAGCACTTTGAGAGGCCAAGTCAGGCAGATCACTTGAAACCAGGGGTTAAGAGCAGTCTAGCCAACATGGTGAAACCCCATCTCTACTACAAATACAAAATTAGCCAGGTATGGTGGCGTATGCCTGTAGTCCCAGCTACTTGGGAGGCTGAGGTGGGAGAATCACTTGAACCTGCGGGGCAGAGGTTGCAGTGAGCTGAGATCGCACCATTGCACTCCAGCCTAGGTGACGGGAGCGAGACTCTGTCTCAAAAAATAAATAAATAAATAAATAAATATTTGTTGAGTGAAAGAGCAGAGGAGGGGAGAAGAGCATTCTAGAAGTCAACAGTCAGGCAGACGCTCTAGGGTGGGAATGTGTTCACTCTGTGTGGGGAGGCGGACACAGTAGGGTTGGTGGTGATGGGAGTGGTGCTGTGTAGGAGCTGTAGGTTGGAAAGGTGAGGGTTGAACTGTAAGGAGTCTTGAATATCAGGATGGAAAATTCAAATGTGACGTTGTAGGTTCTTAATTTAGGGAGATAACATGGAAAAGTAACCACAATGAAAAGTCACCCAAATGGAAAAATAACAATGGCAGCAGCGTTTTAGTCTGGAATATTAGTTTGGTGACTGCAGGATGAGAGAAAGGGAAGAGCCAGACTCTTCCAAATGGGTTGGTAGCAGTGGGAGTAGGGAAATAAAAAGATACGTGAGAAATGTTCCAAAGCAAAGACATAGGGCTTGGGGGATAAAGGAAAAGGAGAAAGTTAAAAGTAAAGACAACACTAAGAATTTGAATAATAAGGAGAATGTTGGTATTCTCGGGGAAAAAAAAAATGAGAATGTATTATAGTCCAGTATCACATTGCTATGAAGAAAGACCTGAGACTGGGTAATTTATAAAGAAAAGAGGGTTAGGCCAGGCTCAGTGGCTCACACCTATAACCCCAGCACTTTGGGAGGCCAAGGTGGGTGGATCACCTGAGATTGGGAGTTCAAGACCAGCCTGGCATCATGGTGAAACTCCATCTCTACTAAAAATACAAAAATTAGCTGGGCATGGTAGTGGGCGCCTGTAATCCCAGCTACCCGAGAGGCTGAGACAGGAGAATCACTTGAACCCAGGAGGTGGAGGTTGCAGTGAGCCAAGATCGCACCGCTGCACTCCAGCCTGGGTGACAGAGCAAAACTCTGTCTCAAAAAAAAAAAAAAAGAGGGCTAATTGGCTCACGGTTCTGCAGGCTGTACAGGAAGCATGATGCTGGCGTCTGGGAGGGACCGCAGAAAACTTACAATCATGGCGGAGGGTGAAGGAGAAGCCAGCACCTCACATGTCACATGGCTGAAGCAGGAGGAAGGGTGGGGAAGGTGCCACACACTATTAAACAACCAGATCTGGTGAGAACTCACTCTACGTTACCAAGGAGGTGCTAAACCATTCATGAGAATTCCACCCTCTTGGGTCTAATCCCCTC
Source organism: Colobus angolensis palliatus (assembly GCF_000951035.1). Classification (NCBI taxonomy): domain Eukaryota; kingdom Metazoa; phylum Chordata; class Mammalia; order Primates; family Cercopithecidae; genus Colobus; species Colobus angolensis. Next base: position 828,466 of record NW_012116722.1, read on the forward strand.
CTACCAGGCTCCACCTCCAACACTGGGGATTGTAATTCCACATGAGATTTGGACGGGGACACAGATCCAAACCATATCATCAGTTTACCTTCCGAAAGTTCAGAAATCACAGCTGAGGAAGGGCTATGGGCACTTCTTTTTTTTTTTTTTTTTTTTTTTTGAGACTGAGTTTTGCTCTTGTAGCCCAGGCTGGAGTGCAATGGCATGATTTCAGCTCACTGCAACCTCCGCCTCCTGGGTTCAAGCGATTCTCCTGCCTCAGCCTCCCAAGTAGTTGGGATTACAGGCGTGAGCCACCACACCCAGCTAAGTTTTGTAGTTTTAGTAGAGATGGGGTTTCACCATGTTGGCCAGGCTAGTCTCGAACTCCTGACCTCAGGTGATCCGCCTGCCTCAGCCTCCCAAAGTGCTGGGATTACAGGCGTGAGTTACCATGCCCGGCCCCTCTGGGTGCTTCTTATGCCAGCACAGGCCTTGCCTTCCCTTCAGTGTGACTGTTTGACACTTGAAGCAGTTCACAGCTGTGCGTCAACTTCAATGGAAGCCATGTGTCAAGGCGGCTGTTGAGTACAGTGGGCTGAGTGCAATAATTGGCCGTAAATCAAAGCTCATTAGATGGAACCATTAAGTCGTCTCAGGGCTGGGGAGGGAGGATATTGTAAACGGGGAGCTGGATTTGAGAGGTAATCCAGTCTGCTGTCTCTAGGGTCCTTCCCCTGCGGAGTGCTGCCTTCCGCTCTTTCAACTTGGCCTGACATTTATAGGCATTTTCGGCCCCCTCTTCTGCTCCCAACCCTCCATCACACACCTCCCCTCAGCAATGAGCAAACTGGGAATCACTGGACTTGAAATCAAGGTGGAGCTCAGTAGAGCGGGTAATTAAGAATGTGATTTTTTTAAAGCACTTTAGGGAGTTATTGGAAATCAGAAATGCCTTTTTCGTTTGAGTAAGAGTTACTGGTTTGTGAGGGCAGTGACTGAGATGTCATTATCTGTGTTTTTGGAAGCTGCAGGGCTCTGAGTCTAGCCCTCAGGAGCTCTTAGCATCAGTGAACCTTGCCAGCATCAGCAGGCCCCCAGCTCCTGCCCACAGAGCACCTCCCTGCCAGGGGCCGCAGTCCCCGGGGCCTCTGGTATCGGGTGGTCAGGATGACAGTATCCTAAGAAAACCCTTTCCCCCAGCCAGTCCTCAGCATGCGGCACACTCTCTGCCTCAGCCATGAGCCTCTCTCCTTCTGTCTGTGCAGTTTCTTGTTTAGAGCAGACCAAAAAGAAATAAAGAAACTCATGAACCTCAACAAAATAACAACCTACTGCAAAGACAGAATGATGTTTATGAGCCACACTGGACAGAAGGAACCACTTTAGCAAATTCTTCACCAGAATTTGAATGATGCGTATGTGTTCTTACATGTAATTTGAAGTTGAGAACATGGAACATTTGAGAAGAAGAGACTGAGAGGTTGTGACATCATCAAGAAAGCAGAAGAGGTAGCCCCAGACCCTCCTTCCTGGCATGGAGACAGTGACTCAGCACCATGCAGACCAGTTCTCTGCGAAAAATCCAGAAACCAGAGGCTTCTATACCTCTGGTGAGTGCTTCACCAGCCTCATCAAAGCTGGTCATCTAACATCAAGCTGGAAATGGCCAACTGCAAGCAGTCTTCAGAGGATCTGAAAATACAAAGAATTTGAAAGTAAAGGAGAGGAGGCAGCCCTCTGATTTAAAAAAAAAAAAAAAAGTCATAGTGTAGACCTTTAATCTCTGAGAGTAGTGAGCTCAGGCTCTGACTTGACTAAAGGCACCAAAATAGCTAAGCCCAGAAGGTTATTTATTATATACAAGTGGGATGGTCTGGCCGTGGAATTACTCTGGAAGACAAGCTGCAGAACTGCAGGAGAGGGCATCTGCTGCCCGTCACGGATGTTCAGCCACTCCTACTTGGGAGGAACTCGTGGACTCAGGGAGCCTGCAGCTTTTACACGCTTCCATCCACGCTCATTCCCTTCACGGCATCCGTCCATCATTTCTCATGATAAAGTGAAGCATGATTCTGATCCCTCAAAGTAAAGGAGATGGAATTGTCCTTCCTTCAGATGTGAAAACAATTTGGAAGCTCCAGAGGATAGTTTTTCTAGAAGGATTCTGAGTGCTAATTTCCTGTTTTCGTCCCTCACCCCACTTCATCTTTACTTTTCCTCTCAAACCTTCAGGTCTCAGGGATAGAAAATAAACCCTTAGAGGATTTGCCTGTAGATCAGATGTCCAAAAACTCTCCTGGAACTTCTGGAATATTTGCCTCTAAGAAGGAGGGCAACTTCAAGTCAAAGCCCCTCCTGCCCTCCTGTACACATTAGAGATTTGAACAACTAACAAAACTTTCTTCATCTTCTTTAGGAGCATTCAGGAAATCTGATGGCAGAAAGGACTTTTGTTTCTCTTCTAGAAATTCTCTCCTCCCTGAAAAAAAAGTTTTCCCATGTCAGTATTTTCCAATGTCCACTTCATGCCGTCTCAGACTCATGTTCTGGGTCTTCCTCCTCTTCCCATTTTTCATCATATATTCCTTTGGCAAATGCCGCAATGCCCACTTTTCCTGAATCGCCTTGGCAAGGTTGTTAACATTGCTTCAGAATTGCCCAAAGAGGCCGGGCACAGTGGCTCACGCCTGTAATCCCAGCACTTTGGGAGGCCGAGGCAGGCAGATCATTTGAGGTCAGGAGTTCGAGACCAGACTGGCCAACACAGAGAAATCCTGTCTCTACTAAAACTACAAAAACTAGCTGGGCATGGTGGTGCATGCTTGTAATCCCAGCTACTCCGGAGGCTAAGACACAAGAATCGCTCGAACCTGGGAGGCAGAGTTGGCAGTGAGCTGAGATCACGCTACTGCACTCCAGCCTGGACAACAGAGCAAGACTCCGTCTCAAGAAAGAAAAGAATTACCCAAAGGAAAAGTACAGAGACTGAACTGGGGTTCTCGGCTCATTGCTGATGGCACTCTCTCCTGGAGCCCCTTCTCTAGTTATAACCCAGACCTCATCCATTGCCACATCAGAGGACCACTGGCATTCCTTCAACACCATTGCTGATTGTAACTAGATTATCAGAGCTCTGGAGAGGAAACTACATGTACTCTTTGATGGAGGAAGCTCTTCCTCCCTCCCAGAACATCAGTGGCCACACTTCCCTCTAGTTTGCAGCCTCGGCCTTCAACCCGAAGCCCAAAAGCTACAATTGGGAAAGGACTGCTTATTGTTTTAAGTGCAGGATTTTGAAGATGGTAATCTAACTTCTAATGAAGATAAAAATCAATTTCCTGCCTACCCCTGTTCTCTCTCTCTCCCTGTCTTCCTCCAGCTCTATTCTCTGAAAAATGCAGCTCGGGAAAATATGGCTCCGGGGAATAATGGAAGTGAGAAAGCTGTGTAGCCTGAGCTGAAAAGCAATTAGTTGTCCCCAAGCCATCTCCAAACTAGCAGAGATGCATCCCTGAGGCCAGAAGACATCACTGTGATTTAGTTCTGTGTTGGTCGGTTTGCTGACATGCTGTGTGTCCTGGGGCCTGATGAAAAGTGTTCAGCACTTGTCTAGCTGGACAGGACCTTTCCAGGGCCCCAAGAGTCAATGGGTAAGAAAGACGACCAAAGTAGATGTATCTTTGAATATGTGGCTAGTCGTGAGCTGTTGCTTAGATTTAAAAATGGTAAATTAAGATTCTGAGACCAGGTGTGGTGGCTCATGCCTGTAATCCTAGCACTTTGGGAGACTGAGGCAGGTGGATTGCTTGAACCCAAGAGTTCAAGACCAGCCTGGGCAATGTGGCAAAACCCTCTCTCTACAAAAGAAATACAAAAATTAGCTGGACATGGTGGTGCACGCCTGTAATCCTAGCTACTCAGGGGGGGTGGGGTGGAAGAATTACCTGAGCCCAGGAGGCTGAGGCTGCAGTGAGCAGTGATCAGGGGGCATTGCACTCCAGCGTAGGCAACAGAGTGAGACCCTGTTTCAAAAAAAAAAAAAAAAAAAAAATCTGCCTGCTTGGTTTTTGCTGGGTACTGCTTTATGTCTGGAAAAAACAAACAAAAATATTCCCTTTATAGTATTGTTTTCCACAATGTGAAACTCAGGTGTCCGTATTTGAGAGATGCTAATATGAAAAAAGAAGTCCATGGTCAAATAAGTTTCTTTTTATTATTGTATTTATTTTATTTTATTTTATTTATTTTTTGAGATGGGGTCTCACTGTGTCGCCCAGGCTAGAGTGCAGTGGTGCGATCATGGCTCGCTACAACCTAAACCTCTACAACCTCAGGTGATCCTCCCACCTCAGCCCCATCATCCCGGAGTAGGTGGGACTACAGGTGTATGCCACCATCCCTGGATAATTTTTTTGAATTTTTAGTAGAGAGGGGGTTTCATCATGTTGCCTAGGCTGGCCTCCAACTCTTGGGCTTAAGAGATCTGCCCGCCTTGGCCTCCCAAAGTGCTGGGATTGCAGGTGTGAGCCATAGCACCCAACCTACATAAGATTCATAAGTTCTTTTTTAAACGTTAAACAGCATTTGTGTGTGTGTGTGTGTGTGTGTGTGTGACAGTTTCGCTCTTGTCTCCCAGGCTGGAGTGCAATGGTGCATCTCAGCTCACTGCACCCTCTGCCTCCTGGGTTCAAGCGATTCTCCTGCCTCAGCCTCCTGAGTAGCTGCAATTAAAGGCGCCCACGACCTCACCCAGCTAATTTTTGTATTTTTAGTAGAGACTGGGTTTCATCATGTTAGGCAGGCTGGTCTCCAACTCCTGGCCTCAGGTGATGCGCCCACCTTGGCCTCCCAAAGTGCTGGGATTACAGATGTGAGCCACTGCGCCCAGCCTTTTTTTTTCTTTTTGAGACAGAGCCTCACTCTGTCTCAGTGGAGGCTGGAGTGCAGTGGCGAGACCTTGGCTCACTGCACCCTCCGCCTCCCAGGTTCAAGCGATTCTCCTGCCGTAGCCTCCTGAGTAGCTGGGATTACAGGTGCCTGCCACCACGCCCAGCTAATTTTTGTATTTTTCGTAGAGACGGGGTTTCACCCTGTTGGCCAACCTGGTCTCCAACTCCTGACCTCAAGTGATCCACCCACCTCGGCTTCCCAAAGTGCTGGGATTACAGGCGTGAGCCACCACACCCAGCCCCTTAAACAGCTTTTAACCGTAAGGGACTTCTCAGAGACTTCAACAGGAACGATGACTTGAAGAAGACCATGTGATAGACGGCAGTCGACGGCAGTTCTCAGGTGTGTCTGCCAATGGTCACCCTTTTCAGGAAGGCAGTTCTTGGAACTGTTTTTCGGTATCACGTACTTTGCGGCTGTATATCTGTTCCTCATTTCCAAGACCTTCATTTTTCTGTTGATGTTTCAAACCGGGTGACTCATGCCTTGTAGTCATTTCTCCTTTACATGATAATTTTTTGAGGTAACTGACCATTTTTGACCACATTTTATAAAAGATTAGTCCATCAGCTGAAGTAAGATGGAGACTATATTCAGATGGCGATCTCTGCCATACTGATGAGGACACTGGGGCCTGGAGACTTGAAGCAATTGCCCAGGCCCCTCAGTTTCCATGCATAGCCTCCTTTGAGCCTGAGAACAAGATTCCTGGCCTGTCCCTAGTCTCTCCTTGATCCATACTTCTTGAAAGGATTTATTCAGGCCTCTTCTGCCAAATGCTATTTAGTCATGTTCACTTTGTCCAATTTTGAATTGGCCTATCCTTGCCAAATATTTTTTGGTAACATACTTGAAAGCAAAGTGATAAATTGGGAACAACCAGATCATTCCTTTGGAACAGTGTCTTTTTTACCAGCCAGGCTTTTCACCTGTGAGGTCAGCTCTTCCTTCCAGGATTGTCACCACATCTAGAGGCTAGGCCCAGCCAATGGCAAGAGGATGAGAGGCTCCAACTACACAGAACTGGGACCTGGAGTTAGGTCTCTCCAATGAGGTGGGGTAGGCAAAGTCTCATGTCAAAGGGGTTTAGCAACAGCACACACTGTGGTTGAGGCAAACAGTTGGCACCAAAGTCTCTAAAGGCTGGGAACTCCATGAAAGGCAGGCGAGCAGGCAGCTGACAACACACTCCAGCCATCAGCCCAAAGGACAGGGCGATACTCTGGATGCTGCGATGGGAACTAGAGATAGATGAGGCTTTGGGAATTAGAACTGAGACACAAGGCCAGGCTCAGTGGCTCATGTCTGTAATTCCAGCACTTTGGGAGCCTGAGGTGGGCAGATCACAAGGTCGGGGGTTTGAGACCAGCCTGGCCAACATAGTGAAACCCCATCTCTACTAAAAACACAAAAAATTAGCTGGTCATGGTGGCACATGCCTGTAGTCCCAGCTACTTGGGAGGCTGAGGCAAGAGAATCGCTTGAACCCAGGAGGCGGAGGTTGCAGTGAGCCAAGATTGTGCCACTGCACTCCAGCCTGGGCAACAGAGCAAGACTCTGTCTCAAAAAAAAAAAGAAGAAAAACTGAGACACAAGATCAGGACTTAAGCAGTGATGAGGGGAACTGATGCCTAGTCGAAGGGTATGACACTGAGCAGCTCTTCAGTCATCCCTGCCTCATGTCATGATTGCACCAGAGATTTCTGGTGGCACTGGAGCAGGGACAGCAGTGGAGGGCTAAGGGGATCTTACGTAGGAAGAGGGAGAGGCAGAGGCTGAGAACCAATAGTGCTCCAACTTCTCTATGGTAATACTGGGAATCCTTGTCTTTCTCATCAGCCCCACAAATTCCCTGAAGGTGGGGACAACGTCTGTTTCCATCACTGTCATGTTGCCTGTGCTGCCCCCAGGTGTCAGTAAATTCTTCCAGAATGAATAAGTGAATGAACTGAACTACTTAACAGCAGTGGGAATGGAATTCAGTTAGCAGGGGAGATGATGCTCAGGACTCTGGAGATCCACATCCCTGCAGTGCTGAAGGCAGATGCAGCCAGAGAGCCCCACTGGGACACAGTGATTTTTCCAGACCCCTCAAGCCCTGTGGCTTGTGTGTAGGTCCGTACTGACCAGACAGCCCGAAGGTGGCCTGAAGCTGAACAAACCTGGATGGAAGCAAATGCGGTTGGATCCCAAGGCTGCAAGTCTGTTTTTGTTTTGAACAATTTGTCTGGTAAACATTTAGCAGGGCCAGGTAAACATTTAGCAAAGCCTGTAATCCCAGCACTTTGGGAGGCTGAGACGGGCGGATCACGAGGTCAGGAGATTGAGACCATCCGGGCTAACACGGTGAAACCCCATCTCTACGAAAAACATACAAAAAACTAGCCGGGCGAGGTGGCGGGCGCCTGTAGTCCCAGCTACTCGGGAGGCTGAGGCAGGAGAATGGGGTGAACCCGGGAGGCGGAGCTTGCAGTGAGCTGAGATCCAGCCACTGCACTCCAGCCTGGGCGACAGAGCGAGACTCCGTCTCAAAAAAAAAAAAAAAAAAAACATTTAGCAGGACCTGTTTCACCTCACTGAGGATAAAAGGGAAGCTTTGGCTCAAAATCCTAATGCCAGAATTTCTGGCCAGCAGGGACATTTCCAAAGTCACCCACCAAATGTTTCCCGATTACGAATTGTAATTTGGAATTTCAATGTTGGGAAAAGGACAGCAGATCAGACGTTTAAAGAATGCACAGCCTCCAAGGTAAAAATAGTGGAGGAAAGTCAATACCAGCTTAATTTTGACTAATAGAGCCAGGTTTCCTCCTAAGCTAGGTGCTTGGCTTTTATTTTTAAATCATTTCTCCTGATACTTTGAAACGCTGTTATGTTCTGAGTCACTGAAGAGTTGGAAGAAGTCAATTAATTTTTAATGCAAAATGCAGAATTTGGAAGTGCCTGAGTGGCTTTTGGAGGGTGGCAGGATTCCAGGCCGAGGCCACAGAGTCTGGAGTTACAGGACTTGGGTTGTGGTGAGGAACTTCAGAGTCACTTAGCTCATCAGCACCATCTTGATGGTGTTCTTGTTGATGAAAACTTTCAGACTAAATGCGAATTACTTTCAAGAGGCAGAATCTAGATTTTGTTATTGTTTTGTTTTGCTTTTCTTGTACTAGGTCAAGTGTCTTATGAGTCCTCAAGTGAAGTTTTTTTAATTCATCTGTCCTCATAGATCATCTCACCGAGAGTTAGATTCTCGGGCAGCCTGAGGCAGACTCTTCCTTTCTGAAAGATGAAAAGCATGTCACTGGAAATACTAGTCAGGCTGAAGAAAAAGCTTTATGAGTTCTGCATAATCACAAAGAAAGGGAAAGTAGGTCACATTTGGAGCTTGTTCTGTTTGTGGAGGAAAAATAAAAGAGGATGAAAAAGAAAATGTCAGATAATTTAGTTCTATCACAGCTTCTTAAGCCAAACCGATGGTGTCAGAGGCTTGAGGTCTGACACTATTCTCGCACGCTCAGGTCTCCCACAGGTTTAAAGAAAATCTCCCAGAGCTGGGCCCGGAGATACTGCCAGACAATGGGAACCGATGGAACCAATTGAATAGGATTCCCCGTATGTGCTTCAGAGAGAATTTCATTTGCAGCTGAATGGCAGGCTTTTGGATTGGAAGAGAGTATTTGGAGGGCTTGTCTGAGTTTGCAGAATTCATCCTGAGTAGCTGCCATCTGAGGTGACCCTGCGTCACCCCCAGTTTCCAGTTCACTGGCTGCCATTGGCTGTCAGGGGGGTCAGGAATTATTAGCAGAACTATAATACTCCGGGGACCCAGAATATGTTCTAATTCCATTGGCCTTTAGGGTTGTGAGATTTCTTTGTTTTTTTTTTTTTGAGACGGAGTCTTGCTCTGTCGCCCAGGCTGGAGTGCAGTGGCCGGATCTCAGCTCACTGCAAGCTCCGCCTCCCGGGTTTACGCCATTCTCCTGCCTCAGCCTCCCGAGTTGCTGGGACTACAGGCGCCCGCCACCTCGCCCAGCTAGTTTTTTGTATTTTTAGTAGAGACGGGGTTTCACCGTGTTAGCCAGGATGGTCTCAATCTCCTGACCTCGTGATCCGCCCGTCTCGGCCTCCCAAAGTGCTGGGATTACAGGCTTGAGCCACCGCGCCCGGCCAGGTTGTGAGATTTCTTGGTCCAGGCTAGATTCCTGGAAGGAGATGCTACTAGCAAGCTGTGGCCACCCCAGAATAGCCTAATATAAATGGAACCCAGTGGCTGGGAGAGCTCCACACACTTAGGTTCAGAGGGATGCTTTATGTGCAAAGCACCAAACCAGGGCACTTTCTCTGCTGTGGCTCCAGCTCACTTAGAGCCTCAAATTTAGAAAAAAAAATCAGGATGCCGTGAATGGCCTCAACTCTAGGTCTTATCTTCTGTCTTTTCACTTTTTTTTTTCTCTTCTAATTTTCATTTAAGTGCCCCTCAGGTTTTGCAGGAGTTGTGGTCTTGAAAATGTGTGTGTTTTTTTTGCTAAAGAAGCATGTACGGTCGAATCATTAGGGAAGCTTGCTGTTTATGGAAACACTGCCGTGATGCAATTTACGAAGGGAAAATCCTTTGGATGTGCAGATAAGCAGGATTTAATGAAACTGCCCTGGGAGTCTAATGTATTTGCTGTTTATAAATTAGGAACCTCTGTGACAGCAGATACAGTTCTGCTACTTTGTGTTTTACAAAACAGGAAATCGAGAGTGATACAGGGACTGTCTGTGACTCTTTTAATATTCATGTAACTATTCAGAGCTAGGGGAGATCTCAGTCTGTGTGAATGTTGCAGTATATTTTGGTATTTATCTTGTGCATAGCTACCTGTCATCCCTAAGCTTACCATCAGCACCATTAATAACACTGAGGCAGTGCCTGCTATGCATGGGGCACTGGGTGTATTAAAGTCTGTTACATCCTGGGCTGATGGGGGTGTTCTAGAAGTTCTCAAGGCCACCAAAATCTATGTAGATTTGCATTGTGTGTGTATTGTGTAGATTTGTGTGGTTGGGGGAGACAGAGGAGATGGAGATAAAATGAGGTCTGGCAGGTCTGCTGTTGGATTGGCCAGGGTCCAGGAACAGGAGGTCTAAGTCAAAAAGGAGGCCAGTGTAGGTACTGGAGCCCAGACCCAAACTGAAAACAATCACCTTCTCATCAGCAAGAACAAGAACAGTGTGGTAGACCAGAAAGACAGGAAGATTGCATGAGGCCAAGGTCAAGTGCCTGGCAAGTTAAAGGACGGGTGATGCAGGAGTGACTGGGTGTAGTGGGCAGGTCTGGCTCCTTCACTCACTGCCTGGGTGACTTTTCCCTTCTTAGGCCTCAATTTCTTTAACCTATTAAATGAATAATTAGATTAGATGAGCGATTTTCAAATGTACTACTTTTTAGGCACCGGAACCCTTTTTTAACTAAGATTTTGATATGGAATCCCAATGTGTAAATCAATGGAGGTGGCGATGCCCCATCTGGTTCGCGTGGGGGTCAGGGGAGGAACAGGATTGGGCATGATGGATATAGTGAATTCTAAATTTCTCTTCAAAGAATCAGTAAGTCAGAATGTTCAGTTCTTTGTCCTCCATTTTAAAGTTTAACTTCCTCGTAGTTTCAGTAAACAACCTTTGCCACCAGTTTTAATCAGTAGTTCACATCTGTTCCCCAGGTCACCTGCTCTGTCCTAACTCATCCTGGTCACTTGCTCTGACCTAAGTCACCTTTAGTTACCTGTTCTAGAACCGTCTTTCCTGCCACACTGCTCACCCCGCCACTCTAGCTCATACCCTTGCTCTCTTTAAAATAGCCAATTGGAATGACCTTAGACTGTGTGGTCCAACCCTAGCCAATAGGAGAACGACACAGCAGTAGGGGCTACCTGCATCAGGAATAAGAATTCCTTCGCCTCCCTTGTTCAGGTGTGCTCTCGCCATTGCCCCGTCCGCGAGTTGCACCCTTCTATAGAAGTAAAATTGCCTCGCTGAGAAAATGATTTGACTGAGCGCTAGTTCTTCTTTTTGGCACCAAGGAACAAGCATTTATTTCTAACTGGTTCCTCAGCCCCAGCCACTTGGCCTCTGTCTTACGGATCTAGGTGATTCCTTGACCTTCCAGGCACATTAGAATATGCAAGGTTGGATAAACTTTAAATTTCTATCTTAAAAGTTTGGTCAACAAGACTTTGGAATCAGTGCTGCCTCTTTTTTTTTTCATGGTTTCCTACACATTTTTGCCTGGAGGGCACCTCCTGTTTTTAGAAGAATTACACCTGCACACAATCAGGCCTCTCCATCAATCACAGACCAACCAGAAGTTTCTGCAGGCCAACTGAGTAACTGGAGCAAGGAGACCATTGATTGAAGCTGGACTATTGTATGGACACAAGTGTTGTTCACTGTGTGCTTCAGAAGGTTCCATGGAGTGTCAGGAAGCCCCTCTTGTCCCGGCTTTCTCATGTTCATGTGAGACAGGGGACTTTGGAGGCAGCATGCAGTTCTGTGGGATTAGGAAGTGAAAGCCATTGAGAAGCAACATGTCTGTAACACCAACATTCACCCGACAGTCAAAAGTTGCTGGTACAGGGAGCATGTAGGAAGTAGGAAAAAACACGATGGAATTTTACTTACTTTCCTGCAGAGACCATAAACTGATTCCAAAACCAAGTCAAATTGGGGCTAGTAGCCCCTTTCCTTTACTCAGAAAAGCTCCTAGACTTATTTAATCATGAGACAATGGGAGCTCAAGTTTCATTCTAACTATTCAGCAAGAAATTTTGGGTCTTATGATATATTCAGTCTAGTCGTGAAAGGCAGACACGGTGGCTCATGCCTGTAATCCCAGCCCTTTGGGAGGCCAAGGCCGGCGGATCACTTGAGGTCAGGAGCCCGAGAGCAGCCTGGCCAACATGGCAAAACCCTGTCTCTACTAAAAATACAAAAAAAATCAGTCAAGTATGGTGGTACACGTCTGTAGTCCCAGCTACTTGGGAGGCTGAGGCAGGAGAATCGCTTGAACCCAGAAGGCAGAGGTTGCAGTGAACCAAGGCCACACCACAGCACTGCAGTCTAGGTGACAGAGCAAGACTGTCTCAAAAAATATTTATATAGATATATCGATTTATCTACCTAGAAAGAGAGAGAGAGAGAGAGGGAGATAGTCTAGTGGGGAAAAAAAACCCTGAAATTCAGTATTCATACCTGGATTATTGTCCCAGCTCAGCTCCTGGCTGTGTGACTTCAGACAACTCACTTGGGCTCTCTGGGCCTGTGTTTACATATTTGTTAAACTGGGAAAGCACCCAACTATGGCAAGGATACAATGAGATCATAGATGTAAGAGTGTTGAGAGTGATCTACAGACATCAGGAATAGCTAGCATGCAGCTGGGGAAAGCTGATGTCAACATCTTAGAGGGATGGTGTTTCAGCCACAGAGTCCCAGGGTGACCTGGGCAGAGACTCCTGTTCTCCCCAGCTGTTCACCCCTCCTTTATTAAATCACCAATAACAGCTTTATTCCCAGAACAGAGGTCCAGAAGCCAGCTCACCCCAGCCCTAAGCCTGGTGTGGGCTGAGCTGGGGCTGCGTCTTCCTGGAGCCTGGCATCTGCTCACCTGTTCTTATTTCCTGGAGTTCCACTTCACCTGGGGGTGGTAGGTGGGTAGTTCAGATTTGACCACCACCCTACATAGAGGGTGAAAACCTGGGAGGCCAGGGCAGGAGTATATTAAAGAAGAGGAAGAAGAGGAAAAGTGTGAATCAGAGCTCAGAAGGGAAAGAAACTGCCCCCTTTGCCAAAAAGTTGATTATTGTGCAGAGAATACAGGTTCACTGTAGAAAAAAGAAAACAAGTCAAAGAAGATGAAAACTACTTGTTAGTGGCCGGGTGCAGTTGCTCACACTTGTAATCACAGCACTTTGGAAGACTGAGGCAGGCGGATCATGTGAGGTCAGGAGTTCGAGACCAGCCTGACCAACACGGTGAAACCCCATCTTGACTAAAAATACAAAAAATTTAGCTGGGCGTGGTGGCACAGGCCTGTAACTCCAGCTACTTGGGAGGCTGAGGTAGGAGAATTGCTTGAACCTGGGAGGCGGAGGTTGCAGTGAGCCGAGATCACATCACCATTGCACTCCAGCCTGTGCAACAAGAGCAAAACTCTGTCTAAAAAAAAAAAAAAGAAAAGAAAAAAACAAAAAACTACTTGTTAGTCTCACTACCCAGAATGAAAACAGTTAGTGTTTTAATGTTTTAGCTATTTTACTTCCTGACTTTTTACACATACACCAATGTGTATATAAATAGAACTTTAAAAATGGAAAGGGATCATACTCCTTAGTGTGCTGTTAAATGTTTAACAAATGGCTGACAGGGAGGGGCCATCCTGATTTGTAGCATTTGCCAATTTCCATGGTGTAAACACTCCCACCATGGCTGGTTTCAAAGTATCAACATGATGTCAACCAGCTTGCAAACTTCCTGAAATTTTAACAATCAGCTCTTGGGAAACAGGGAGAGCCAACTGCAGCATGCTGCCAACTATATTTTGTTTTCTAATTAGCCTTTCTTCCTCACCCTATAGTACAAACGTCTTTATGCCTAAACTTTTCGAAAGTTGTCTTTCTCAAATTACTTTTTTGAGTCAAAATTGTTTTCCTTTGGGAATCTGGAGCTGATTGTAAATACTGTCCTATAGTTAGAATTTGCTTGTTTCTCATGTTCCATAGATCCTTGTCTGAGTGGGAAGTAGACCCACACTTTTTTATTAGGTGGCTGGAATACAGACGTAATTTAAAAAAAAAAAAAAAGATTAATGTGATGCTGTGAAAGCATGTGGCGGCTTGGCAGTTCATTATCTGAGGATGGATTTGACGTAATAGAGACAATTTTCTCCTTTGCAGCTCCTTCTCCTTGGCCCAGTCAGCTCAGTTCTATACTTGTCACTCATTACACTTGGCTTTTCTGATGGAAATTGGCCCCTGCTCCATTCTGTCTGATGAGAGTAGGGCTGCAACTGTTTGGCCCAAGTCAAACCTCATAATCAGATCCATGTTTTCCTTGTTGAATGGGAGCTCTGGGAAATTGGAAGGGGAAGAGGGAGTGGAGAGCACTCACAGAGCGGCTGTGTGTGTGTGCGTGTGTGTGTATGTGTGTGTGTGTGTGTGTGTGTGTGTAGTCATCTCCCACTTGGCTCCAGGGTAATGCATTGGCCTTCCAACACTGGTGGACTGTTAGATCTCTGCCAAGAGCCTACTAGGTGGAAAAACTTGGTGCCAAAGGTCTCCCACACTGGGCTTTTAATTACTTTAAAAGAGGCTGAGCTTTGTGAGCTTCTGGTAACAAACCTGGCTCTCCCAGGCCCTGTGGATTTAGACGGGGAGTTTTGGACTAAGGCTTCATGAGTGTGGCCAGCATGCGTTAGGTGGACATGGGAGAGGGACAGTCCACTGTCACAGTAAGAAGGAAAGCCTTGGCCATTCCCACTGGGTCTGGAGCTAGCCAATGGAACAGAGAAAGGCAAGAAGTCTGGTTTGGAACCCTGACAAGAGGGCCAAACTCAGATTCCTGGAGTGTAAGAGGCAAAGGACAAGGCCCTTGTGAATGAGGGGCCTTTATTGGTGGAGCCCCTAGGTCTCTCCAGTCCCCTAGGTCATCGTGGACTCCTCCTCTTCTCTATCCCCATCCCTACTAACCTCATTCCAAATGGTCACCAAGGCTAGTCAACTGTGCCTCTGAAAGTGTCCAAGATGCCAGCCCCTTCCCCCAGCATCCCATTGTCACTCCCATATCCAGGCAGTCACTGGTTCCTATCTGAGCTATGAGGAACAGTCCTCCAACTGCCTCCCTGCCGTGTGGTGTCACTCAGTGCACAGACATCCCATTGCGTCCCTACCCCACTCCCCACACATTGTGTTTTTATTTTATTTATTTATTTATTTTTAGTAGAGACGGGGTTTCACTGTGTTGGCCTGGCTGGTCTCAAACTCCTGATCTCGTGATCTGCCTGCTTCGTCCTCCCAAAATGCTGAGATTACAGGCATGAACCACCATGCCTGGCCTTATTTTTTGTATTTTATTTTATTTATTTTATTTTTGAGACGGAGTCTTGCCCAGGCTGGAGTGCAATAGTGCAGTCTCAGCCCACTGCAACCTCTGCCTTCTAGGTTCAAGCTATTATCTTGCCTCAGCCTCCCCAGTAGCTGGGACTGCAGGTGCATGCCACCTTGCCTAGTTAATTTTTTGTTTGTTTGTTTGTATTTTTGGTAGAGACAGGGTTTCACCATGTTGGCCAGGCTGATCTTGAACCCCTGGCCTCAGGAGATCTGCCTGCCTTGGCCTCCCAAAGTGCTAGGATTATAGGTGTGAGCCACCGCACCTAGCTATATTGTGCTTTTAAATCAGTAAAGTAACACATGTTCATAAGCATTTAGAAGATCTAGATATTTAAAGGTGAAAAACCACTCATAAACCTCCTTTCCTGAGATGAAAACAGTCATTTTAGTGAATATCTTTCAAAGACATTGCACATCAATTTCGTTTTTAAAAATGAAAACAATCAAAACTACTTTGTAACCCACTTTCTCCTCCCATATTATGGCAAACATTTTCTCATATACATACTTTTCTAAAATGAAGTCACAAATCTGGTTATATCTCTCTCTTGCTTAAAAAAATTAAACCACCAACAACCAAAACCGATTACCTATGTGACAAAGGTCAAAATCCACGTGCACTCTGCCCCAAACTACACCTTACACTAACTCCTGGCCCCACCACTGCGCACACCCTCCACGCCAGCTCTCCTTGCCTGTTGCGTCAACATACCACCTGCAGGATTTACCCTCAGGATTCCATAGGACTGGGCTTGTGTAAATGACTCCTATCACCCCCAGTTACACCCTGTGAATCCTGCCATCCTTTAATGTTATTTATGTAGCTGTCCCTAGGAAAACTGGGAATCTCTTGAAGCCAAAAACAGAACTTGTTCAGTTTGTATTTTTAGCAATTTGTGGTAATGCCTGGCACAGGGTAGTGGGCACTCAGTAAGTATTTAGGGGATGCATTGGCCTCAATTTGTTATGCCTATTCTCATCTCCTTGACAGCGTCACGTGTTCATTTTTATTAGTGTCCACGATTAATCTGTATTATATTTTCTTGACCACTTTGGCTGTGTTTCTGTCTTGCTGTTCTGGAATAAGCACTCCTGGACTGGAGCCATTCATTACTTTAGTTATGTCTTTGCTGGAGGATGGAAGATGTCGCCAGTTTCCAGTGGCTTTACTGAACCTCTTAGAAGCCCTGAGAAGCAAGCTTACTTTTCCAGAGTCAATAGTCCAGAGTCAAGCCTCCAGCCATCTTCTGAAGAGTTGATTTATAGGTCTATGGAACTACATGAAATGGGAGAAGCAGCATTGGTAGAAAGTTTGCAGAGTGGGAGTTCTGCCCTTGGAGCCTGGGGACCAGCTCAATAGTCACTGGAGGGAAACGTGGCAGGAAAAGTCAAGCCTGTGAGAGTGAGGTGTAGCGGGGGGAGTCGGCACAGGAATCTCTCCATGGGCTGTGGGATTCTGCGCCTTAAGGATGCCGGGGAGGTTTCAGCCTCTGCCTTTGCCTGTGTTCCAAAGAAAAGTTCACAAGGCGGTTCAAACACCTTGTGCTTTTTCTTGTGGTTCTGAGACTGTTTAAATATGGAAGTTTTGCCAGAAGGAGGAGTAAGTTTATTTTTGATGTTTCATCAACAAACATTATAGTAGAGCTATTTTTATTTAAAGTCAAAGTAAAGCAAAAACCAGTGTCTATAGAGAAATAAAGATGAGCACACTTCTGCCCTCTGGGATAGAAATAAAGACAGGTAGATCCACTTTTATTGCTGCGAATCTCAGAAGTTTAAATTTGCATTTCTGTCTTAGACATTTCCTTTTAATATGCAGCTCCAAGCACAGAAGCACACATAAAACAGGATGTTTTCGAGAGGCTGGTTATAAAAATCCACCCTAAACCAGCTTCAGTAGGAAGGATATTCAGTGTTTCCGTAGCATCCTCAGGGTCCCGATCTCATTTTCTCTCTCACTCTGTGATCCCCAGTATTGAGCTTCATTTAGGCTGGAGCAGGGTAGCAGCAGCAGTTCCAGGCGTGTCACTGAGAGCTGATGACATCCAGAGGAAGAAGACAGACTATCATATCTCAGCACTTTGTCTTAGGAGCAAGGCAACGTTCTCCAGAAGATTCCAGAAGCCGTCACCTCATGTCTCATTGCCCAGTGTTGGGTCACCTGCTCATTCCTGAAACCACTGCTGCAAGGGAAGGATGTCCTTATACCACTGATCAATTAGGCCCTTCTTTAAAGCTGAGGCCTCTGATGTGTGGAGGATGATGGTTGAATCCTTGCACAAAAACCAGGATTCAGGCTGGGCGAGGTGGCTCACGCCTCTAATCCCAGCACTTTGGGAGACTGAGGCAGGCAGATCACTTAAGGTCAGGAGTTCAAGGCCAGCCTGACCAATGTGGTAAAACCCCATCTCTACTAAAAATACAAAAAAATTAGCCAGGTGTGGTGGCGCACTTCTGTAATCCCAGTTACTCATGAGGCTGAGGCAGGAGAATCGCTTGAACCCAGGAGGTGGAGGTTGCAGTGAGCTGAGATTGTGCCACTGCACTCCAGCCTGGGTGACAGAGCCAGACTTCGTCTCAAACAACAACAACAAACAAAAACCCAGGCTTCTGTTGGGGGTTAAAAGGCAGGAGGTGCTGGGTAGACAGTGCACAGTGTTCTTCACAGCCCAATGTGAGCATCTCTTGGAATTGGTGGCCAACTCTATACTTCAGTGTGTTAGCTGCTTAAATTCATTCAAATAAAATCTTACCCAGAAGCATAAGCAAATGAAACTAATAGAATCAGCGCAGCTGTGTTTGAAAACCTATGAAATGCTCTAGGTAGTCCTAGGATCATGGTTTGAAAATCACTAGTGGATTACTTCTTGTGATTACTTCAAACATTTTTCTATTTCTGATCTTTGTCTGTTCCTGATCTTTCATCCTTATGACACGGTTGTGTAATGTGAGATAGACGTCTCATTTTGTCAGTGCCTATTTCAGGAGGTCAGTTGGCCAGAGGGGACTAGTATTTACAGGGTTTGGGCAAATAGAGGCATTTAGGGAAGGCAGCTGGGCTGTGAGGAACAGATTTGGGCATATGAGACCAGAACCTGAGATAACAGGGAGCCAGGAAGAGAAAGAAGTTCCTCAGAGTCAGGGGCTGACCTGTGATCCCAGGGCTGACTCATTCACTCTCCGCCTGCACAGTGTCGGGGGCCCTGGCCCATGGGTGATATCTGCATCCAGGAGGAAGTGAAAGGCCTGTCGAGGCAGGGCAGAGGTGCCGGCTGGGATTCCATATGTCACAAACGCAGACAGGCACGCAGGTCACAGACTCTGAGAGCTTCATTTTGGGATGGGGTGGGAGTAGGGTTGCCACATAAAATACAAGACACTCAGTTAAATTTGAATTTCAGACAAACAATGAATAATATTTTAGTATAAATATGTCCCACTATTACCTGGGACATGCCTACATTAAGATATACCACAATATTTGGAGCATACTTATATTAAAACATGATTTGTTGTTTTAACTGGGAACTAACCATTCTTATTTGCTGAATCTTACAACCCTACACGAGTGGGAAATGAGGAGTCTCCGGAGACATTAGGATGTTAAAATTGACTTTCTCCCTGTGGTCCCAGTCTCAGTCATGCAGGAGTTGGCACCTCTTGTTCTAACTGATCAATAGTTTCCAGGGCCCTGTGATACCAGTTACCCAAAACACTCATTACAAGTGCAGGTATCTGCTCGCCACCACCACCCTCAGGTTTTGGGAATCAGAATCCCTAAGGATTGGATCTGGCCTATCTTTAAGAAGCCCAGATGATTCTGAGGTTCAGCCCGGCTTGGAAAGACCACTTTAGATTTTTTTTTTTTTTTTTTTTTGAGATAGAGTCTTGCTCTATCGCCCAGGCTGGAGTGAAG